>NC_140957.1:23466512-23964012 GCF_014529385.1 Adiantum capillus-veneris
AAAGAAAAGGGGGGTTTCTTTATGGCATTCAAAAGGAAAAGTAGAGCCACTCTTTAAATCGCCTTCAAGAGGAAAAATAGAGCCACACTTCATCAAACATTGTTGATGCTTCTCTCTCTCTCTCTCTCTCTCTCTCTCTCTCTCTCTCTCTCTCTCTCTCTCACACACACACACACACACACACACACACACACACACACAAAGTCGCACGTGAGGATGTAATAGATTTTTAACAGGTGCATCCCTCCTTCCTTTGCAAAGCATGTCCTCAAGGTGGGGAGAGTGATCCTAAATGTACTAAGCATCCCACTTTCTAGATATGTCATCCCCTTCCATTTTGGGACTATTCGAGACTGGTGTTAGATAAAATTTGGGATTTAGTGTATTTTTAACTGCCAAAACTGGAAAATCCTACCTAGATTCCAAGTTTGCCTTGAAATATACTAGTAAAATTTTGCTAGAATACAAATCCGAACAATTTCCTAAATTTTAAATTTTTATGGCCATTGTCCTTCAAAAAAACTGAGTTAAACAACCCTTCAATTTGCTTTCAAAAGAAAAAGTAGATTCAACCCCTTTTTTATCATTTTTTGTAGCAAATCGCACACATCTTGTGCGAATTGATGCGAACATTCTTATGATCACATAGGGTTGCTTATGTCTAATATTGTATCTCACTTGTGGCGCACTAGTTCTCATAAGAAAGGCCTCCGTTTATTAACAATGGAGAAACTTTACACTCCGAAGCATCTTGGGGGCTGAATATTTTGGACCTTCGACGAAACGCATTGGCGAGGAAGGCAATGTTATTGCCTACTCTTGTGCGGCAATCTCAACCATGGACAGTTATGGTTGTTGATCTATGTCGGCATGTTACCACTCCCGCTTTTGGTCGTTGGCAGACTTCCCTTTGGGAGATTGTGTTTGGCAAGATGGATGGTTATGTTCCTAGTTTCTTATTCACCTCTGGCTTGCTCTCTTCTTGGAAAGATGTCACGCATCATCTCTACTAGCATGGCAGGCAGCAAACAGATGGGAATTCGTTGCGTTTGGAAAGCATTCACTGGAGTAAGGTGTTCTCTCTTACCCTGGTTGATCAATCGCCTCATCAAGCCTACTTCCTCTCTGGTCATGGCATATGCACAAAGGATGATGTGGTGGATTCATCTGGGAATTTACTTACTTTTTCTCAGGCAACGGCACGCTTTGGGTTGGGCATGCATTATCGTCATATTTGGAGCCTGCTTCAGCATATGCTGGCTAATTTCCTCTCTATTCCGCCACTGATAGGTGGTTGTCGTATGTAGGATTGGAATCTATGGACGTCCTGTGGATGCCATTTCATCCCGACATATCTATGCTTCCCTTGTGAAAGACTCTTGGTTGGCTGATCACTGTAATGCGCTCTGGGCCTTGCACAAATCTAAAAGATGGTGGAGATAGGCTCTCACTGCGACTTGGAAGTCTTGCTTGCCTCTTAAGGAGCGTCTGTTTCTTTGGCGTTGTTTGTTGGGTGTTCTTCCGGTTGGAACTCTCCTTGCGGCGCGTCGCATTGGCTCCTCTCATTGTGTCAGATGCTCTGTTGCTGCTGCTGCTGATGAGAATGTCAGACATCTGCTTTGGGATTGTCGCTGCACTAGGATATTCCTTCGATGCGTTTCTGCTTGTCCACATCTTCGATTTCCCTCGGCGGCGGTTTTCCATAAATGTTTCTGGCTTTTTGGCATTCTTCCGACTTCCCTCCAACGTTTTGCCATCTTCTTCGCTTGGGTCTGATTTTGGTCGATGTGGTCCTTTTGGCACCATCGCAATCTCCATATGTTTCACGGACATGAGGCGGATCCTTTTCCTTTGTTCAAGATTTCGCTAAGGCAATCGTTACATTTTGCCTTTGACACTGGGGACATATCCTTAGAATTCTTGCAACTCTTTTATGTTTGCTTTTAGCGATTTTACATCACAGAACACAGTTGTGTTCTTCTCTTTGTATCTGATCTTTTTGGTGGGTTTTCCTCGCTTTGAGGTCTCCCACTTGTAAATTAATCAAATCAGATTTACAAAAAAAAATGTGTGTGTGTGTGTGTGTGTGTGTGTGTGTGTGTGTGTGTGTGTGTGTGTGTGAGAGAGAGAGAGAGAGAGAGAGAGAGAGAGAGAGAGAGAGAGAGAATGAGTGTGGTAGCAAACAAGAACCAACGTTCTTCGATAACATATTTTAATTGCACCATTAGATAACCCATAATGTTAATATTGTGGATGTTAGCATGTGCATGTAATTGTTTAAATGACATCTAATGCATGCATTGTACCCTTTTTGTAAACTTTTTCAGCATGACTGGAGGGTCAAGATACTTATGTGAGGTATAAACTTAAACATAGTTTGAGAATGTGCTTTACCCTTCCATGTGGTGACAGATGACAATCACCATTATAAAGGAATGGTTTCTAGGGATTTTTAGAAAAACACAAAAAAAAAACTTAAAATTATGTTGTGTTTGCGTGACCTCAGAAGGTCCTTGCATCGATTCTCAGCTAATTAGTTGGAGGTAGTTTAATCAAGTACGATCATTAGCGTTTCCTACCTCAAGTTGGTGAGGTTCTCACCCAAGCATTTTAAAGAGTATAATGAATTACTTTTACCCCAAAAAAAAAAAAGTTGACAATAGCATACCAAATTTTTGGAATATTCCAAGGTTTAATCTAAGTAAGACCATTAAAAAGCTATAGAGCAAAAGACCCAATAGCATAGTCAGAATAGGGGTGTGTGTGCTCGCACGCATGCACGCACACCAAATGTTACATGGTAGAAACATTGCCAAGAGACCTCATAGATCTGTCAGACAAGTCTTGAATGATTGGCCCATCATGGCAACAAATCTTTCTTGTCATAGACACCAAGACATGCCATCCCTTGACATGCCATCCCTTCATTTATGTGCACTCACTTCATATGATTCATAATGGTTGGTTGTTTGGTGTATTGTTTGACCACATCCATCACTTGTCCTGAATTAGTAAAACTAGGGATTGTGGAAGAAAGGAAACAAGGGAGCCCTCGTAGAATGCCAATGCCCCCAACTTTGTCTTGTAGACACCTAGCTTCTCTTTAATGTACAAAGCCTTTGGTAACTTAGATGCAAGCGGATGTTGCATTCATGTGTTGTGCATAGCATTGTAGTTATGAGATTACCTTCTGGTGATTGACACTTGATAGGAAAAATCTCAACTAGATTTTGAGAAAAATAGAAAAAAATAGCTATAAAAAGGCATTTTGTATGGTTGCCAAAAAGAATTTGAACTTACGGTTTTCTGACAAATCTTGGGGAAAGCCAATGATAGATTGCTCTCTGATGCTTGTCTCAACTATAACATCTTGAAGCACACTGGACACTTCGATACAAAGTAGCATGGCTTGAATACTGACAAGTTGTGCATCCTTGTGTTGCCATTTGTAGCGGTGTAATGGTTGCTGCTTTCAGCAACAAGTTGGATATATTTTATGAGTTGTCAGGTTTGAAACAAATTTAAATCTCTAAAGCACCCTTGCAAAGACTCATGAAACTAGTTTTTCAAATACTTAATGCAGTGTTCAGGAAAAGTGTGTCTCGACTTACTCCGGTGCCAGTTATGAAAATGAAAATGGCTGGTTGAGAGCAAGAGAAAAAGGAAAAATCTCGCCTAGATTTTAAGAAAAATAGCTATATTTCCTCTTTAAAATCATAAAAAGGCATTGTGTATGGTTGCAAAAATAAATTTTCTCCAACACTCACTCAATGCAACCAAAAACTTGTATCTTTCCTGACAATTTTTTTGGGAAAAGCCAGTGATAGATTGCTTTGTCTGACGTCAATGTCTCAACTATGACATCTTGAAACACATCGGACACGTCGATACACGTAACACGGCTGGAATACTGACAAATTGTTTTCTTATTTGTGTCATAGAAAAACCCTCTTAACATTTCAATAGAGCTTGTGAATCTGCCCCATGCTGGCAGCAGTGGCCAAAGAACCATTTTCAAGCTTGCTCCACCAATCAAACAGAAAATTGTCGACCACGAGCCTGAACCATGGAGAGAGTTTCACATCCTCATCACCCGCATCAGCTTTCTTCAGCAGCTCCTTTAGTTGTTCCTTGTTTACATACATCACATCCGCTACTTCCTCAGGATTGGGTTCTACGGTCACATCACGGACAAGAAAAAGCAAATAGTCCACTGCAAAACACAAATTAAAATAATCTGTGGAGCTTTCTTGAATATCAATAGCATGCTGTGTGGATTTTCACGGCCAAGTCTACACCAAGAGTGAGCACGACCTAGGCTGAGACATTCTAATCATACAATACTCTCTTCCAACCTTAGAATTTGCACACAACAGCAATGAATAAACAAACCCTGGGCCGACATTCATGGTCTTCTGAACATTTGCACACCAAAACACCAAGTAAGCAAACCCTGTGCGTACGTTCATGCTCTCCCCACTTGCCATCTGATGGAGCTTTATATAGTATTCTACCGAGGCACAAAAACTGATCAACAGGTGCATCCGCTGCAACAATTCCAAGTTCATCGTAGAGCTTCCGCTGGGCAGCATTTCTCACACCTGAACCAGATGCATATATACGCTGCTCTTTAAGATGCTTTTCTCGAGTAGACAATTTGTTCAAGAGGAGTTCAAGAGGCTACTACCTAGGTTGTCTTCAGCAATCAACTCCGTTTCTCTGTATAGAGGGTGACTGCAGCATGTATTTGTCCATACCAAAGGAAAGGTCACTTTTGTGGCGGATCGTTGCTGTTTACATAGGAAAGATACAGCTTCAACGCTCTTCTTATCTTACCTCTATTTCAGGAGTATCTGACAAATGTGTAGTACAAACCTGCAGTAGCAGCTCATGCTTTGTGTTGAACAGAAAGACGCTGAAGGCCCGGTGAAGTGCCTTGCCAGCATTGACGGTTTCCATCAGATGACCTGAACCATAAAGGCAAGCCGTGCAATTATTACAAACAAAATACTTAACAGAAATTCTTACACCTTTTGTTGATTGCGACCACAGAAATCCTAACTTAAGTAGAAGCATATTCATGAATACATGTCCCTGGATATAACCGAATTCACCTTCAAAATGAAGTGCAAGTTATAGACTTATGGGTAGTCATCCATAAGATAACATAACCATTAGCTCAAGAAGATGTTTCCCTTGTCATCTTCCTCCCATGGAACTCAATAAGGCTCTGATCTGCCTATGGTGTGTCCGGGTCTCTATCAGAGACCACAGATGGTAAACTTGACAAAGATTCAGAGATCACATTAACATAAAGCCACTTCTTGAGACATCATCCTACTACTTAGTTCCTTCGTTCTTTCTTACAGAATGTTCCTTGACCTGAAGAAAGAGAGAGAGAGAGAGAGAGAGAGAGAGAGAGAGAGAGAGGAGAAGAAGACGAGAATTTTTAACGTCGTGGGAAACTATCCCAAGAGACCTCAAAGATCTATCCAACGAGAGTTGAACTCAAGACTTGTTATTCAAGAGAGAGAGAGAGATGAAATGAAACGAACTGTTATATGAAACGTCTTCAAAAAGCCAAAATGACCTATGAGACCAAAAGTTACATCCCACTAAAACCTGATACTCTATCTAGAAAGCTATGAAAATGGAAAACAGACTGAAAATCTAAAATCTAGGTCAGTCATACATTGATGGGTAGGTAGGAGGAATTGCACAGTAAACATGGTAAACAGGGTAGGGGAGATGGCAGCTATCCTCTCAAGAGATAAAGCATCGGTCTCTATCATAGGCTGTCAATGTCCTCCATGCTGAGAAGCCTGATGGGTCGTGCTCGATGTCGATCAATGATGTTCCTGATCCACCTATGTATACATCTCCGATGACGTGAGGATCCTCATAGCCTGGGACGTTTAACTCGTCCTAGCTGGACAGCTCTATCAAGTGATGTCCCCTGTCTAGCAAGTAGCGTCTTTTCTTTGCTGCTGCTGAGAAGAGGCTCTAAAGATATCCATGATCTGTCCCTGTGTGGACACTCTCTCACTGGGGTGTCCACCTCTGAGCAGTCTCTTTGAATCTACGTATCTCTAAAAGGTACAGCCCCAGACATCTCTGGTCACAGTAATCCATGACCCTGGCCAATAGTCCAAAGCACTCTCTGAATAGGCAGTGGAAGCATCCTCTAATCTCATAATAGGCAGTATATTGACATAGGTAGTGCTCCTCTGTCTCTGGCTCATGCTGGCATACCTGACAAATCCTCTCCTCTAGTGGTACTCTCCTGTATTTGCCTGTCTTATCTTGAGCTGGTGTGAAGAAACGTGGATCTGACCAATGACATCTCAAGCTGTGTAATAGGTGATTTACACCACTTTGCTGCTTCACAGGCCTAGGGCATACTTGTACGGCTAGTATGTCTCCGGGCTGTCTCCGGGCTGGCCACCCATAGTCTAGGTTGTACCTCGTCCGGCCGCCCACTTTTGTCCGGGCACCCACATATATTTCCAGGGTCGTAGGGATTTTTATCAGGCCTTGCCCTACCTCCCCTTGGGCACCTATTTATTAGGGCCAGGGGGGTACCCACTTCCACATCTCACATCTCACAGAGATCATCTGATTGTATTGGGTCTTCTGCTCATGGTAATCATGGGGGGCTGAGTGCCCCCTCTTCACCATCTTTGGCGTTTGTGTCTACTGTCTCTCTCTCTCACGATTCCGCACACACGCACTCTCACATAGTTGGGTGTACTATGAAACCATCATCTGTAGTATGAAGAAAATGTTCCGAGTAGAAAGCCATCCTCTCCCTAGTGCCTGTGAGGGCTCTACCCATGTCCTAGAGTCCAGCTGGATGAGGTCCTGTCTAATGACTAGTAATCTATGTGTCGAGGTGAGGGAGGGTGCATCCAGAGAGTATTGAAAGGGGGTAATCTGTCTATGTTGAGCCCATGAAGCTCAAACCATGCTGTCATCTGCGCATACCAGCATGATGTGTCTCCCTCCATGGTAAGCTGCCTAGAAGACTCGAGCAAGGCAGGCATATCTATCTCGGGGCAGTGCCCATATACTCTTGAGAAATGATCCTAATCTTGATAAGGCCTCAACCACGATCGGTGGTACTGCCATCCCTGCTCTGATGATCTCATGCGGGACTGAGGCCTTAGCCCTAATCATCTGAGAGATCATGGATATCAACGGTTGCTCCATCGATCTCCATCCCCTCATGTGTGTCTCCCGATCTGCTGGGATGATCTAAGCTGGGCCCCCATATCTGACACCATAGAGTATGGCTTATGTGACCAGAGTGTCAAAAACGCATAGCTTAGTTTGTGGCTCCTAGAACTGCACCTGTGCACAGATCCTCTCTAGCCCGCCCAATGATGCATATGCTCTAGTCAGCCTCGCCTCTGCTACCCCTCTCAAGGAGAAAATTGACCCACTAAAGACCACTCCAAGCCTCAAGGTAGGTATAAGAATCCACATACTCCAGAGTCTCCTGTCCATATAAGAAGGTAGGCTCTGATCTCCTCACCTACTGTGCTGTGATCTTGAACACCATGGCCTTGGTTTTACCAAGGTTCACTGACAAACCATTGTCCTGCATAAAAGTGTGCAAGGCCTTGAGATGCTGTTGCATACCCTCTGCGGAGTCTGCTATAAGCACAATATCATCAGCATACAACAATAGTGATATCCAAGTGCAATTGGGCTCCTCTACCGTATGAGCTCCCAATGTTGTCCAACATTTTGTCAATATATAATCCAAAGCGGGTCGGTGAGGGTGAGCATCCCTATTTCACCCCTATATTGGAGTGAACTAGCTATGATTAACCTTTTAAGGTCCATACTCATCCACCACAATCTTATAGAGTGCCAAAATAGCCCATATCAGCTCACACGATACTCCTAAAGCCTGCACTCTATGCATCAGTCTGATTCTCGGTATCATGTCCAAAGCTTTGTGTGTCACAAGGCGGGCACCACGTGCCAATAGAAAAGAACAGACTAAACAGACTTTTAGCACTTCATTAACAACTGAACTGAAAGAAGAAAGACGGCACGCGACACGGAGTGGCGGAATTCCACCCCAGAGAGTATTGGCCCCAAACCTTGGCGCCCCTTTCGGTATTTCTTTATATTGCATCAACACAGTACAAGCCGGTACTCCAGACTCTGCATCTTCTTCAAGAAGCATGCCAGAGAATGAGCCCTAACCTCATATTAAAAGGCCCTTGGCCTAAAAAGCAGTTTACATGAAAAGCTTTCAAACTCAAAAGCTTCTGGTCCAAAAGCAAAGCCAAAAAGCTGCCAACGTAAATCACGAAAATCCGTACAGCCTGCCACATCATCATGCCAGTGCAATTTTCGGAAATCTACCACGCTGTTGCAGTTTTAGGGTTAGGGTTTCCAAAATTAGGGTTTGCAGGTTTTAGGGTTAAAGTTTCAAAAATTAGGGTTTGCAGGTTTTAGGGTTAGGGTTTCCAGAATAGGGTTTCAGCAGTTAGGGTTTCTGGAATTAGGGTTTCAGCAGTTAGGGTTTCTGGAATTAGGGTTTCAACAGTTAGGGTTTCTGGCAAAAATTAGGGTTAGGGTTTTCTGCTCTCGGGCAACCACGTCATCACTTTGTGACACTTCTTCTGTTACTTGTTCTTCTTAGGGTTTAGGCCCCTTGGCCACATCTGTAAGTTGGCTCCATTCTTTAGGCTTTGACGCGTCAGCAATTTGTTACATCTCCCCTTCTTGAAAGAGAGTAATCGTCCTCGATTATAGCATATCCGCAAAACAACTCAAGTTAGCTCAAAGATTTCCGAGGGACATTCCGAGGGACAATCAATTTGCTCTTTTTATTAAGGAGTTAGCTTCTCCTTTTTGCTCTTTTGATCAAGGAGTTAGCTTCTCCTTTCGGTTGTTTTGATCAAGGAGTTAGTTTCTCCTTTCGTCCAGATCGGAACTCTTGATATTCCGGCGTAGTAAAATTAGCCATCACACCCAAACCGTACTGATCTTCCACGAGTGTCTTGATGCACTAAAATTACATACCCAAGCAATCTCATCCAATTAGGAATATTCAGTAGTTGGCACATCACAATGCAACACAAATGCTTACATATGTATGTTATAAGACATAGAAACATAAAGCCGCACACGACACTCCCCCTGCAAATAACCATACAGGTCCGGGCCATGAGCTGTCCCTCATCACTCCTCCCGCAAATAACCTAAAAAGGTCCGGGCCATGAGATATAGAGGCCTTTTACAACCAAACGCCCCCCAGACCGCAGCCTGCGTCGTTTGGAGGTGCTGAGAGTAACCACTGCTCAGACTTCTTAATACTCCTCCCGCATAACTATCCAGGTCCGGGCCAAGAGTCATAACACCATTTATTTTACAAGCATAAACCAAACGCTCCCCAGGCATCGGCCAGCGTCATTCGGAGGTTTTCAAACATACAACGAAACGCTCCCTAGGCATCGGCGTGCGTCGTTTCGAGGTTTAAACAATACCAAAACAGTATTTCTCACTTCTCTACCCGGGAGTAAAATCGCCAATCATTGATACCAGTATTAAAACCAGAATCAAACAATTCAAATCGGCACCAAGACAGGTTCAAAACAGATACCATCCATTTCAAACAAATTCCAAACAGGATCACCAAACAAGATCAAACAGAACTCAAACTTAAAAAGCAATCTCGACATCAGCCGAGCTTGAAAAGTCGATTGACTTTCCATCCTGAAACCTGCACCAAAAATTAGGGTTGGGTTTCTTCCATAAGGTTGTAGAGAACCACACCATGGTCCATCAACTCTCGGACAGACAGTGTTCGTATGGCGGCGATGGTAGTCCCAAGATAGCAATCGCACCGAACCACCAAGGTTCTCTGATTGTGAAGAGACATCTACTGGGAGATGTCGAGAAACTTCAAGTTATAATCTGCTAGGGTTTCCATGGCAAGCATTTCAGGATACCCCACTCTACCAGAAGTTGCACTTCAAAGGAAGATGTCAGAAACCATATAACTTTGGGCAAAAATTTCCTTGAAAGCTTGCCAAGTACTTGGAGTATGCTGCTTGGTAGCTGTAGACATCAACATCTGCATGGCACTGCCTCTAAGAAAAACAGCAGCTCGAAACAAATCTTGGATCCTTCTCCTGCAAGTGATCTTTAATGGCTTATGCCCTGTAAGACATGAGCGGTGAAGACGGGAGCAAAACCCCGATGCACGATGAAGTAAGGGTGGGAGTGGCTAATAAGTCCGGGTTGGAGGGCGAAAATACCTCAAATAAAATTCCAATAGCTTTGTCTGCTCTTTTGTAGGACCGGTATGCTTTCAGAAAAGCACACGCCTGATGCTCTGATACCACTGTCACAAGGCGGGCACCACGTGCCAATAGAAAAGAACAAACTGAATAGACTTTTAGCACTTCATTAACAACTAAACTGAAAGAGAGAAAGACGACACGCGACACGGAGTGGCGGAATTCCACCCCAGAGAGTATTGGCCCCAAACCTTGGTGCCCCTTTCGGTATTTCTTTATATTGCATCAACACAGTACAAGCCGGTACTCCAAACTTTGCATCTTCTCCAGGAAGCATGCCAGCGAATGAGCCCTAACCTCATATTTAAAGGTCCTTGGCCTAAAAAGCAATTTACATGAAAAGCTTTCAAACTCAAAAGCTTCTGGTCCAAAAGCAAAGCCAAAAAGCAGCCAGCGTAAATCACGGAAATCCGTACAGCTTGCCACGTCATCATGCCAGCGCAATTTTTGAAAATCTGCCAGGCTGTTGCAGTTTTAGGGTTAGGGTTTCCAGAATTAGGGTTTGCAGGTTTTAGGGTTAGGTTTTCCAAAATTAGGGTTTCAGCAGTTAGGGTTTCTGGAATTAGGGTTTCAACAGTTAGGGTTTCTGGCAAAAATTAGGGTTAGGGTTTTCTGCTCTCGGGCAACCACGTCATCACTTAGTGACACTTCTTCAATTACTTGTTCTTCTTAGGGTTTAGGCCCCTCGGCCACATCTGTAAGTTAGCTCCATTCTTTAGGCTTTGACACTAGCAGTTTGTTACATTGTGTGAATCCACAAAGCTCCAATATATCCTTCTCCCATGTGCTCTGCCCTCCTCAATGATAGCTCTGAGAGTGAATATATGATCCAGAGTGGAAAATGTCCTCCAAAAGCGTGCCTATCCCGGGGCACATATCCCCTCTATTTCTGCCCACCTGCTCAACTCCTGCTCCAAGATAGATACATAGAGTTTGGCTAGTGAGTGACCAACCATAATAGTGCGTTAGTTATTCGGAAGATTGGGATCACCAGACTCCAATATCTGCAGGATCGTGGACATACTCCAAGTGTCAAGAAATTCCCCAGACATAGCTCTCTTAAACATGAGAGCTAGTGCCATGTCTGGCATGTATAAAGTTACTAGTCCGTCATGGTCCTGTGATCTCCTCGTACTCAGCTTGTCAATGGCTTTCTTTACTATTTCTGTGGTAAAGAAGCTACAAGTGGGTGGGCACGGCTATGGGGGATCGAGCAAAGGGGCATGAGAGAGAGAAAAAATGAAATGAAATGTTATATTAACGTCTTCAAAAGGCCAAAGTGACCTATGAGATCAGAAAGTTACATTGTGGTGGATCTGATACAAAGACAGAGTAACAAGAGTAACAAGATGACAAAATGACAAAATAAAATACTATGGAATCCTAAACTGCTAGGTGTGAACTAAGCAACTAAACAGCTAGCTGGGATAGCTAGATCACAGGAGATCCAGCATCGGTCTTCGCTGGCGGATCTCATCAATCTCCTCCATGGTCAGTAGTCTGACCGGGTGTCGTGCATGTCGAGCCAAAGTGATCCGAATCCTCTGATGCAGCCTCCGTCGATGCTGTGTAGTCCTCCGCAGTCGTGGGCGTCTAGATCTCCCCAGCTCAATCGCTCGGTCGATCAGTGTGCCTCTGGTGTAAGGCGACGAGCTCTGCTGTGGTAGTAACTCCTCCGGGTGTCCAGTGGTGGCAGCTCTAAAGAAGTATGTGATCTGTCTCTGAGATTGGCTAGTCTCTCCTCTCATCAGGCTCTCTCTGTGTCTACGCAGCTCGAGCAAAAACAAACCCAAGCATTTCTGATCCTCGTACCGCATGACTCTAGAGAATGGTCCAAAGCCCTCTCTGAACAAGCAATGGAAGCGGCCTCGTATCTCGTAGTAGACGGGGCAGTGGCATGTGTAGTGCAACTCTGTCTCAGGCTCAGTGTCACACAGGGGGCATGTCTTGGCCTCTGCTGTACTCCGCTGTATCTCCCAGTCTCGATCCGCAGTTGGTGTGAAGATGTGCGTATCTCGCCAATAGCACATCGTATCCCATGAGACAAGTGGGTGTCCATGTATCTGGGCCTCGTCACAAAACCATCCTCCGTAAGCCGGAGGAGACGCTCTCTGTAGAAAGCCATCTTCGTGCCCACCTCCTGTGTTGGCTATATCCATGTCCTCTTGGTGTCTAGCTGAGTCAAGTAATGGCGAATGAGCTTGGTGATCTCGGATTGTGTAAGAGTTAGAGAGGGTGCATCTAGTGACTATTGGAAGGGAGGCAATCTGTCTATGCTGAACCCATGCGCCTGGAACCATGATGTCATCTCCCCATACCAGCATGATGTATCTCCCTGCATGGCTAACTGTCGAGAGGACTCAAGTGCAAGGCGTGCATATCTGTCTCTGGGAAGTTCCCACATGCGGTGTATGAAGGAGACAGATCAAGTGAGCTCCTCAACGAGATCAGAGAGACCAGAGGCTTCTCCATGTCCCGCCATCCATCACTACGGCCTGTCCTCCCGTGATGATCCAGTGAAGGTCCCCAAATCTCAGCTCCATAAAGCAATGCAGAAGCCACAAAAGTGTCAAAGAGCCAAAGCTTCGTCCAAGGCTCCTGAAACTAAACCTGTGAACACATCCTTTCCAATCTACCCAATGTTGCATGGGCTCTGGTCAATCTAGTCTCTACTGCCCTCCTCAATGAAAATGTTGGCCCACTAAAAACCACTTCAAGGTAAGTGTAAGCATTTGTATACTCCACCTTCTCCTAGCCGTATGTGAATGCGGGCGTTGACCTCCTGATCCACTGTGGGGTGGTATTAAATACCATGACCTTGGTTTTACCAAGGTTGACGGACAAACCACTTTCTTGGGCAAACCTATGCAAAGCATCCAAGTGACGTTGCATCCCCTCCGGAGAGTCGGAGATCAACACAATATCATCAGCATATAACAACAGTGGAATCCATGTCCCTGCCAGTTGTGCACCTCTATCACCATCTCTCTCAATGTAGTCAGAAACCTCATCCACATACATACCAAATAGAGTAGAAGAGAGCGGGCAGCCCTGCTTCACCCCAATAGTGGAGCAAACCGGTGTGGATAGACCCTCTGGGCTGTGTACATGCCCCACTACTGACCTGTAGAATGCCATGACCCCCCAAATGATCTCTGTGGGTACTCCCATCTGTTGTAATCTACGCATTAATCTAGCTCTGGGCACTGTGTCAAATGCTTTGCGGAAATCCACAAAGCTACAATAGATCCGTCTCCCACGCGATCTGCCATCCTCAATGATGGCTCTGAGTGTCAAGATATGATAAAGAGTAGAAAAACCCCTCTTGAAACCTGCCTGCCCGGCTGCGCGTATCCCCTCCCTCTCTGCCCATCAACTCAGCTGCTACTCAAGAATAGATGCGTACAACCGTGCCAATGTGTGTCCAATCATGATAGTGCGGTAATTCCAAGGCTCCATAGAGTCTCCCGACTTGAAGATAGGTACAATAGTAGATAGGCTCCAAGTATCATGCAAGCCCTCACACATGGCACGGTTAAACATAACTGCTAGAAGTTCTACTAGTAAATCTCTGGCATGCGTGAAATGCTCAGCCACTAAGTCATCATGATCGTATGCTCTCCCAGTCCTCATCCTGTCAATGGCCTTCCTCACCATCTCAGCGGTGAAAAAAGCACATGTGTGCGGGCATGGATCGCGGGGGTCGGGAAGGGGGGGCTGCTAAGGAACTGTGTACAGAGATGATGCATACTAGCCCCAGGCCTCTGTAGAAGTGATGGCAGGGGGGGGGAGTGCTCATGAAAGAGCTACCATGCCTCAAGTGAGTCCTGACTCAAGAATAGCTGGTATAGATCCTGCTCTAGGCGAGCCAAAAATGCCCTCTTCTTCCGCCGCACTAGGCGTCGGAAGTCAATCTGTGACTGTCTATGAGTGATGTCCCCCAAAAGCACCTCCCTCTGAAGTCTAGCTCTAGTGTCCCGGCATTCCTCATCATACCAACTGTTCTGGGGCATGCTCCCCGACCGGCGTCTCTGCTCAGGCTCGGTATGTGGGTATGCCTCTGCTGCTGCATCATGTAGTGTCTGTGTCAGTATAGTAGTAAGCTCCTCCAGAGGTCGCCCTGGCTCCTCTGTGCACAAGCATCTGTAGATCCCATCTATGTATACAGAGTCCGTCTCCCGCGTGAAGGTGTAGCGAGTAGGGGCTGCTGCCCGTAGCGTGTGTGCTACACTAAACTAAAAAGAGATGGTCAACGACACGAGCATGGTCCACTGCCACACCAACAGGTTTGGGTCCAACCGTGAGATCCTGGATACTAGAGATGAGACTCGGCTGTGCCATGACATAATCCACTGTGCTGGCTCCATGTCTGTGTGGAAAGCATGTAAGACCACCCGCATCGGGAAATCTCTGTAGGCCATTCAAGATGGCCAATCCATGTGCAGTCCCCATGTCTATCAAGTGTCGTCCATACTCAGTGTGTTCTCCATCCTCTGATAGTCTAGATAGGCCCGTCTCTGCAACATCCAACCCATATGCCATCATCCAAAATAGAGAAGGGAGACTGTCCTCTGAGTGGTGCATAAATGACGTACTCGGGGGAAAGTAGCAAATAGCAATGTAAAGATATCTGCCTGTCTCTGCTCTCAATCTCACCCACATGTACCTAGCTTGCTCATCCCTGCGGGCTATGTGTATCAATGACTGCAACTCCTCCCTGAATAACACTGCCACTCCTCCTGAGCCCCGCCCTCTGTGCTCTAATCGTGTCTCCTGTCTACAGGTTGTCTCCCATCTATATCCACTAATGTGAGGCATAGATTGCCCTGGGGCTTGATGTGTCTCAGAGTAGAAGACGATGTCTCTTCCCGTAAAACTATCCTCAAAAGCACCCACATCAAGGCGCATAGATCCATTACAATTCCAGGTGGCAACTTTGAGTGTGGTCCCATGGGTCTTGCACCGTCATGTGGAGCGTCGCTCTACAATCACCAGCCGGCCATCTCTGTAGAAGGCCGGCTTTCCCTTCTCCCTTGCCGCTTGAATCTCTGGCATTACCTCTCTCATATGCGCAAGCTGTGTGAGAGTGAGGTCATCTCCAAGGAATAGACCCGTTTTCTTTAGTGTAGGGTGCTTCTTCAAGAAGTCCTTTGCCTCCATGGATGGGAAACGGATGATTAAAGCTCTCCCTTTTGAAGTCTCCCCATTGCCTTGTGTCTTCTTCCCTACCCTCCATGCCTTTGTATGAGTAGCCTCACTATCCATCATGCGGAGAAGTTCTTCGACTTCTCCTTCCACATCATCTCGGTCTTTTAAACCGGTTACTCTTATATGCAAGGCTCTAGTTTTCCTTCGCTGCTCTTCTTCTAGAGTCATGTTGATTGTAGGAGTGGGGACAGATGCGGTTTCTTTCCCTTTCCCTTTCTTAGCGACTTCTATCCATTTCTCGGCCTCATCCGCCTTCTTCTACGTCTTCGTGATCATATCCATCCACGAAGACGTCTTTACCACCTTCTGTTTCTCCTCCTCTGTGATCATCCGTACTTGTTCCTTGATGACCTTGATCTCCTCTATCACCGAGGGCTGGAATTCCCCTTCTTCCAGTCCACTGCTTACTCTATCCTCAAGCTCTCGCTTGAGGGCTGTGACCTCTTCTCTAAGTGCTTGTGAATCCGCCTTAAGTGCTTGTAGCTCTGCGTGCAAGTCCTCTTTCTCCTTCTTCCATTGCGCGCCTTCATTGATGAGAAACATTTGAAAAAGGTTGGCCTTCTCTTTCCACCATCCCTCCGTCTCTGCTTTCCATTCTTTCATCTCCCTTTCCATTTGTGTTAGCACAAAGGTTGCCTTCGTATAGGGCTTACATACTGGCGAAACGGTCATGGCCTCCACTGGCGAAGCGCTCATGGCCTCCATTGGCCATGCAGGTATAGCTCGACGCTCTGGCGCAGCTGAGTCTAGGCAAAGAAGTAATAACCACAACCCGAATGCGGGTATATGCACTACCACAACCCACTGCGGGACACTCAATCTGCTCTCGTGTGTGCGTTGAAGAGACATCGTCTTCTACTCTGAGACACATCAAGCCCCGGGGCAATCTATGCCTCACATTAGTGGATATAGATGGGAGACAGCCTGTAGACAGGAGACAATCAGAGCACAGAGGGTGGGGCTTAGGAGGAGTGGCAGTGTTATTCAAGGAGGAGTTGCAGCCATTGATACACATAGCCCGCAGAGATGAGCAAGCTAGGTACATGTGGGTGAGATTGAGAGCAGAGACAGGCAGGTACCTTTACATTGCTATTTGCTACTTTCTCCCCGAGTACGTCAGTTTATGCACCACCCAGAGGACAATTACCCCCCCCCCCTTTCTCTATTTTGGATGATGACATATGGGAGTTCTCTAGAGATGGTGACATCATCATTCTAGGGGATTTCAATGCTAGGACTGCCCATCATCAGACAATATTTTATGATACTTCAGAGGAGATGCTGAGAGAGTTGGATGTTGCAGAAATGGGCCTATCCACACTATCACAGGATGGAGAACACACTGAGTATGGACGACACTTGATAGACATGGGGACTGCACATGGATTGTCCATCTTGAATGGCCTACAGAGATTTCCCGTTGCGGGGGGTTTTACATGCTTTCCACACAGACATGGAGCCTCCAGGATCTCACGGTTGGACCCAGACCTGTTAGTGTGACAGTGGACCATGCTCTTGTGTCATTGACCATCTCTTTTTAGTTAAGTGTAGCACACACGCTATGGGCAGCAGCCCCTACTCGCTACACCTTCACGCGGGAGACGGACTCTGTATACATAGATGGGATCTACAGACGCCTGTGCACAAAGGAGCCAGGGCGACCTCTGGAGGAGCTTACTCTATACTGACACAGTCACTACATGATGCAGCAGCAGAGGCATACCCACATACCCAGCCTGAGCAGAGACGCCGTTCGGGGAGCATGCCCCAGAACAGGTGCTATGATGAGGAATGCCGGGACACTAGAGCTAGACTTCAGAGGGAGATGCTTTTGGGGGACATCACTCACAGACAGTCACAGATTGACTTCCGACGCCTAGTGCGGTGGAAGAAGAGGGCATTTTTGGCTCGCCTAGAGCAGGATCTATACCAGCTAGTCTTGAGTCAAGACTCACGTGATGTCACGTGACACATCCAACCCTATGTGTCCGTGGACAAGCTACAGCACGACAAGGGTTCAGTAAGTCCAGTCAGTCTAGATTTAGAAGTGAACTGGCACTTTTGTGAGTCTGTTCGCAGACCGTGCATGTCCATACACTTAGTGTAGATGCATATCCTCCCACAGCATGATCATAAGCATTCCCATCAGAATCCTTCAGGGGAATTTTCCAGCCTATTTTCCCTATTTTTGACACTTTTCACTTATTATTTTTAAGTGACTTTTGTTGGAAAGTAGGTAGGGCAAATTGAGTAAGTTTGTATTTAAGCAAACCTAAACTAGCATTAATTGGTAGAAGAGGCAGCAGGAGCACTCGCTCAACAGGCAACTTCTCAGCAGAACCCCAAGCCCTAGCATTTTTGCTCCACAGCAACCACCTAGCGTTTTTGGACCGGATCAGCCAACATTTTTGCTTCTTGCAGATCCCTGGCGATAGAAGACTCAACAAGAGACCTAGCGTTTTGCAGTTGCAGGCCATCCGGCGACAGCATAGCCATTTTCAGCCCTAGCGTTTTTTATTTGCAGATTAGTCCCAGCGTTTTGCAAATTTACCGCGACCGAACATCAAGAACCATCAGCGTTTTCAGTTTTCAGCCCTGACACCGTAGATCAAGTCCTGAACCTCGCAGATCTCACCTTCCCGCAGCAGTTCATCGCCGCACGGTCAGTTTCTGCACGGTCAGTTTCCGCAAGGTTTATAGTTTCAGCCCGGACACGGCAGATTTCAGCATCTGCGTTTTCAGCGCGTCGTCGTCGCATCGTCACCATCGACATCGTCTCCGACATAGAGTCAGAATTCAGCAGATAGAGATTTGCAGATTTCAGCCATTAGCGTTTTCAGATTTCAGCCCGTCTCATCGTCGTCGACATCGTCGGCAAGTCCAAGCATTATAGAGATTTGTGCAATCATGAGTAGACCGCTCTCACCATAGAGAGTGGGGCCTTCAGAGGAGGGTTTTACAACGTCTCTGGTGTCGTATTCTCTTCTCTACCTCTCAGTCTCATGCACTTCCATTCACTGTGTTCATTCACTTTGTTTGTGTCCATTGCACTTTCTCACTAAAGGAACGGAAGGCTCTCCCTTCCGTAAGTAAAAGGAACCCTTGAGCACAGTTCGGAGCACTCATCTTGAGCAAAGTTCAAACATTCATTCCGCTGCACCTTACATTGGTATCAGAGCTTTGGTAGTGATTTGGATCACTCAAGGAAAGAACCACAAGAATGACAAGATTTTCTTTTGCTTGTTGCGGTCACACAAAGCCAAGTTCACTTGGGCGTGTCGATTCCTAATCGTGTTCTTGAAGAGTGACAAGAATCCCAAGAAAGAAGGGCTTGTCCAGCCTCCCCTTGTGTCTCTTTTCACTCATTGCGAGCGGACCGTGCACTTAGCGGCCGGCCAATCAACGTGAGGTGGGAAAAAGCAACCTTGGTGTGAGCACAAGGCCGCCAAGGGGTGCGCCCGCAGAAAAGAGCAGAACTCGGGTGAAGAGAAGATCCTTCTCTAACACAGATTGCAAGCAAAAGAAGAACCTGAAGAACTCAAGAACCCCAAGAACCACGACCCACATAAACCCAAGTTCCTCATGAACTCAAGAACCCAAGACCACAAGAACCCACAAGAACCCAAGACTTCAGTGGATGGTCATCACTCGAAGCGGAATGGATACTTCGCTTGGAGGTGATGAGCATGAGAGAGGCGACGAAGAATTTTCCCCACCATGAGGTTTTTCCGACCCTCCCCCTTCCCCATCTACGCCAAGGATTGCACTAACTCCTATGGAGGAGTTGAAGCAGTTGTTTATGGAACGAAAGCTAGAACGCGAAGAAAGAGAAGCAGAAAGAAAGGCCTACGAAGAAGAAATGGCAGCCATAGATCGTGACTATGAAGAAAGTGTGGCAGCCATAGAGCTTAAGTACGACTTGGAAGACAAAGAAAGACAAGACAAATTGGCTCGCGAGAACAAAGCAAGACCAGCAGAATTTGATCGTGAGAACAAAGCCATAAAAGAAAAGAGCGACCAATTTCACATGAAAGCGTTCTTGCGACTCTTTTCTCAAGTGCAGGCACAGATGCAAGAGATTCAGGAGACAGAGACTCTCTCAGTCTCTTCTTCTCCCAAGCATGACACACAGGATTTGCATGATGATAAGCATGATGATTTGAATGACAATGATTTGCATGATGATTTGAATGATAATGATGAGCATGATGATTTGGATGACAATGACAAGCATGATGATTTGCATGATCAAGATGTGATTTCTCACAAGCATGATGAGTTACATGAAGAACATGTGGTTGTTCACAAGAAGGATGATGTGTTAGTTGATACTTTCTCTAGTGAAGCTAATCTCATTGCAGAGACGATCAATCACGAAGACCCGATCTTGGCTCTCGAGCCTAGGCCCAAAGAACCCCTTCATGAAGAACCGATCTTGGCTCTCGAGCCTAGGTCCAACGAACCCTCACAGGAAGTACTATGTGTTCGCATGATTCATACACACACATTGTTCGAGTGTTTCATTCGTGATCGTTTCCTGTATTTTAGTCATCGTCTTTATGTGATCCCTTTTACTAGGCATGACATATTGTACGCTGAGCACATTTCACTCATGAATGAGCACGGATGTATGCGGATTATTCATGAAAATCTGAAAAGTATGTATGTAAGGAAGTCACATTCCATGTCTCTTCCTTGGCATGACACAGTTGTAGCAAGAGCACATGACCGTATGAGCACCAAGCATGGGCATTTCCGTTGTGAATTGCCACAGTTGATTGCTTTAGATTAAAAGAGAGAGATTCGATCTCATTGTTTGTGTGTGTGTGGTGAACGGTTTAACACTCCGTCTATTTGTTCATCTACATTGCATGCACAGTCTTTTAGAAAGACTATTTTTTTCATTCACTTTACATGAAATGGGTACGTTCATGGTTTTGTGTTGGAAATGGTTTCAGGAATTTTCAGCCATGGAGATTCTTGAAGAAGAAAGAAGAATGACTCTCGACAAAGTTGAAGCATTGAAGGAGCCACAGAAGACTTTATGTCGCTTTCGGCACGGCCCAAAGAAGCAAGCGTTGCAGATCTTTATGAAGTTCAAGTACCGCACGACCCACACATCAGAGTGGGCCGGCGAAGAGTCCCTTCCAGGATTCCGGATGCTGTTGGCGATCTCCCTCGACACCATACAGTTCGGTACCAGTACCTCACTTTGAAAAGGAGGGGATGTCACATGACACATCCAACCCTATGTGTCTGTGGACAAGCTACAGCACGACAAGGGTTCAGTCAGTCCAGTCAGTCTAGATTTAGAAGTGATCTAGCACTTTTGTGAGTCTGTTCGCAGACCGTGCATGTCCAGACACTAAGTGTAGATGGATATCCTCCGGTTGCACACAGCATTATCACAAGCATTCCCATCAGAATCCATTAGAATCCTTCAAGGGAATTTTCCAATGCATTTAGCCTATTTTCCCTATTTTTGACATTTTTCACTTATTATTTTTAAGTGACTTTTGTTGGAAAGTAGGAAGGGCAAATTGAGTAAATTTGTATATAAGCAAACCTAGACTAGCACTAATTGGCAGAAGAGGCAGCAGGAGCACTCGCTCAAAAGGCAACTTCTCAGCAAAACCCGAAGCCCTAGCGTTTTTGCTCCACAGCAACCACCTAGCGTTTTTGGACCAGATCAGCGAGCGTTTTTGCTTCTTGCAGATCCCTGGCGACAGAAGACTCAACAAGAGACCTAGCGCTTCGCAGTTGCAGGCCATCCGGCGACAGCAGAGCCATTTTCAACCCTAGCGTTTTTGCTTTGCAGATCAGCCCCAGCGTTTTGCAGATTTACCACGACGGAACATCAAGAACCATCAGCGTTTTCAGTTTTCAGCCCTTGGACACCGCAGATCAAGTCCCGAACCTCGCAGATCTCACCTTCCCGCAACAGTTCCTCGCCGCACGGTCAGTTTCCACAAGGTTTACAGTTTCAGCCCGGAAAACGCAGTTTTCAGCATCTGCGTTTTCAGCGCGTCATCGTCGCATCGTCACCATCGACATCGTCTCCGACATAGAGTCAGAATTCAGCAGATAAAGATTTGCAGATTTCAGCCATTGACGTTTTCAGATTTCAGCCCGTCTCGTCGTCATCCTCATCGTCGTCGACATCGTCGGCAAGTCCAAGCATTATAGAGATTTGTGCAATCATGAGTAGACCGCTCTCGCCATAGAGAGTGGGGCCTTCGGAGGAGGGTTTTACGTCTCTATTGTCGTATTCTCTTCTCTATCTCTCAGTCTCATGCACTTCCATTCACTGTGTCCATTCACTTTGTTTGTGTCCATTGCACTCTCTCACTAAAGGAACGGAAGGCTCTCACTTCCATAAGTAAAAGGAACCCTTGAGTACAGTTCGGAGCACTCATCTTGAGCAAAGTTCAAATATTCATTCTGCTGCACCTAACACGTGAGGCATGGCGGCTCTTTCATGAGCACTCCCCCCCCCCCGAACATCACTTCTACAGAGGCCTGGGCCAGTATGCATCATCTTTGTACACAGTTCCTGAGCAGCCCCCCCTTCTCGACCCCCCCAATCCATGCCCACACACAGGTGCTTTTTTCACCCCGCTGAGATGGTGAGGAAGGCCATTGACAAGATGAGGACTAGGAGAGCATATGATCATGATGGCTTAGTGGCTGAACATTTCATGGATGCCAGAGATTTACTAGCAGAACTTCTAGCAGTTATGTTTAACCGTGCCATGTGTGAGGGCTTGCCTGATACTTGGAGCCTATCTACTATTGTACCTATCTTCAAGTCGGGAGACCCTATGGAGCCTTGGAATTATCGCACTATCATGATTGGACACACATTGGCACGGTTGTACACATCTATTCTTGAGCAACGGCTGAGTAGATGGGCACAGAGGGAGGGGATACGCGCAGCCAGGCAGGCAGGTTTCAGGAGGAGTTTTTCTACTCTTGACCATATCTTGACACTCAGAGCCATCATTGGAGAGAGAGAGAGAGAGAGAGAGAGAGAGAGAGAGAGAGAGAGAGAGAGAGAGAGTTCCCCTTTAAGATGCATTTGCCCAAATGTAGGCCCTCATGAAGATATTTCTTTACCGCCAGATAGGGCATCTAGCAAGGCTTGTTCTCGTTGGAGATAATGTGCAGCACAACCACCCAGCCACAGCATCAATAGACTTAGCGCATATAGCAGCCGATCCTCGATCCTCGGCCACAGTAAAGCAAGGTGGCAAGGGGTTTGTAACCATCGATGCCGCAAGGGTCCTCCACCACGACTCAAGAAGGTTAGCAGCAAGCTCAGTAGTTGATTCCAAGAGGGTTGGTCGGCATTGTCACGTGCACATGGCTCTGTGTGCAACATGGACATGCTTCATCGACTTCCAAATCCAACTTTTGCACCTAGCCCTAGATAGGAGTGTCTAGAATACTATAAGGATTAGTACCGGCAATTTTGTGAGCCTGTTTGCAGCAACTGCATGTGCGAACGACTCCATTAGATTAGGTTTTCTAGTTTTGGAACCCTCTTGTATCAATGGATTGTACAAGCATTTTGACATATGTTATTACACTTCGGTGGGCATCAAATGTGACATGCATGTAGATCTAGGTTAGAGGAACGTGTCGCTCAGATCGATTCATCAAATGGTTCACAAAGCAGTGAGTTATTGCCTGAAAATTCCCATGTGCGCACACTTGCACATTTTTCCCAACCTGACTAAAAAGTCCTATAAAAGGAGCACATGGGCCAACATTTTTGTATAATCTGGGAGCGCTATGAGACATCATACAGAGGGCTTGCCATGGTTCGCGGGCGTTGCAAGGGACATATCCATCTTCATCTCCCATTCGGTGTTGCTCTCGCCAATCTTTTCGCATAGGGGTAGCATATGCTGGCAATAACCTTCATGGGCATCAGACATTCACTGTACAGCCAACCATTCGTTGTACGCGCATCCATCCGGTTTGCAATTTGGTTCACACCATCCAAGTTGGGCAGCAAAGGCTGGCCGATAACCAACAATTGCATTGTTGATCCAATCGGCAATCTAGTGTTTGTGTGTCACAAAGTGATGACGTGGCTACCGACAGCAGAAACCCTAATTTCTGCCAGAAACCCTAATTTTCAGAAACCCTAATTTCTGGAAACCCTAACCCTAACTGCTGGCTGGAAACCCTAATCATGCGGAAATGCCACGTGGCAACAGGTACAGATTTCCGGGATTTGCAGAGGAGAAAAGCATCAGCATGGGCGACGTTATTGCTGCTTTTTCTCTACGCAAATGGCTAGGGGGAGAGAGAAAAGATGATCTGCTTTCTTTTGCTCTCATTGAGAGAGAGAGAGAGAGAGAGAGAGAGAGAGAGAGAGAGAGAGATTGCTTTTGATTTTTAAGCTTTTGGGGCTCTGCTTTTGGGCATCCCTTGTAACATTTATATTGGTGGTTTAGGGCTAACTTCTCAGAGCATCTGGACGCAGAGTCTGAGAGTGAAACCCTAACCGCTCTCTTGTACTTTGATGATTGATTAGAAATACCGAAAGGGGCGCCAGTCTTTGGGGCCAATATCTCTAGGCACGGAACTCCGCCGGGCTAGTGCAAATCTATTGTGATCTGTGAATTGTTTTGAAGTGCTTATTTGGTGCTGTCGCGGTTGATTCTAGACTTGGAGTGTCCAAATCTGTTACAATGGTATCAGAGCACGGCCGATTTCTCTTCTACGGGAAATCCGATCCCCAATTTTTTTTCCGCGGCACCTATGGCTTCACGCAAGGATCAATCGACTCCCTCTGCATCTGGAGATGCGGGCAGGGATCACAACGAAGATTCCGGCAGAGAGTATGGCCCGCCTCGGCCTACTCAGGCGGAGCAAAGAGAGATGAAGCATCGTCAATTGATCGGCAATGCAACAAAGAGGATGCTCAGTTTTGCGAAGGATCCGAAACTGGCAAAATATATGAGCGAGACTTCTTTTCAGAAAGTGCATGCGCAGTGGCAAAAAACCACTACACCACCCCTGAAACCCGCTCTCAAGAAACCTTCTGATCAAAAACAGTATTCAGAGAAGGAATTACAAGAGTTGGTAGATGCACGGATTGCTCAGCTTTTTGACACGCAAAAGAAAGCCAAAAAGCACGGCAAAAAGCAGAAGAAGAGCACTGACTTCTCGGGATATTTGGGTCGACAGTCGACTTTTGACAAGGCAAAGAAACAGAAGAAGCGTGTTTGATTTGAAGGAGTACCCAGTTCTTCTTCTTCTTCTTCTTCTTCAGACAGTTCTTCTAGCTCTTCAGGTTCGAGCGAAGAAGACAGAAAAGGAAAAAGCGAAACAAGAAACAAAGCTTCGGAAAGGGCAAGAAAAAGGCAAAAAGGCTAAATCTCGCCCAGAGACTGACAGTTCTACTGAGGACTCGTCTACAGACAACTTAGATTCCAATGACGAAAACTTTTATGCGAACAAGAAGAATTTTTACAAAGCCAACCAGTATGACTTTCTCGAAGATAAAAGCAAGAAAGTCCGAGAGTTTAAGGAAGGTGGCCACTCGATCAAGTTTGATACATTTTTAGAATACTCAGATGCTTCGAAGACTTTGTCTTTTATAAAACAGTTTAACATCGCTTTCGCGGGAGGACACTATTCAAAGCACTCCAAGATTTGGAGAGCTGCCTCTTACTTAAAGGGGAATGCTCGTACTTGGTGGTCCACGCTTCTTTTAAACAAGACTATGCCAGTTAAATGGCTGAAATTTAAGAAGCTTTTTATTTCTTCTTGGTTGACGCAAGAATATGAACGAGATATACGAGCTACTTGGAACCATCTTCGGATGACCAAGAAAGATACAATCAATGCTTATTGTGAAAGATTCTAGAGCTCTTTTCTACCCACCTCTTCATTCAAGAAGATCTCGTTACAGAGAACAGATTGAGCGATTCACCTTGGGTCTACCTATAGAGATCCGAGATCACTGCTTGGAGCAGAAGTCAGCTTCTATTCAGGAGTTGATGAGTCATGCGAAGCGGGGCTTTGCCATTCACTCTGGCAGCCTGACCGATGAGGCCATGACACAACGAACAGAACAAACTCTGGGAATGAAAGTAGAAAAAAAAAGAGCAACCCAGAGAAAAAGGATGCACGACCCAAGCTTACTCCTTAGGAGAGAGCTCGCTTCATCAGAGAGGGGAAGTGCTTTGGACGCGGGGAACATGGACATATCTCCGCGAAGTGCCCTAAAAAGGCACAGAAAGAACAGAATGATAAAGACGACGACGGGCCTGAGAGTTCGAGAGCAGCTGAGGAACGTGGCAGTAAAGGCAGATAGAAAAGCAGAATTGGTACCACATGGCGTGGGACCTGCACTGAATCTAATGAATGAAAGTACAAACTTTGCCGCTTTTGGGGCAAAGTGAAGGATCAGAAAGCTCTTTTGAAGGAGCCAAGGCCAACTTCTTTTCACTTGGAATTGGCGGCTCGATTTGGAATTACACCCGACAGACTGACGCCACAGGCGAAGGTAGTTCGACTGGCACCGGGATGGGATGTTGCCATTACACCGAGCATTGGAAAACTTCGTTTGCAATGATAGGGGTGTTCAGGGCACGCGAGTGACGTTCTACTCAGGATCCCTTGGTACCACAAGAACTACGCTGTGGTTGACTACCGGGCCGAGAAAGCGACTTTGATAAATGAAGGGATCAGAGATTGTACTTGATGAACTTCGATTTCTTTACTCATTTTTTTTTGGGAGAGAACTGAACGATGGATAAAGGTTGAATATGTTTTGACCCGATCAAAAGAATGCCAAGATTTTTCTCCACACTCATGCCGATTGCTTTTTAGAGGGCCTGAAGATCAGACCATAGACCTGATACCTGGAAGCACGTCACCGAACCGGCCACCTTACTGTGTGAGCTGAGTACAAACTGAAAAAATTATGAACCAAGTGAAAGACCTCTTGGAAAAGGGTCTTGTCCAGCCTAATACTTCACCGTATTGCTCTCCACTGTTGTTGGATTTGAAGAAAGACAGATCTTGGAGAATGTGCATCGATTATAGAGCTCTCAACAAAATCACCATCAAGAACAGAATTCCGATTCCTAGGATCGATGATATACTCGACAGGTTACAGGGATCTTCGTGCTTTAGTAGGATTGATTTGAAGAGTGGATATCATCAGGATCCGAATCGCGACGGGAGACCTCTACAAGACAGCCTTCCGGACTACTTTTTTGGATTATTTGAGTTTTTGGTGATGCCTTTTGGCTTAACCAATGCTCCTGCGACATTGGCTTAACCAATGCTCCTGCGACATTTAACCGGATGATGGACGGGAATTTTCGAGAGTACAGGCTATTTGTTGGCACTTTCTTTGATGGTATCATTGTTTTCTCCAAGAATGAGGCAGAACACAGAGATCGTCTGCTTCAGAGATACACTTTTTGGGACACTTTGTCTCAGCAGCAGCAGGAGTGCAAATGGATTCAGCCAAGATAGAGACTATACGTGATTGGCCCGATTTGAAGAATGTCCATGAAGTTGGAAGCTTCTTGGGACTTTGTTTGTACTACGGGCGGTTCATACGAAAGTTTGCAGAGGTTGCTTCCCCTTTGCATATCTTGATACAGAAAGGAGTCCCTTTCTCGTGGGGATCCACAGAGGTGACTGCCTTTCAGACATTGAATAAGAAATTGACTACAGGACCAGATTTGACTTTGCCGGACTTGCATGACTTTAATGAAATGGAATTCCTGATTATGATACTGATTTGTTCTTGACTTCTTTTGAGTGCAGGAACTGATAGACGAAATGACTGCAGCATTTTGGTCTGATTGATCTCGAATAGACATGGTTGCAATAGGGGTTAATCAATCGGACATCGATGAGGTCCCGATTGGATCTAGATGCGATTGCTAGCTACATTGCCGATAAATCATGGTCTAAGATCCGAATGAATGTTGAATGTCATGTGATGTCTTGTGATGTCTAGTGATGTCCTGTGAGGTCATGTGATGTGACTGTCGATTTGGTACATGTGCTAGATGTGTGTTCCTAGTACGTAGGTACTAACAATCAGTGTCTGCTAAGATGGTTTATGGCTTTTGTCGGTTTTGTAGGCGTAATCGCGGTCGATTACAATGCTTTCAAGAGGGGGGTATGTCACAAAGTGATGACGTGGCTACCGACAGCAGAAACCCTAATTTCTGCCAGAAACCCTAATTTTCAGAAACCCTAATTTCTGGAAACCCTAACCCTAACTGCTGGCTGGAAACCCTAATCATGCGGAAATGCCACGTGGCAACAGGTACGGATTTTCAAGATTTGCGGAGGAGAAAAGCATCAGCATGGGCGACGCTATTGCTGCTTTTTCTCTACGCAAATGGCTAGGGAGAGAGAAAAGATGATCTGCTTTATTTTGCTCTCATTGAGAGAGAGAGAGAGAGAGAGAGAGAGAGAGAGAGAGAGAGAGAGAGAGAGAGAGAGAGAGAGAGAAACTGCTTTTGATTTTTAAGCTTTTGGGGCTTTGCTTTTGGGCATCCCTTGTAACCTTTATATTGGTGGTTTAGGGCTAACTTCTCAGAGCATCTGGACGCAGAGTCTGAGAGTGAAACCCTAACCGCTCTCTTGTACTTTGATGATTGATTAAAACATAAAGAAATACCGAAAGGGGCGCCAATCTTTGGGGCCAATATCTCTAGGCACGGAACTCCGCCAGGCCAATGCAAATCTATTGTGATCTTTGAATTGTTTTGAAGTGCTTATTTGGTGCTGTCGCGATTGATTCTTGACTTGGAGTGTCCAAGTTTGTTACATTATGAGTAGATGTATCATCGCCATCCCCGTCTTTTGGACATTTCCACGTCACCTGTCGGAGCCTCTCTCTAAGTAGCCATGGAGAACATCATCTAGAAGGCCATTCATTCGAGCCAATCTTATGGTATGCATGGAGTTTGGTACCCGTACCTCACCTTAAGCAGGAGAGGATGTCACATGCACATGGCTCTATGTGCCACGTGGACATGCTTCATCGACTTTCAAAGCCAATTTTTGTACCTATCCCTAGATAGGAGTGTATAGAATCCTATGAGGATTAGCAATTTTGTGAGCCTGTAAGCACGACCTGCATGTATGGACGAGCCCATTAGATTAAATTTTCTAGTTTTGGAACCCTCTCGCATCAATGGATTGTTCAAGTGTTTTGACAAATGTTATTACACTTCGGTGGGCATGACGTGCATGTAGATCTAGGTTTGAGAAACGTGTCGGTCTAGTCGGTTCATCAAATGGTTCACAGAGCAATAAGTTATCGCCCAAAAACTCACATTTGCACATTTTTCCCGAATTAACCTAAAATTCCCGACCTGACTAAAAAGTCCTTTAAAAGGAGCACATGGGCCAACATTTTTGCAGAATCTGGGAGCGCTAGCAAAGATCCAGCCCTAGAGTTTTGCATCAGCCTACCTGGCGTTTGCCTCCAACATCGCAGATCAGCCAGTCACAAACTGGTGACGTGGCTAGCCCCGGACACAGACTCACACACGCTAGTCGGATAAGGCACGACAAGCCAACACATGGCAGATTGTATGGACCCCCACAAATTGCACTGACTGTTGACGTGGCAGTTTTTCATAAAACGCGCTGACTTTGCGACGTGGCATTCCGTACGAATCTGCACAAATTACGCTAGCCAGCTTTTGGGGCTTAATGCTTTTTGAGTTGAAGCTTTTGAATTAGAGATTTTTGGGGCTCTGCTTTTGGGCATCCCTTGTACCAATAAATAAGTGGGCTAGGCCTCATTACTGAGAGCATCTGGACGTAGAGCTGAGAGTGAGCGCCTGCCTACTCTCTTGTACTTTGAACACAGATTAATATAAAAAGAAATACCGAAAGGGGCGCCAATCTTTGGGGCCAATACCTCTGGGCACGAAACTACGCCGGGCCGTGTCATCTTTGTGAACTGTTTTGAAGTGAACCTTTGTTGTGTCGCAGTAGAATCTTTACTTGGGGTGTCCAAGTTTGTTACAGTGGTATCAGAACGCAGCCGATTTCTCTACTACCGGGAAATCCGATCCTTTTCTCACGACACTTATGGATTCCAACAAGAATCAATCGACTTCTTCTGTATCTGCTAATGCGGGAGGAGATCACGAAGAAGATTTTAATGAACAACCAGAGAAAGAGTAAGGGCCACCTCGGCCTACTCAATACGAACTTGAAGAGATGGAACATGGACAACAGGTTGACGAGTGCACAAAGCAGATGATTAAAATTGCGAAGGATCCGAATTTTGCAAAATTTTGTCTCAGCAATCCATCGTCGAAGTGCACACCGAGTGGCAAAAAGCCACATAACCACCCATCAAACCGGAAATCACCTTCTCTGAGGATGTTTACAGAGCAAGAATTACAAGAGGTGGTTCAGACACAGATCAGCCGGCTTTTAAACGCAAACAACAAATCCAAAAAGCAAGAGAAAAGCAAAAGAAAGGGACTGACTTCCCGGGTTATTTGGGTCGTCAATCTTCTTTTGCATCGGCAAGAAAGCAAAAGAAGCGTGTACGATTTGAAGGACTACCCAGTTCTTCTTCTTCTTCTTCTTCTTCTTCTTCTTCTTCTAGCTCTTCTGACTTGAGCGAAGAAGACAGAAAAGGTAAAAAGCAAAGCAAAAAGCAAAGCTTCGGAAAGGGCAAGAAAAAGGCAAAGAAGCTCAAATTTTGCCCAGTTTCTGATAGTTCTACAAAGGAGTCATCCTCAGACAGTTCGGACTCCGACGATCACATGTTTTATGCAAAGACGAAGCATTTTTACAAAGCCAACCAATATGGCTTTCTCAAAGACAAAAGCAAGAAAGTGAAAGAATTCAAAGAAGGTGGACAGTCGATTAAATTTGAATCCTTTTCTCGGTTCCAAGATGCTCCGAGGGCTTTTGGCCTTCATTCAGCAGTTTAACATAGCTTTCTCTGGAGGGCATTACTCAGAGCACTCCAAGATTAGGAGGGCTACCTCTTTCTTCAAGGGAAATGCTCGAACATGGTGGTCCACTCTTCTTCTGAGGAAGAAAGCTCCAATTAAATGGTTGAAATTCAAAAGGCTCTTTATTTCTTCTTGGTTGACTCGGGAGTACGAACGAGATATACAAACCGCTTGGAATCATCTTCGGATGACCAAGGGAAATTCTTTGGACGCTTATTGCGAGAGATTTTGGAACTCTTTTCTACCAACCTCTTCATTTAAGAAGGTCTCATTTAAGGAAGAGATTGAGCGGTTTTGCTGCGGACTCCTTACAAAGATCCGAGACTACTGCCTAGAACAAAAGTCTAATTCTATTCAAGAATTGATGGGTCATGCGAAACGGCTCACTCTCAGGCTCTACGTCTAGATGCTCTGAGAAGTGAGAGGCAAAGCCACTAATTTATAAGTTTTACAAGGGATGCCAAAAGCAAAGCCCCAAAAGCTTCAAAATCAAAAGCTTTCACTCTCAAGCCTTATTGAGTAAGCATAAAGCAGTTTAATAAAGTTCTCTCTCTCCCTTGCTAAATTGCGTGGAGAAAAGCAAGTCAAAAAGCTGCCAGAACTGCCGTAAAAACTGTCACAAAGTGATGACGTGGCTACCCGATTATTAGGGTTTTGATGACATGGCTAACCCTAATTGCCAAAAACCCTAATCAACAAAAACCCTAAATGTTGCCAGAAACCCTAACCCTAAATGCTGCCAAAAAACCCTAAACCTAATTTTGGGGGCATGACATGTGGCAGCCGCAGATTGCGGCAGCAATTGTGGAGGCTGAAAGCTTACGGCAGATTTGCTTTTTCTTGGCAATTTTTGGATGCTGCTTTTTTCCTACGCAAAGGATGGGGGCGAGAGAGAATCTTTTGCTTTATTCTCTATCGACTCAAGAGAGCTTGTGAGAGAAAGAGCCTTTGCTTTAGTTTTAGGCTTTTGATTTTTAAGCTTTTGGGGCTCTACTTTTGGCATCCCTTGTAAATAAATAAGTGGTTTGGGCTCCCACTCTGCAGAGCATCTGGACGTAGAGTCTGAGAGTGAGACCCAACCACTCTTATACTTTGAACTCAGATTAATACAAAAAGAAATACCGAAAGGGGCGCCAGTCTTTGGGGCCAATATCTCTAGGTACGGAACTCCGCCGGGCCAATGTAAATCAATTGTATACTGTGAATTGTTTTAAAGTGGTTATTTGGTGTTGTCGCGGTAGATTCTTGACTTGGAGTGTCCAAGTCTGTTTACAGTGGTATCAGAGCACGGCCGATCTCTCTTCTACGGGAAATCTGATCCCATATTTTTTTTCCCGCGGCACCTATGGCTTCACGCAAGGATCAGTCGACTCCCTCTGCATCCGGAGATGCGGCAAGGGATCACAACGAAGATTCCGGCAGAGAGTATGGGCCGCCTCGGCCTACTCAGGCGGAGCGACGAGAGATGGAGCGTCGTCAATTGATCAGCGATGCAACAAAGATGCTGCTCAATTTTGCGAAGGACCCAAAATTTGCAAAATATATGAGCGAGACTTCTTTTTACGAAGTGCACGAGCATTGGCAGAAAACCTAAACACCACCCTCGAAACCCGCTCTCAAGAAACCTTCTGCTCACAAGAAATATTCAGAGAAGGAATTAGAAGAGGTGGTTGATGCACGGATTGCTCAGCTTTTTGATGCGCAAAACAAAGCTAAAAAGCGCGGCAAAAAGCAGAAAAAAGGCACTGACTTCCCGGGATATTTGGGTCGTCAATCGACATTCGGTAAGGCAAAGAAACAGAAGAAGCGTGTTCGATTTGAAGGTTCTTCTTCTTCTTCTTCTTCTTCTTCTTCTTTTGACAGTTCTTCTAGCTCTTCTGACTCGAGCGAAGAAGACAGAAAAGGCAAAAAGCGAAGCAAGAAACAACGCTTCGGAAAGGGCAAGAAAAAGGCGAAGAAATCTAAATCTCGCCCAGTGAGTGACAGTTCTACAGAGGACTCGTCTACAGATAGTTCAGACTCTAACGACGGCAACTTTTATGCAAAGAAGAAGAATATTGATAAAGCCAACCAATATGACTTTCTGGAAGATAAAAGCAAGAAAGTCCGAGAGTTTAAGGAAGGTGGACAGTCAATTAAATTTGACACGTTTTCGGGATATAGAGATACTTTGAAGGCTTTGTTTTTTATAAAGCAGTTTGACATCGCTTTCGCGGGAGGACGCTACTCAGAGCACTCTAAGATTCGGAGAGATGCCTTTTATTTTAAGGGGAATGCTCGAATTGGTGGTCCACGCTTCTCTTAAACAAGACTGCGCCAGTTAAATGGCTGAAATTTAAGAAGCTTTTTATTTCTTGGCTGACTCAAGAGTATGAACGCGATATACGACCTGCTTGGAACCATCTTCGGATGACCAAGAGAGATACAGTGGACACTTATTGCGAGAGATTCTGGAGCTCTTTTCTACCCGCTTCTTCATTCAAGAAGATCTCCTTCAGAGAACACATCGAGCGGTTTACCTTGGGTCTACCTACAGAGATCCGAGATCACTGCTTGGAACAGAAGTCAGCTTCTATTCAGGAGTTGATGAGTCATGCAAAACGGGGTTTTGCCGTTCACTCTAGCAGTCTGACCTACCTCACCAATGAGGTCATGACACAACGAGCCGAATAGACTTCAGTGAATGAAAGTAGAAAGAGAAAGAGCAACCCAGAAAAGAAGGATGCACGACCCAAGCTTACTCCTCATGAGAGAGCTCGCTTCATCAGGGAGAAGAAGTGCTTTGGATGTGGGAAACATGGACATATCTCTGCGAAGTGCCCTAAAAAGGCACAGAAAGCAGAGAATGACAAGGATGACGAAAGGCCTGAGAGTTCGAGAGCAGTTGAGGAACGTGGAAGAAAAGGCAAGATGAATTCTTTTTCGATTTATTCGTGTGTGTGTGTGTGTGTGTGTGTGTGTGTGTGTAGTAGTAGTAGAAAACAAGAGGGAAAGAGGGGGGAGGTACTTTTTTTTGTGTTTACCTCTTTCTTTGTAGCGCGGTTGAGCTTTGGCTAGGTTGAGCTTCCAAAGACGATGGCGGAAAACCCCCTTCGACGAAACCTCCGTCGATGTTGAGGGGGGTATGTCACAAAGTGATGACATGGCTGCCCGATTATTAGGGTTTTAATGACATGGCTGTATTGCTGAAACCCTAACCCTAATTGCCAAAAACCCTAATCTGCAAAAACCCTAAATGCTGCCAAAAACCCTAACCCTAAATGCTGCCAAAAAACCCTAACCCTAATTTTGGGGGCATGACACGTGGTAATAGTACGGACGCCCTCAGATTGCGGCGGGAATTGCAGAAGCTCAAAGCTTGCGGCAGATTTGCTTTTTCTTGGCAATTTTTGGATGTTGCTTTTTCCTACGCAAAGGATGGGAGAGAGAGAGAGAGAGAGAGAGAGAGAGAGAGAGAGAGAGAGAGAGAGTCTTTTGCTTTATTCTCTATCGGCTCAAGAGAGAGCTTGTGAGAGAAAGAGCCATTGCTTTATTTTTAGGCTTTTGATTTTTAAGCTTTTGGGGCTCTGCTTTTGGCATCCCTTGTAAATAAATAAGTGGTTTGGGCTCCCACTCTGAAGAGCATCTGGACGCAGAGTCTGAGAGTGAGACCCAACCACTCTTGTACTTTGAACTCGGATTAATAACAAAAGAAATACCGAAAGGGGCGCCAGTCTTTGGGGCCAATATCTCTAGACACGGAACTCCGTCGGGCCAGTGTAAATCAATTGTGAACTGTGAACTGTTTTGAAGTGGCTATTTGGTGCCGTCGCGGTAGATTCTTCACTTGGAGTGTCCAAGTCTGTTACAAAAACTACCGCAAAAACCGCCGCAATTCACAGACTTCCGTACGGCATGCCACGTCAGCTGACAGCAGGTTCCGTAAATTCCAAATTCGTACAAGGCAGCCACGTCATCATTTCTGCCAACATGCCGGGACTATTCCATGCCAAAGGGAAGGTGTGTGTATGTGTACTGGGCAGCCACGTCACCTGTTTGTGACGTACCCCTCTCTTGAAAGCATTGTAATCGCCCTCGATTACGCCTGCAAAACAGACAGAAGCCATAAACTGTCTTAGCAAACACTGACTGTTAGTCCGACGCACTAGGAACACACATCTAGCACATGTACCAATCGACAGTCACATCACACGACATCACATGACAAATCACATTCAACATTCATTCGGATCTCAGACAATGATTTATAGGCAACGCAATTAGCAATCGCATCTAAATCCACTCAGGACCTCACAAATGCCCGATTGACTAATCCTTATTGCAACCATGTCTATCGAGATCATTCAGATCGAGATGCTGCAAACATTTCATCTTTCAGTTCCTGCACTTAAACAAGTCAAGAACAAATTAATATCATATTATCGGGAATTCCAATTCATAAAGTCATATAGCACAATACTATCAGCTCACAATATCCTTGAAACTCAAAAAGACATCAATGACTTTAATATTAAAAATCGAGGCAATCTGTTACAAAGGAGCAGAGCAACTCTCCTCTTGTGCATACCCGCTACACCAGATTCCGCCCAAGCTGAGTTCGGGGTTCCATTTTGAATAGACTATGCTAATCCAAATGCTTCAAGGTAAAGATTCACAAAGTGAGGAGTATCTGCTAGGTCTTTCTCCTCCATCCACTTCGCATCCAATGCAGGATAGTTCTTGAATTTAACCAAGAACCGCCTTATCGCTTTACCCTTAATCTTTCTGTCTTTATGTGCCAATATCTATTCTGAAACAAGGACCTCCTCGTTTTCTTCCACTTCGGGTTGCTCATCGGGCTCCCAATCTTCGGTCACATCGCCTTTAAAAGGCTTCAAGAGACTCACATGAAAAGCATTGTGAATCCTCCAAGTATCGGGCAGCTTCAATCTAAAGGAGACATCATTTATCTTTTCTTTTATGTAAGGTGCAGCGGAATGAAAGTTGTATTTTCTCAAGATTAGTGATCTTTATTGCTCAAGGTTCCTTTTAGTTCTTAGGGAAAGAGAGAGCTTTCCGTCTTATGGAGAGTGCTATGATCACGAACAAAGTGAGTGGATATTGTGCGTGCAAGTGAATGAGACTGAGAGAAGGAGAGAGATGAGATACGACACCGAGAGGTTGTAAAACCCTCCTCCGAAGGCCCCACTCTCGTCGGCGAGAGTGGTCTACTTTGATTGCACAAATGTGTACAATGCGTATGCAATGGACTGATGCAATGGGACTATGCCGATGACGATGACGGTGATGAGGACGGCGACTTGATGGCTGAAATCTGAGTTCTTCTATCTACTGTTTTTCGGGACTGTTTCGGTGGCTGAAAATGACTGTTTTGGCTGCGTTTTTATGGCTGAAAATGGGGGAACATCTGCAACCAACTTGGGGTGGTTCTGCTACTGTGCATGAGGCTGAAAACACTGTGGTCTGAAGTGGCTTAGGGCTGAAAACACAAAACGCTGGCTGAATCTGGCCTTCACCAAAACGCTAGGCTGATTTGTATCTGCAATCCCAAAACGCTGATGGATCTGATGGATGCGAGGCTGATCTGACTATGCCAATGCAAAACGCTGAAGTGCTTGATGAGGCTGGCATTAGTGATGGCTGAAAACGCTGATGGTCATCATGAGGAAAACGCTAGGCTGAGAAGCTTGCTGGCGATGGCAGAGATCTGCAAACGCTAGAGTGCTGATGATCGATGGCGAAGGCCTGCTGTTGAAGGAAAACGCCAGGGATGAGGGGGAGATGCAAAACGCTAGAGGTTCATGAGGGGGGGGAGGTACTGCTGAGAAGTTGCCTGTTGAGCGGGAAGCTCCTGCTGCCTCTTTTGCCAGAAAGTGCTAACTTGGGTTTGCTTATATATTAACTTTGCAAAATTGCCCTACCTACTTTCGTTGGAAAGTCACTTAAAAATAATAAGTGAAAATACCAATAAATAGGAAAATAGGCTAAATGCACTGGAAAATTCCCCTAATTGATGATACTAATGGATTCTGATGGGAATTCCGATGATCATGCTGTGTGCAACCGGAGGATATGCATCTATGCTAAGTGACTGGGCATGCACGGTCTACGAATAGACTCACAAAAGTGCCAGATCACTGCTAATCTAGACTTGACTTGACTGACGGGAACCCTACTATGGTGTAGCTTGTCCACGGACACATAGGGTTGGGATGTGTCACATGACACCCCCTCCTTTTCAAAGTGAGGTACTGGTACCGAACTGTATGGTGTCGAGGGAGATCGCCAACAGCATCCGGAATCCTGGAAGGGACTCTTCGCCGGCCCACTCTGCTGTGTGGGTCGAGCGGTACTTGAACTTCATAAAGGTCTGCAACGCTTACTTCTTTGGGCCGCGCCGAAAGCGACACAAAGACTTCTGAATCTCCTTTCTTGCTTCAACTTCCTCTAGAGTCCTGCTTCTTCCGTCTTCAAGAATCTCCATGGTTGAAAATTCCTGAAACCGTCTCCAACACAAAACCATGAACATACCCATTCCATGTAAAGTGAAGGAAAAAAATCTTGTCTTCTCTAAAGACTGTGTATGCAATGTAGACGAACATAGAGACAAAGTGATAACCCGTTCATCAAACACATGCAAACAATGCAATCGAATCTTTTCTGTTTGATCGAATCAATCAATTGTGGCAAATCACAATGGAAATGCCCATGCTTGGTGCTCATACTATCATGTGCTCGTTCGGAAACTGTGTCATGCCAAGGAACAGACATGAAATGTGACTTCCTTACATACATACCTTTCAGCTTTTCATGAACAGTCGGCATACATTCGTGCTCCTCCATGAGAGAAACAAGCTCCACATGCAATATGTCATGCCTAGTAAAAGGGATCACATAACGATGCTGACTAAAATACAGGAAACCTTCACGAATGGAACACTCGAACAATGCGTGCGTATCAATCATGCGAACACATAATACTTCCTGTGATGGTTCTTTGGACCAAGGCTCGAGAGCCAAGATCGGTTCTTCCAGATCTATCGAATCTCCTTGTGGGGGATCTGTGGACCTCGACTCGAAAGCCAAGATCAATTCTTGGTGACTGATCAAATCTACAACGAGGTTAGCTCCGCTAGAAAAGCATCAACTAACACATTATCCTTGTGAGCAATCACATCATCTTCATGCAATTCATCATGCGTGTCTTTTCCATCCATGCAAATCATTATCCATCAAATCATCATGCTTCTCATAATCATGCAATTCCTGTGTGTCATGCTGTGGAGAAAAAGAGACTGAGAGAGTCTCCTTATCTCGAATCCTTCAACCTTGTCCTGCATATTAGCAATGAGAGATGGAGAAGGAGAAGTATCCACTCCATGAAAGACAGTAGGAGAATCACTTTTGGCATTGTTAGCCTCCCAATCAACGAGAGGGTTTATTTCATGAAACCATTTCATGCCTAAAATCATATCACATCCTGAGAGAGGAGAAACAACATATCTTCTAGTGAAGGCAGTCTGTTGAATTGCAAATAACACATCAAGGCACTCCTTCGTGATGAGAGCGTCCATACCAAGACGAAAGCCAGAGACCTCGATAGGAGATCTCGGACTAACTTCAAGGCGGGCTCTCTCAACAAGAGAGGGGTTGATCACATCATGCATACTACCTGGGGCAAACAATATGACAAAACGGTGCCCGACGTACGACCATAACATTTAATGAGAGAATCATCAATGGGAGGGTCCTGAGAAACTTTGGGCACACCCGTGTTATCATTCATTGCATTGACAGATGTAGTGGGTGTTGTGGGTTCTTTAGATTCATTCGATTCAAGCTTAGGACATGTTCTTTTTATGTGACCCTTAATGTGACAATGAAAACAACGACCTTCCTTAGAATACGTGCTTTGTTCTTCCGACGTGATGTAACCTCCTACAATTCCTTGTGCTACCTTTTCATCTGGAGTAAGCTTAGGTTTAGCAGTTGTGTTAGCCTTACCCTTGAATTCATTGGAAGAATTCTTTGAGGAGATACTGTTGGAAGATTGGTTAGAAGAGTTATCATTCTTACCGTTCTGCGTGTTCTGAGAAGTCTGCGAGGTACTTGTGGAAGTCTTGTTCTCCTTAGGCTTTCCCTTGTTGTGCTTCATCTCCTATGCGAGAGCAATCGCTACAGCCTTGTTGAGATCGATTGGATTGAATACCTCGACATCGTACTTGATATATTCGTCCAATCCAAAGAGAAAAGCCTCTTTGCGTTCATCATCCGACATGCGTAATTGGGTACCTAGCTGCAAAACATGATTAGAAAAAGACATTACTGGCATACCATTTTGCTTGAGAGCGCGCTAATCGTCCTTCAATCGTGCGAGGTACTGAGGTGGCATAAACCGCGCCTTGAGCTTGTCTTGGAAATCAACCCAACTAAAAGAGAGGGGCGTGAAATTGTCGCTGCCTCTAGGTGCGCGGCTAGCTGTGCCTCTTGCCATGCGTGGTACCAATTGATGGCATCACCGGCAAGATACATAGCTACCGTCAAAACTTTGCTATTTCCTGTCTTCTTAGTTGTCGCAAAATAAGCATTAAATTGATGCAACCAAGAACGAATAACTGTAGCATCCATCTTACCGTCATACTTACTGAAAGTCAACTTTTTTGTAACTGGATGGTTGGAATCCGCGTCGTGGCTTGCGCCACTTGACGAACTCCCACGATCTTTGGGTGGTTTGGACTTCGAATCTAGGATGTGGGAAATAAATTCTTGATGACGAATCTCCCTTTGAGCTTCTCGTTCATCGCGCTCGCGTTCGAAAGCAAGTCGATTTTCTTCTTGTTTTGCGACAAGAGCAAGGCGATTTGCTTCTTGTCTATCCATCATGGCCATCATCTGCTTGACCACTGCCTCCATAGGGTTTGGCGTAGATGGCGAAGGGGGAGGGTTGAAGAGATCATCTCCGGGTGGGAACGAGTCTTCGTCGCCTCTCTCATGCTCATCACCTGTATGCGAAGTATCCATTCCGCTTCGGGTGACGACCATGCACTATGATCTTGGGGTCTTAAGCTCGCGAGGAACTTGGGTTCTTGAGGGTCTTGAGGTTCTTGGGGTCCTTGATTCGTGAGAATCTTGGGTTCTTGAGGTTCTTGAGGTTCTTGAGTCTTGAGGGTCTTGGGTTCTTGAGGTTTTCTTTCGCTTGCAAATCGCGTTGGAGAAGGATCTTCTCTTCACCCGAGTTCTACCCTTTTCTGCGGACACACCCCTTGGTGGCCTTGAGCTCACACCAAGGTTGCTTTTTCCCACCTCACGTCGATTGGCCGGCCGCTAAGTGCACGGTCCGCTCTCAATGAGTGAAAAGAGACACAAGGGGAGGCTGGACAAGCCCTTCTTTCTTGGGATTCCTGTCACTCTTCAACAAAACACGATTAGGAATCGCCACGCCCAAGTAAACTTGGGTTCGTGCAATCGCAACAAGAAAAAAAAATCTTGTGGTTCTTTCCTTCAGTAATGCAGAACACTTCCAAAGCTCTAATACAAATGTAAGGTGCAGCGGAATGAATGTTGTATTTTCTCAAGATTAGTGATCTTTATTGCTCAAGGTTCCTTTTAGTTCTTAGGGAAAGAGAGAGCTTTCCGTCTTATGGAGAGTCACGAACAAAGTGAGTGGATATTGTGAGTGCAAGTGAATGAGACTGAGAGAAGGAGAGAGATGAGATACGACACCGAGAGGTTGTAAAACCCTCCTCCGAAGGCCCCACTCTCGTCGGTGAGAGTGGTCTACTTTGATTGCACAGAGGTGTACAATGCGTATGCAATGGACTGATGCAATGTGACTATGCCGATGACGACGACGGTGATGACGACAGCGACTTGATGGCTGAAATCTGAGTTCTTCTATCTGCTGTTTTTCGGGACTGTTTCGGTGGCTGAAAATGACTGTTTTGGCTGCGTTTTTATGGCTGAAAATGGGGGAACATCTGCAACCAACATGGGGTGGTTCTGCTACTATGCATGAGGCTGAAAACACTGTGGTCTGAAGTGGCTTAGGGCTGAAAACACAAAACGCTGGCTGAATCTGGTCTTCACCAAAACGCTAGGCTGATTTGTATCTGCAATCCCAAAAAGCTAATGGATCTGATGCATGCGAGGCTGATCTGACTATGCCAATGCAAAACGCTGAAGTGCTTGATGAGGCTGGCGTTAGTGATGGCTGAAAACGCTGATGGTCATCATGAGGAAAACGCTAGGCTGAGAAGCTTGCTGGCGATGGCAAAGATCTGCAAACGCTAGAGTGCTAATGATCGATGGTGGCGAAGGCCTGCTGTTGAAGGAAAACGCCAGGGATGAGGGGGAGATGCAAAACGCTAGAGGTTCATGAGGGGGGGGAGGTACTGCTGAGAAGTTGCCTGTTGAGCGGGAAGCTCCTGCTGCCTCTTCTGCCAGAAAGTGCTAACTTGGGTTTGCTTATATATTAACTTAGCAAAATTGCCCTACCTACTTTTGTTGGAAAGTCACTTAAAAATAATAAGTGAAAATACCAATAAATAGGGAAATAGGCTAAATGCACTGGAAAATTTCCCTAACTGATACTAATGGATTCTGATGGGAATTCCGATGATCATGCTGTGTGCAACCGGAGGATATGCATCTATGCTAAGTGATTGGGCATGCACGGTCTACGAATAGACTCACAAAAGTGCCAGATCACTGCTAATCTAGACTTGACTTGACTGACGGGAACCCTGCTATGGTGTAGCTTGTCCACGGACACATAGGGTTGGGATGTGTCACGTGACATTTTATCTGGAAAGGACCATAGTATCTCATGCTAAGCTTTGGAAAAAGCCGCTCCTTTCTCTTTTTCTTTCTTAAGCATGCCTTCTCAAAATGTAAGAGCACCCAATCGTCTTCCTTTAATTTCAAATCGCGACGGTGTCGATCTGCTGCCTTCTTGTGTCTTTCCTGAGATTTCGCTAAAGCTTCCCGAACCTTGGCAAAAGCATTGCCCAAGTCCCTCCTGTACTGGTCGGCTTCAAAAACCTTATCTTTCGTGCTAAGGAAGGGTGGAACCTTCAGAGCACCTTCAATGATCTCAAATTGTAACAGACTTGGACACTCCAAGTCGAGAATCTACCGCGACACCACAAATAATCACTTCAAAACAGTTCACAGTTCACGATTGATTCGACATTGGCCCGGAGGAGTTCCGTGCCTAGAGATATTGGCACCAAAGACTAGGACCCCTTTCGGTATTTCTTTTTGTATTAATCTGTGTTCAAAGTACAAGAGAGTGCAGGCAGGCGCTCACTCTCAGACTCTGCGTTCAGATGCTCTTGAGTTGTGAGGCCCTGCCCACATATTTAAGGATTACAAGGGATGCTAAAAGCAGAGCCCAAAAGCTGGTAAAAATCAAAAGCTTGGGTATTTTTAAAAGCCTTTAAAAACTTAAAGCAAAAATTCTCTCTCTCTGCCTTATGTAAAATAAAGCAGATCCCCAAAAGCTTCAGCGTAAGATCTTCAGCCTTTGCGTAGTCAAAAACTGCCCTCAGCTTTCCGTAAAATACAGAGGTCCGTACATGCTGCCATGTGTCAGCTTTTCCGCAATTGGCGCCGCAATTTCCGGGGCTGCCGTACAACCAGCCACGTCAACATTTCCGGCCTGTCTGCATTTCCCCGGCTTGTCCATGTAGGTGTGTGTGTGTGTGTACACATGGGCAGCCACATCACCAGTTTGTGACATACCCCCCTCTTAAAAGCATTATAGTCGCCCTCGATTACGCCTGCAAAATAGACAGAGGCCATAAACTCTCTTAGCAGACACTGACTGTTAGTACCCACGCACTAGGAACACACATCTAGCACATGTACCAATCGACAGTCACATCACATAACATCACTTGACATCACATGACAAATCACATTTAACATTCATTCGGATCTCAGACCATGATTTATCGACAATGCAATTAGCAATCGCATCTAGATCCACTTAGGACCTGATAGATGCCCGATTGACTAATCCCTATTGCAACCATGTCTATCTAGATCATTCAAACCCAAAAGCTGCAGTCATTTCGTCTATCAATTCCTGCACTTAAACAAGTCAAGAACAAATCACTTTCATATTATCCGGAATTCCATTTCATAAAGTCATACAACAGAATACTCTCAGCTCTCAGTATCCCTGAAGCTCAAAGAGACATCAGTGACTCTAGTTTTCAAAATTCGAGGCATCTGTTGACAAAGAAGCGGAGTAACTTCCCTCTTGTGCAATCCACTGCACCAGATCTCGAGTAGACTATGCTAAACCAAAAACTTCAAGGTAAAGTTTCACAATCTGAGGAGTATCTGCTAGGTCCTCCTCCATCCACTTTGCATCCAATGCAGGATAGTTCTTGAATTTAACCAAGAACCGCCTTCTTACTTTACCCTTATTCTTTCTGTCCTTATGTGCCAAAATCTGTTTACGAACAAGGATCTCCTCGTTTTCTTCCACTTCGGGATTCTCATTAAGCTCCCCATCTTCGGGCACATCACCTTTAAAAGGTTTCAAGAGACTCACATGAAATGCATTGTGAATCCTCCAAGTGTTAGGGAGTTTCAGTCGGAAGGAGACATCATTGATCTTTTTGGAGATCTGGAAAGGTCCGTGGTATCGCATACTAAGCTTTGGAAAAAGCCTCTCCTTTCCCTTCTTCTTTCTCAGGCGTGCCTTCTCAAAACATAAAGAGCACCCAATCATTCTCCTTCAATTTCAAATCGCGACGATGGCGATCTGCTGCCTTTTTTAGTCTTTCCTGAAATTTCTGCAAAGCCTCGCGGACCTTGGAAAAAGCCGTGTCAAAGTCGCGCGTGTACTCATCAGCTTCAAAAATCTTATCTTTCGTGCTTAGGAAGGGTGGAACCTTCACAGCACCTTCAATAGTCTCAAATGGCGCCTTCCCCATCAAAGAGTGTATCGTGTTATTGTAGGAAAATTCCACCAAAGGTAGATACTTTTCCCATTGAGTCTTCTGATCCGAGATATAAGACTTCAGGAAATCTAAAAGCACTGAATTGGCAATCTCAGATTGCTCGTCAATCTGCGGGTGGAAAGATGACGAGAACTGCAACTGCGTACCAATGTTCTCCCAAATTGCCTTCCAAAACAAACTCGTAAATCTGGGGTCCCTATCAAAGAAATCGTCTCGAGCATGCCATGTTATCTGAAAATCTTGGCCACAAACAGTCATGCTAAGTGATTCGGCTTGATTGTTTTCTTCAGTGGAATGAAATGAGCCTGTTTGCTAAATCTGTCAATAACAGTCCAGATACAATTGTGACCCCTCTGTGTTCTCCGGAGATCAAAAAATGAAATCCATTGCAATACTTTCCCAGGGGCGGGTGAGTATGAGGCAAAGGCTGTAACAATCCCTGTGCTTTATGCCTGTAAAACTTAATCTTCTGTCATACCAAGCAACTGCGCACAAACTCATCCACATCCTTCTTGAGTCTCGGCCAAAAGAAGTATTTCTCTACCCCTTTCAAGGTGGTAGCAATGCCGCGGTGACCCGTAAAAGGCCGACAGTGGCATTCGGTCATAATCTTTTCCCTCAACGGCTGTGTAACGCACAACATGGTTTTCCTCATTAAGTAGCCATCCCGAATGGAATATCCCACTACTGTCTCCCCATCCCGTATCCGTGTAAAAATGTCTGCAAAATCAGTATCCGTGGCATACTGATCGACCATATCCTCAAAGCTCCTATGGTGTATCGCAGAAATAGCCATAACCAACAGCTTCCAGGAGAAAGCATCTGCCACCAAATTCTTCTGTCCCTGCACATGGACAATCTGGAAGTGAAACTGTGACAAGATGTTCGCCCACCGCATCTGCTTTTCCGATAGCTGCTTCTGTGACAAGAAGTAGCGTAAACTTTGATGATCTGTAAAGACAGTAAAATCCGCTCCGAGTAGATAGTGCCGCCACCGAGTAAGAGCATGGATAACCGCCAAAAGCTCTTTCTCATAAATCTGTGCTGTCAATTCTGGCCTCGAGAACAATCGGCTCTCGTAAGCAATGACATGGCCTTCTTGCATTAAGACCGCACCCAAACTACAACCACAAGCATCACAATATACTTCAAATGACTTCTGCAAGTCCGGCAAAGTCAAAACTAGTCCCGTAGTCTCTTTCAATGTCTGAAAGGCAGTCACCTCTGTGGGTCCCCATGAGAAGGGACTCCTTTCTGTGTCGAGATATGCAAAGGGGAAGCAACCTCTGCAAACTTTCTAATGAACCGCCTGTAGTACAAACACAATCCCAAGAAGCTTCTAACTTCATGGACATTCTTCAAATCGGGCCAATCACGGATAGTCTGTATCTTGGCCGGATCCATCTGCACTCCCGCTGCTGAGACAATGTCTCCCAAAAAGTCTTTGGTAAGAAAAAATCACTTTTCTTTGCATTAATCACCAACTTGTGATATCGTAATGCCTGAAAAACTTGAAGCAGATGTTCTCTATGTTCTGCCTCATCCTTGGAGAAAACAATTATGTCGTCAAAGAAAGTGCCAACAAATAGTCTATACTCTCGAAAAATCATGTCCATCATCCAGTTAAATGTCGCACGAGCATTGGTTAGGCCAAAAGGCATCACCAAAAACTCAAATAACCCAAAAGTCGTCCGAAAGGCTGTCTTGTAGACGTCTCCCGGTGCGATTCGGATCTGAATATATCCACTTTTCAAGTCGATCCTGTTAAAACACGAGGATCCCTGAATTCGGTCAAGTATATCATCGATTCTAGGAATCAGAAATCTGTTCTTGATGGTGATTTTGTTGAGAGCTCTATAATCGATACACATTCTCCAAGATCTGTCTTTCTTCAAAAACAACACTGGAGAGCAGTATGGTGAAGTACTAGGCTGGACAATACCCTTTTCCAAGAGGTCTTTCACTTGGTTCATAATCTCTTCGTTCTGGGCTCGGTTCACACAATAAGGTGGCTAGTTTGGTGGTGTTCTTCCAGGTATCAAATCAATGGTATGATCTTCAGGACGAGCGGGTGGTAACTCGCCTGGCAGGCCCTCTGAGAAGTAATCGGCATGAGAGTGGAGAAAATCTTGGTGTTCTTTATCAAATTCAGACATATTGGTCCTATCCTCATCACTCAACTCTTTCAAAAAGATCGAGTAAACAAACAGACTAAATTTCATTAATTTAGAAATAGCCAAAACCGATACAATAGGGACGGACTCGCCCTTAAGTTTTACATCAAGCACAATGGTTCTACCCTTCTCTGGGGTTAAAGTTGCTTTCCTCGCTCGATAGTCGACCATGGCGTTGTTCTTGTGGTACGAGGGAATTCCCAAGAGAACATCACAACCTTCCAAAGGCATTATGTAAAAGTCCTATGCCCCAAATACCCCTGACAATGCAACCGAAGTTTGCCAATGACAGGTGTAATGGCTACGTTCCTACCGGGTGCCGCTAGAATTGCCTCTACAAGTGGTCCCATCCAATCGGAAGTGGTCTCGAGCCGCGCCACCAATTCCGGTGAAATGAAGTTGGCCTTGGCTCCTCCATCAAAGAAGATCACGGCTTCTTGGTCTTTCACTTTGTCCCAAGCTCGGCAAAGTTCTGTACTCTCATCCATCGTGCTGGGATCGGTACCCACACAATCTGGAACTAGTCTTGTTTTCGTCTTGCCTTTTCTTCCACGGTCCTCAACTGCTCTCGAACTCTCAGGCCTTTTGTCGTCCTTGTCATTTTGTTCTTTCTGTGCCTTTTTAGGGCACTTCGCGAGATATGCCCAGTTTCCCCGCATCCAAAGCACTTCCCCTCCTTTATGTAGCGAACCCTCTCTTGAGGAGTAAGCTTGGGTCGTGCATCCTTGTCTTTCTGTTCTTGGTTGCTCTTTCTCTTTCTACTTACATTTTTCGAAGTCTGTTCGGCTCTTTGCGGCATGATCTCACCTGTGGGGTAGGTGAGACTGCCAGAGTGAATGGCAAAACCCCATTTCGCATGACTCATCAACTCCTGAATGGAAGCTGACTTTTGTTTCAAGTAGTGATCTCGGATCTCTATAGGAAGACCCAAGGTAAACCGCTCAATCTGTTCCTTGACGAGATCTTCTTTAATGAAGAGGCAGGTAGAAAAGAGCTCTAGAATCTCTCACAATAAGCGTCCACTGTATCCTTCTTGGTCATCCGAAGATGGTTCCAAGCAGTTCGTATGTCACGTCATACTCTCGAGTCGTCCATGAAGAAATAAAAAGCCTCTTGAATTTCAGCCATTTGACTGGAGCTGTCTTGTTTAATAGAAGCGTGGACCACCAAGTTCGAGCATAGTAAGAGGCAGCTCTCCGAATCTTAGAGTGCTCTGAGTAACGCCCTCTAGAGAAAGCTATGTCAAACTACTGTATAAAAGACAAAGCCTTCGAAGCATCTCTATAACCGGAAAACGTGTCAAATTTAATTGACTATCCACCTTCCTTAAACTCTTGGACTTTCTTGCTTTTGTCTTCCAGAAAGTCATGTTGGTTGGCTTTATAAAAATTCTTCTTCTTTGCGTAAAAGCTGCTGTCATCGGAGTCCAAACAGTCTGTAGACGAGTCCTCTATAGAACCGTCAATCACGGGGCGAGATTTAGGCTTCTTTGCCTTTTTCTTGCCCTTTCCGAAGCGTTGCTTTTTGCTTCGCTTTTTGCCTTTTCTGTCTTCTTCGCTCGAGTCAGAGGAGCTAGAAGAACAAGAAGAAGAAGAAGAAGAAGAAGAAGAAGAAGAAGAAGAACTGGGTACTCCTTCAAATCGAAGGCTTCTTCTGCTTTGTTGCCTTTTCAAATGTAGACTGACGACCCAAATAACCCGGGAAGTCAGTGCCTTTCTTCTACTTTTTGTCGTGCTTTTTAGCTTTGTTCTGTGCGTCAAAAGGCTGAGCAATTCGTGCATCCACCACCTCTTCTAATTCTTGCTCTGTGTACATCCTCGGAGTAGGAGGTTCCTTCAGGGCCGATTTGAGGGGTGGCTCTGTGATCTGCCGCCACTGCGCATGCACCTCGTCGAAAGAGGTCTCCCTCATATATTTTGCAAATTTTGGGTCCTTCCCAAAATTGAGCATCATCTTTGTTGCGTCGCCGATCAATCGTTGACGCTCCATCTCTTCGAGCTCCGCCTGAGTAGGCCGACGCGGGCCATACTCCTCGCGTGAATCTTCGTTGTGATCTCTTCCCGCATCGCCGGATGCAGAGGAAGTCGACTGATCTTTGCCTGAAGCCATAGGTGCCGCGAAAAAAGGGATCGGATTTCCCGTAGAAGAGAAATCGATCGTGCTCTGATACCACTGTAACAGACTTGGACACTCCAAGTTGAGAATCTACCGCGACACCACAAATAATCACTTCAAAACAATTCACAGTTTACAATTGATTCGACACTGGCCCGGCGGAGTTCCATGCCTAGAGATATTGGCCCTAAAGACTGACGCCCCTTTTGGTATTTCTTTTTGTATTAATCTGTGTTCAAAGTACAAGAGAGTGCAGGCAGGTGCTCACTCTCAAACTCTGCGTCCAGATGTTCTGAGTTGTGAGGCCCTGCCCACATATTTAAGGATTACATGGCATGCTAAAAGCAAAGCCCAAAAGCTGGTAAAAATCAAAAGCTTGGGTATTTTTTAAAGCCTTTAAAAACTTAAAGCAAAATTTCTCTCTCTCTGCCTTACGTAAAAATAAAGCAAGTCCCCAAAAGCTTCAGCGTAAGATTTTCAGCCTTTGTGTAGCCAAAAACTACCCTCAGCTTTCCGTAAAAAGCAGAGGTCCGTACATGCTGCCACATATCAGCTTTTCCGCAACTGGCGCCGTAATTTCCGGGGCTGCCGTACAGCCAGCCACGTCAGCATTTCCGGCCAGCCTGTGTTTCCCTGGGCTTCCATGCAGGTGTGTGTGTACACATGGGCAGCCATGTCACCAATTTGTGACACAAATGGCGCCTTCCCCGTTGAAGAGTGGATCTTGTTATTGTAGGCAAATTCCACCAAGGGAAAAAAATATTCCCATTGAGAATTCTGATCAGAAATGTAAGACTTCAATAAATCCAGTACGACCGAATTTGCAATCTCAAATTGCCCATCTGTTTGCGGGTGGTAAGATGACAAGAACTGCAACCTTGTGTCAATGTTCTCCCAAAAAGCCTTTCAAAACAAACTCGTGAATTGGGGATCTTTGTCAGAGAATATTGTCTCATGCATGCCATGTAATCTAAAAATCTGTGAAATGAACAGTCTTGCTAAATGATCCGGCTTGACTGTCTTCTTCACTGGAACAAAGTGAGCTTGCTTGCTAAATCTGTCGATGACTGTCCAAATGCCATCATACCCACTCTGTGTCTTCGGGAGATCAAAAATGAAATCCATAGCAATACTTTCCCAAGGGGGCATGGGTAAAGGCTATAACAATCCTTGTGCTTTATGCCTGTCAAACTTGACCTTCTGGCATACCAAGCAACTGCGTACAAAGTCTTTCACATCTTTCTTGAGTCTCGGCCTAAAGAAGTAACGCTCCCCACCTTTCAAGGTGGTGTCAATGCCGCGGTGACTCGTAAAGGTGGACAATGGCATTCAGTTAGAACCTTTTCCCTCAATGGCTGTGTAACGCACAACATCGTTTTCTTCATCAAGTAGCCATCCCGTATGGAATATCCCGTTACTACCTTCCTATTCTGTATTCGAGTGAATACATCAGAAAAATCTGGATTCGTGCTGTCAATTCCAGCCTTGAAAACAATCGGCTCTCATAGGCAATGACATGGCCTTCTTGCATTAAGACCGCACCCAGACCACGACCACAAGCATCACAATATACTTCGAATGACTTTTGCAAACCCGGCAAAGTCAAAACAGGTCTCGTAGTCAATTTCTCTTTCAAAATCTGAAAGGTAGTCACGTATGTAGGTCCCCACGAGAAAAGGACTCCTTTCTGTGTCAAAATGTGCATAGGGGAAGCGACCTCTGCAAACTTTCAAATAAACCGCCGGTAGTAAGAACATAAGCCCAAGAAGCTTCTAACTTCATGAACATTCTTTCAATCGGGCCAATCACGTATAGTGTCAATCTTGGCCGGGTCCATTTGTACTCCTGCTGCTGTTGAGACGATGTGTCCCAAAAAGTGTATCTCCGGCAAGAAAAATTCACTCTTTTTGGCATTGATAACTAACTTGTGATCTCACAGTGCCTGAAAGACCTGAAGCAGATGGTGTCTATGTTCTATCTCATCCTTGGAGAAGACTATAATGTCATCAAAGAAAGTGCCAACAAAAGATCTGTACTCTCTGAAAATCCTATCCATCATTCGGTTGGAAGTCCTGGAGCATTGGTAAGGCCAAAAGGCATCACTAAAAATTCATATAAACCGAAGCTCGTCCGAAAATTTCTCTTGTAGACATCCCCGACGCGATTCTGATCTGATGATATCCGCTTTTCAAATCAATCCTGCTGAAACAAGAGGATCCCTATAGTCGGTCAAGAATATCATCAATCCGTGGAATCGGAAATCTATTCTGACGGTGATTTTATTGAGAGCTCTATCATCGATGCACATTCTCCAAGATCCGTCTTTCTTTAAAACCAACAACACCAGAGAGCAGTAGGGTGAAGTACTCGGCTGGATAAGACCCTTTTCCAAAAGGTCTTTCACTTGGTTCATAATCTCTTCATTCTGGGCTCGGCTAACACGGTGAGGAGGCCGGTTCGGTGGTGTGCTTCCAAGTATCAGATCAAATAGTATGATCCTCGGGACGAGATGGTGGCAACTCGCCCGACAGGCCCTTAGAAAAGCAATCGGCATGAGTGTGGAGAAAATCTTGGCGTTCTTTATCAAGTTCACACATATTCTTTCTGTGTTCATCATTTAACTCTTTCAAGTAGATCGAGTAAACAAACAAAATGGATTTCATTAATTTGGAAATGGCCGAAGCCGATACGATAGGGAAAGACTCGCCCTTCAGTTTTACATCAAGTACAATTTTTTGGCCCTTTCCATTTGTCAAAGTCGCTTTATTCACCCAATAATCGACCATGGCGTTGTTCTTATGGTACCAAGGGACTCCAAGGAGGACGTCACAACCTTCCAAGGGCATTATGTAAAAGTCCTCGTGCCCCAAATACCCCTGACAATGCAACCGAAGTTTGCCAAATGACGGGTGTAATGACTATGTCCCATCCGGGTGCCGCTAGAACTACCTCTGCTTGTGGTCCCATCCGATCGGGTGTAATCTCGAGCCGCACTGCCAATTCACGTGAAATGAAGTTGGCCTTGGCTCCTCCATCAAAGAAAATCAGGGCTTCTTGATCTTTCACTTTGCCCCAAGCTCGGTAAAGTTCTGTACTTTCATCAATCATGCTTGGGTCAGTACCCATGCAATCTGGAACCAGTCCTGCTTTCATCTTGTCTTTTTTGTCACGTTCCTCAACTGCTCTCGAGCGCTCTGGCCAGCCTTCATGTTGTTCTTGCTGTGTCTTTTTAGGGCACTTTGCAGAGACGTGCCCATGTTCCACGCATCCAAAAAACTTTCCCTCTTTGATGTAATTGGCCCTCTCTCGAAGAGTGAGCCGGGTCGTCTATCCTTGTCTTTCTTTTCTTGGGAACTCTTTCTCTTTCTACTTTCATTGTTAGAAGTCTGTTGGGTTCTCTGTGTAACAAACTTGGGCACCCCAAGTCTAGATTATGTCGCGACACAAGAGAGAATCACTTAAAATACTTCACAACTTTAAAATTACAGTTCAATTTGATCAACACGGCCCGGCGTAGTTCCGTACCCAGAGAGATTGGCCCCAAAGACTGGCGCCCCTTTCGGGATTTCTTTTATAACTTCATTCAATTAGTCTATGTACCAATTGGCAGCAACTAGGCAGATTTCTCACAAAGTTAGTGCCTGGCCCCAAGCAAGGTGCCTCTTGCATCGGCCTCTCCTTCATCATTAGCACCGGGTGGCTGCTGGTTGAAGGGTGGGATCTTTTGCCAGGTCAACAATCTAATCCACACTTAAGGGGTAATGTTGAAATGTAATGAAATATCACATAGGTGTGAATTATCTTGTTGTAATGTATTACCTACCCACGTTGATTGGAGCTACCTAAAAGTACTTTAATAAAAACTACCCACCAACTCCTTGTGACTAGCAGATAAAACCCATGTAGTGACTTGTAGATAAAACCCATGTAGTGGCTTGTCTTTCATAATAGTGAAATCAAATTTCACGTGTTCTCATTTCTCTTGGAGTTCTCAGCTTGTCTTGAGTATTTCACTAGTGTCTTGTCTACTTTTAGTTAGTGTTAAGATTAGTTGATTAGTTTCCACAATTGTGCATGACAGCGTTATTGCATAAGAATTGACGCAACAAAAGTAATAAGTAAGCTTTTGTACCACCAATTATACAAAGAATATAATAGAATCATCTGATCACACTAGGACATTAAAATCTATATGTGACCCTTAGAATCAGCTCCGCTGAGGTTTCTGTAGTACACGACAGTCCATAAGATAAGTAACCCTGCTTAGAAGGTGTGGTGTGGTTTATGTAATACATGACAGCCAAAAAAACACTTACAAAATACTTGCACCCGTCCTTGTTTACCAATTTACACCTAGTGCATCTTCTAGAAGGCAAGAACACCTCGACTACTATTTCAACTTTTCGAATCGGGCAAAAATCAAGCTTTGCAAAACAAATGAACAAAGTTCGTGAAAGTTCATCATCCCACACATGTAGAAATTTCATGATCCACCCGGAGTAATATCACTCATGACCAGCACACCTTAAAGAAAACCTTGTTTATTCTTGCAAACAAGTTAATTAAGGTTGGTCAAGAGCGCTCACAATTGTATTTGGAATCATGACCCACCACTTTATCATCCTCATCGACCAGAATACATCTGCAGCATCACCATAAGAAAAAGATAGGCCAGATAACTTTCTTCAAACGGCATTTGACAAAAGTTGTGGAGCTGATCTATTAGAGAGACAGAACCTTCATTTGAGCGACCCACAGTATACTACATTGTTGAGAGATGTTGCTACTGGGCGAGGGGCGAGTTACGATAAACAGAGAGAGAGAGAGAGAGAGAGAGAGAGAGAGAGAGCCGTGCACAAGTACAAGTATGTGCCGTATGTGTGGAGAAAATGCATGCATGTTTGTGACTGCATTAATTTGCAAGCTACGGCGATTGAGAGGTACACAAAGAGAGAGAGAGAGCTTACTCATCCTCAAACATGAGACGCTTTTGCAGAGGGTCCATGATATCGGTACCAAGGGTGCCCATGGCAGCACAATGCAAGAGACCGTGATCTTGCACCTGGCGCGATGTGATGAAGACGAAACTACGGAATGGCACACAATAAATAGACGGCCAATGGCAAAAATGGAAAACTTTGGGTGATGTCCGAAATATTCGTGTCTGAGTACCGATTTCAAGAGACTTTGCAGGCCATGGCTTGAACCGTGGTCTGGGTGAACTTTGAAGGCTGACTTTGGCAAAAAAAACTAGTCTTGCTTGGTGGGCATGCTATAGTTTAGTACACAAGTAAACAAGTACCAAGTGCATAAGCAAGGTTTTAAAGATTAAATTGCACTACCGACCTGCGAACTTTGTATAGGTGTCATCCAATTATGCGACCCGGAGGACAGTGTTTGAGTCAAGTTACATAAAACCAATGTGCACTACAACAAAAAAAGGTGTCATCGATGCAGCTATCGACGCACTGCATCGTTATGTGCGTTGATATCCGTATTCCTGTGAACCTGTCGCTATTTGCGATGCAACGATGCGCATAGCGACGCAGATAGCGACGATCATAACAGAAAAAAAAAATCTTGGACAGAGGGCAGGTAGCTTGGCCTATGCCTAGTTAAAAGATGGACACAGCCACAGCCAGACTTCCTGCCCTTTGCCCAAGAAAGCGAGCAGCACCAAAATCAACCATGCTCTCGCGCGCAGAAATTTCGGCAGAGTTCCCTTTGTTTTTACATAAACTTTTCAAAAAAAACCATATCATGTATACGCCTCCTACATGCTATCCATGTAGGATCTCACATGAGATTTAAAGCCAATGAAAGACAAGTACCGTACCAACTGAAAAGCATAACCATAACGAACCATAACCATAACTTAAAAGCATAACCATAACGAACCATAACCATAACTTAAAAGCATAACCATAATGCACATAACCATAACCATAACCATAAACAAAATTAACAATAACCATAAGCATAACCAGAAAGTTAAACATAACCATTAACAAAACCTGAACCATAACTATGTCAATATAAGAATAAGAGAAATAACCATGTCTATACAATGACAATGACAATAATCATAACCCTGCATATATTAAAGCCCTGTATATATTAAAGCATGAATCACACCAAGGCAAAGGGCTTGCGAATAGGGAGAATTTTGTAAATCAATAACCATTACCAGAAGCTTCTCTGTATCCTGGCCAATCATGCATAGTCCACATAAGAAGTCCATGGATCCTTGCATGCTGTTGTCCTACTGGTTCAACTGCATCTGCTATGTCGATCCCATGCCATAACTCCTGGAGCTCGTCAACTAGTGGAGCTAGATAAACATCCATGTTTTTTGCCTTGAACTTACTAGGTACAATCAAGCTTAATATCAAATGACCCTTCTTGATGGCAAGCCACGGCGGGAGGTTGTAATTGATAAGGCACACAGGCCAAGTGCTCCATGACGAGCTTCTCAAGCCAAATGGATTGACTCCATCCATTGCCATGCCCAAACGCAAATTGCGTGGTTCACTCTTAAAATGTGGCCAGGTATCTTCAATGTGCATCCAAGCCTTTGAATCAACGGGCACCCTAAATGTTGCGTCAGTGGATCTATTCGTAGAATGCCACCGCATCAACTTTGCAATGGAACCACAATGAAACATGCTTTTTATCATATGAATAATAGGGAAATGCCGCAACACTTTAGCTGGCACTTTCTCGCCAACTGCATCTTGTTTGTAGCGCATTGCTCTGCACTTAGGACACGATAGACAATCTGCGAATTCATTGCGAAAAAGAATGCAATCATTTGGACATGCATGAATCTTGTTGTAGTCCAAGCCAACTGAGGTCAGAAGTTGCTTTGCGTCTGGCCTGGAGGGGGGCATTTCATTGCTAGCCAGGAGAAGTTGCTCCCGCAATAACCTGTTTAAGTCACATTAAATTAAAAAGCTCTTTGAGCACATCACCGTTGCAATCGGAAAATCTCTTTTGTAAATTATGTACATAAACAAAGCAGTGACGCTTGCATTTAACCACCCGTACACTGACTGAAGATTCAAAAACGCCAGACAAGTACGAAGCACATATATTTTGGTGCCTTCATAGATTGGTTGACGTGCCAACTTCCTCAACATATCTTCAGGAGATAGGCGCACGGCTTCTGGTGCTGCTTCGTTCGCGTTCTCCTCGGTTGTCTGGAAGAAAGCATCCAGCATCTCCTCCATGCCGTCGTCTTCTGTCTGTAAGCCCTTTTCTGCTTCCATCCGTGGCTCTATATTGGTCGGACCTTCACGCATAATCTTTTTTTTTTCTCTCTCTCAGATGTAGGTGCTATGTCGCAGAAATCAATGCCCGTTCCGTAGGAGTCGTATCGCAGATTCTGTACGGTTTCTCTAGCAAACTCTCCGTACTTGTGCACATGCTCATTACATATCCTACGCTTGCGCAGGATTTGATACTTGCTGAGCGTGCACGAGCATGCAATCTTTTCCTCCATGTTAGTTGATGACGTTGCCATCTACAATGATTATGAATGTTGTTTTAATATATATATATATATACTCCTCACAATGTAAACTACCTCGCATTCTCTAGTCTTGCCCAATCTCCGTACACCTCGATCCAGAGGTGTACGGAGATCAGGACCACCGGATCAAAATCTCGTCTTTATTGGTCAAATCCTATATGGGTAGACACATACGTGCACTCCCAAGTGTACATGGCAATGCATGTAGCAGGCAAAACCCCTTTGCCTCTTTTAGTTCCATAGTTTCTTTTCTGTCTACGTACCCTATCTCTCGTTCTTTCTCTCTCAATCTCGCTCTCGCTATCTCTCTCTCTCTCTCTCTCTCTCTCTCTCTCTCTCTATATATATATATATATATATATATATATATATATATATATATATATATATATATATATAACTCTCTTTCGAAGACGTTAATATAACATTTCATTTCATTTCTCTCTTTAATTTTTTTTCTTTAATTTTAATTTCCTAAGCATACATTAATTCTCTCTCTCTCTCTCTCTCTCTCTCTCTCTCTCTCTGATTACCTACACACACACACACACACACATTTCTCTCTCTCTCTCTCTCTCTATCTCTCTTTCCTACACACACACACACACATTTCTCTCTCTCTCTCTCTCTCTCTCTCTCTCTCTCTCTCTCTCTCTCTATTTCCTACACACACACACACACACACCTCTCTCTCTCTTTCCTACACATACACACATGCACACACACACACACACCGCTCTCTCTCTCTCTCTCTCTCTCTCTCTCTCTCTCTCTCTCTCTCTCTCTCTCTCTCTCTCCTACACACACAGACACACGATGTAGAGAGAGAGAGAGAGAGGGAGGGGTTGGGGGGGCAGAGATGGACATAATACCTGCGCAGCAGGTTTCGGTCAAGATCTGAGCAGGCGAAAATGGCCCCTGCGCGCGGGTTTCGCTTTTTTTCCCCAAATTTTTTTGCGTCGCTATACGCATCGATATATGTGTGGAAAATAAAGCCTTTTTACGCGTATATCGACGCACACTGCGACGCGTATAGCGACGCACGCTAATTACGTTGATATACACATGGAAAAGCATGGCCGTCGATATATACGCGTCGATATCTTCATGTGGTGTTGTAGTGGTGAATAGTTAAATAGTTTGTCTTGCAATGAAGCATTACAGAATGAAAATGTTAAATATACTGTGCACATCATGCAGAAGTGCCATACAAAAGTATGGTGGAGAGTTGGCACTGTGGTCTCTCCAAAAATTATAAGAAACGAAAGCCGTGCCCTGCCCCGTAGCATTTATGTGTTGCGCCAAGCAAACGCATAGACATGGAGAGTTGGATGCAAATAACAAACCTTGCAGTGCTGTCAAGTTGGCGTTATGCTTGTGCAATCGAAAAATCCAATGTTGTAGATAACAGACCTCGTAGTGTTGTCAAGCTGGAGTCGTGCTTGTGTAGTCAAAACTGTGATTATATGTCCTTTCTATCATACACAGAACACGAGTTAACACAAATACAAAAGATATCGGAGATATATTAAACTTAAAGAGAAATGGATGTAACTTGATGATCTACGTCATAGACGGTGTAAAGTGTAATGTAGTGATGAGTTCTCAGTCACAATCACTATAGTAAAATGGCTTGATCAGTAGGGTGCAATCATGCAAAATGCTGATAAGAGGGTTGAGTAATCTGTTGGAGTACATGGGTAAGAGCAATGAGGCTGATGCAAGATGTTGGCATGGTTGGGTTGAGTACAAATTGTTGTTATAGAGGCGCTTCATTTGCCTTTGTACGCACGCACTAGATTTTCTATAATGTTTATCGTTTTCTTCGTCAAAACCACGAACGTTGTCCCTTTTATACCGTACTTCCCCTCGTTCTTTCTGCCTGCAAGTCGCTTTTACTTTACGTTAGCTCTTTGCAAAACCCGTCAACCACTCTTCCTCTAATCGCTATCCCGATTCTGATTGCCAACTCCATGCTCGTGTTATCCTGCCTAAAAGCCGGCGCTCGATTGTTAGCTCAAGCTATTCGGCCTTGTTTTTTTTTCTTAACACCCCCTTTAAACTTAGCTTGTCTCTGCTCTCTATTTACTTGTTTCTATGCAGCACCAAATTACTCTTAAAATTTGTTGAGCTTGGAAAAAACAAAATTTTACCCCAATTTTCACACAACACCAAAAAGCTTACCAAAGCAGGATCTGAAAGCTCGAATTACCCGAAGCGGTTTTAACACCTCACAGGGTCCTTTGGCTGACATCCAATGCCAGAGGATTAAATTTCTATATTCAAAAATCTACTTTCTACAGCAAGCCTTAACGATCTAGTGCCGCACATCAAATTACCTCACTAATCACTGCGGGCATGTGCTCTGTGTCGTGACTGTCATTGCAAGGCAGCTTTGCCTGTATTCTGCGTCGTGGCAATCGTCCCAAGGAAATGCGACAGGCCCTTGCATGTGTACGAATCAACCAATAGGGCACAATTGCCAGGGTTCTGAGGAGCTTGAACTCAAGGGTTGTTCTTGGTTATATACCAACATACCACGTGCACGGCCCACTACTAAACTCAACAGCATTATCGGATTGTTAACTCATGCACTGCCCACTGCTTTCACAACAACAACGCCTCATATCTTGCCTCCAACCACACAAGGAAAACAACAACGCTCTCATCCTTGCATCACCATCGAAGTCGTAGGCAAAAACTCTAGGTAGCTTCACAGGCTGCACAAGTAGACAATTCAACAATCTTGGATGTATACTGCCAGCTCCTCTTGAACTGCTTATGCGTCCAACGGCATATACACACCCACAACTCTTGCACATGCGGCTCACCTTAACCCTTTCTTAATTCGATGCTAAGAGATCTTGGCCCGCTATAAATAGGAAGAGTTCTGCTGCTAAAAAAGATGACACGAGCCTAACGCAGGCAGATTTTTTTCAACGTTTTTTTAATTTAAAGGATAGGCCACGTGGAGCCTTGTGCGTCCAGATACTGTAAAAAGGGCCTTTGGCTCACCAAAATTAAAAGGACCTGTCACCTAAGGCCCTTGAATGAAGGAACTAAAGAAAGAAAGGGTTTTCAAATGGATTCATAGACCAACTAAAGGTCCTAATCTGACCCTTTATTTTTAAACAAACTCGCGCGATTCACCTATGGTGGCAGGTCTCGCTTGCTCTTCCCAATGGTTTCGAATGGCCGATGCTATACCTTTTCTCAAGCTTGCTTGAAGTTGTGAGCACATATAGAAACTATATCTCTCTCATTTCTTTATTCTCATTTTAGAATGTCTATATGTATCTATGTATGCATGTAATTATGTCTATGTGTGTACATATCTAAGTGTATGTGGGTGTGTGTGTGTGTGTGTGTGTGAAAGAGCTTACACCTGTGAGAGCTTATCATAGACAATAAATAAGGCAAAAACTTACAAAAGAGTGAAGATCTCAAGAGATATATTCCAAACTACTCAATCAACAATTACCCAATCAGCAGCGGCACAACGAACCTCACTCACACACACTTTTACTTTGAGAAAAAAACAATATTGCAAGCGAAGTGAGGGAGATGAAGATCTCTCACCTCTTTAAATAGACGGCGCGACTATGAAGGTTTCCAGCCAACCACATTGAAAATCGCCTTGAGATCAAGCAGGTCAGCTACTACAGGATCTTCTTTGCAGTTGAGTGTATAGTCCTCAATAGGATGTAGAGAAACTGACACTAGAGCTCTCATTAGCCAGCTTGCCAAGGTTTCGTATGTAGGAGCCATCACACACTGTTTGCGGGTCACCACGACGGACGTCCATAGCATAGCCTTCAGGCATCAACATAAATATCAATACCAGGGAAGCGACTCGGATGAGGCATGGAAACTCACTAGGGTGTCAATCCTAATGAAGTGAACTCGAAGAGATGCACTACTAACTCTAAAAGCAAATCAAACGCACTAAAGCCAAGTAATCTGCCTATGTCCTTCTACACAACTCTACAATCATCACGCCTCTTTACCATGCAAATCATATCGGATTCGCACGAAACTTGAAGGGAAGCTACAGGGGCCTATCAGGAGCATATCCTATCATTGTCACAGCATTTTGGATGGGTACACGGATCGTGATCGTTCGTCCCAAAGTACGCAAAAACAGTAAATGGATGATCCGAAAGGGTCGTTTTTTGGTCCTTAAAGCCTCTCCTAGGGTCAAAACAACATAAAATATGCATATAAACACTCAAAACAACGATTTAATGCCACAACGGTTGCGTTTGATACCTACACCGAATCTTGAATGCTTACACTTGAATGAAAGAGCAGAGTAAGAAGAACACAATGCAATAAACAAAACTGAATTTGGATTACCGTAGCCACAATAGCGATGATTACAAGTTGGAGCCAAGAGGTCACTCCCTGTGCGTACAGCAATAGTCACTTATCTTCAAAAACATAATCTCCCTTTCCCACTAACCTTAGTCTATTATATACCTAGGGCTTTCTAAAGTGGCCGGCGGCCAACTTCTCATGGACCTTTACATACATCATTGGAAAAATTACATCTTTGACTTAAACTTGACATAGACGATTGTCATTAGGCTTTTACAGGGTTTGATGTATTGAACATCGGAAAAATAATGTGACCACATCAAAACTTTGGTCGGCTGACCCAACGGGCGCCTTGGCTAGGTGGGCACTTGTATGTTGTTATCACCTCCAAACACACACACACACACACACACACACACACACACACACACACACACACACACACTTGGTCATTATACTTGGCTCTGAATGCTTCTTCCTTCACACACACACACACACTCACTCACTCACTCTTGGTGACTGATTTTCCCTATAAACATATAGCTTCATTAATTTTTTACCTAAGTAATTCTTATCTGGTCATAATTGTTTCCCCTCCTTCTCTTTGCCCCTCTTATCCTGCTTTCTAAAGAACTTGACTCTACCGGTGTGCTAACCATCGGTATTACAAAATAATGTTGTATTCCCTAAGGAATAGTATAGTACCCATAATCTCGGTAAGAAAACCTTGGTTAAAAATAATTATGCACTCACGTGGTACCATACGGAACATACCAGTGAATTCCTCGTGGTGCTCCTCAGTGAAATGTGCGTGAAATCTCACTCCAACAGCATGAAAACACTGAAACATTGTAGACAATGAACAACAGAGCAAACACAGCGACTAAACAGTAAAACCACAGCGACTCAACCATAGAACCTGAACATCATGGGACTCAACTAATTCAAATGGACCAGCACAGACTTTGGCATGGCAGCATACTCAACTCCAAGCCCAGAAGTCACAGGTACAATGGTGGTGTCGAGGCTCAAAATGTGTGGGGATGGTGCAGATGTGCTATGCATGAACTCAAGACACTAGACCCAAAACGCTCGACCATACAAAGTAAATGATGACAATAGAGTATCCAACGACTGGAACCAACCACACATATGTATCTCCTAAAGAGCCACCAATGGCTAGTAGATATCCCACTCCAGCTAAGTCTATCTCCAACTGAAGTGGTGGTGATCAGGCCACGGTGTTCACTAGACCACCATCCGTATCACTTGCCCCGTTTCACTGCCCGGGCAAGAGTTCATCTAGTGTGAACTCCAACCAATTGCAACTAACAAACAAAGGTTTATTAGACCCAGTGAAAGGTTCGTTAGGCAATATACACACCTCTCTCGTGTAAGAATGAAACATAAATAAATAAATGTGTACATGCTATGATTATGCAGTGCGTATCACACTCAAGTTTAGTATGATGGTATGCAAAAAGAAGTCAAGCAATAGAACGCGCATTTCTTAATTTATTGGCTATTAGGAGTGGTTTGAAATATATCTCTTGAGGTCTTCACTCTTTTATAAGTTCTTACCTTGTTTATTGTCTGCGATAAGCTCTAACAAGTGTAAACTCTTTCACACAAACACACACACACACACACACACACACGGTCACTATACTTGGCTATGCATGCTTCTTCCTTGACACACACACATACTCTCTCTCTCTTTCTCTCTCTCTCTCTCTCTCTCTCTCTCTCTCTCTCTCTCTCTATTATTGATTTTCCTTATAAACATATGGTTTCAAGAATTTTTTACCTAAGTAATTCTTCTCTCCTCATAATTTTTTCCCCTCCTTCTCTTTGCTCCTCTTATCCTGCTTTCTAAAAAACTTGACTCTACCAATGTGCTAACCATTGGTATTACAAAATAATGTTGTATGCCTTCAAAAATGGTATATTACCCATAATCTGGGTAGAAAAACCTTCGTTAAAAATAAATATACACTTCAAGATATTTTTGACTAGGAGGGCATTCTCTCTCTCTCTCTCTCTCTCTCTCTCTCTCTCTCTCTCTCTCTCTCTCTCTCTCTCTCTCTCTCAGATTTTACAATTTATTGACAGTTTGCCCTGCTATGGTTCTATTACCCAAGTTTTGGGGTGGGAAACCAAGCTCTGTTAAGTGGGTTAGCACATCATGAGTTTTTACTATTATTATTACTTACCTACCACTACATCAATGGTTGTTAATAAATTCTCCTTGAGATGCATCGAGCTGTGTCCCTCTGTGGCGCAACAAGATCTTTAATCCATGTACCCCGGAATGTCTTTTGCTGCTCTCTTTCTAGTACCATAACTCTGATCCCTCCCCCCAAACGCTGAAACGATGCTATGTTGGTCTACTCCCCTCTATGCCGGCACGATGCCAACGCAAATTGGCACTAGAGATCTCACTAGCCAGCTTGCCAAGGTTTAGTATGCAGGAGCTATGCCAACGCAAATTGACACTAGAGATCTCACTAGCCAGCTTGCCAAGGTTTAGTATGCAGGAGCTAGGCATAGGCATCGTGCACCGTCACAGAGGGGAGTAGACCAACATAGAATCATTTCAGTGATGGGGGGAGGGAAAATCGTTATGGCACTAGAAAGAGAGCACTAGAATACATTTGGGGGTACAAGAATTAAAGATCTCGTAGCACCACAGAGGGACATGGCCCTGATGCATCTCAAGGAGATTGCATTAACCATTACTGCAGTGGTAGGTAAGTAATAATAATAGTATAAACTCATGATGTGCTAAACCACTTAACAGAGCTTAGTTTCCCACCCCAAAACTTGGGTAATAGAACCAATGCAGGGCAAACCGTCAATAAATTGTAAAATCTAAGCGAGAGAGAGAGAGAGAGAGAGAGAGAGAGAGAGAGAGAGAGAGAGAGAGAGAGAGAGAGAGAGAGAGAGAGAGAGAGAGAGAGAGAGAGAGAGAGAGAGAGAGTATGCCCTCCCAGTAAAACTATCTTGAAGTGCATATTTATTTTTAACCAAGATTTTCCTACCCAAAGTATGTGTAATATACCATTTCTGAAGGCATACAACATTATTTTGTAATACCAATGGTTAGCACACTGGTAGAGTCAAGTTTTTTAGAAAGCAGGATAAGAGGGGCAAAGAGAAGGAGGCGGAAAAATTATGACGAGAGAAGAATTACTTAGGTAAAAAATTCGTGAAACCATATGTTTATAGGGAAAATCAATCACAGAGAGAGAGAGAGAGAGAGAGAGAGAGAGAGAGAGAGAGAGAGAGAGAGAGAGAGAGAGAGAGAGAGAGAGAGAGAGAGAGAGAGAGAGAGAGAGAGAGAGAGAGAGAGAGAGAGAGAGAGAGAGAGAGAGTTTACACTTGTGAGAGCTTATCGTAGACAATAAATAAGGTAAAAACTTACAAAAGAGTAAAGACCTCAAGAGATATATTCCAAACCACTCCTAATAGCCAATAAATTAAGAAATGCGCGTTTTATTACTCGACTTCTTTTTGCATACCATCATACTAAACTTGAGTGTGATACGCATTGTTTAATAGCATGTACACAATTTTTTATTTATTTTGCATTCTTGCACGAGAGAGGTCTGTATGTTGCCTAATGAACCTTTTCATTGGGTCTGATAAACCTTTGTTTGCTTCTTGAGTGTAGTAGGGCTACAATGTCACTGGCACAGGAAAAGCAGTTAGTTGTAGTTGGGTTGGAGTTCACACTAGACGGACTCTTGCCTGGGAAGTGACATGTGGCAAGTGATATGGATGGTGGTCTAGTGGACACCGTGGCCAGATCACCACCAACTCAGTTGGAGATAGGCTTAGCTGGATTGGGATATCTACTAGCCGCTGGTGGCTCTTTAGGAGATACATATGTGTGATTGGTTCTAGTCGTTGGATACTCTATTGTCATCATCTACTTTGTATGGTCGAGCGTTTTGGCTCTAGTGTCTTGAGTTCATGCATAGCACATCTGCACCATCCCTGCACATTTTCAGCCTCGACACTGCCATTGTACCCGTGAGTTCTAGGCTTGGAGTCGAGTGTGCTACCATGCCAGCGTTTGTACTGGTCCATTTGAGTTAGTTGAGTCCCATGATGTTCAGGTTCTACTGCTAGGTCGTTGTGGTTTTACTGTTGAGTCGTTGTGTTTGCTCTCTTGTTCATTGTCTACAATGTTTTAATGTTTTTATGTTGTTGGAGTGAGATTTCACACACACTGCATTGAGGAGCACCACGAGGGATTCACTAGTCTGTTCCGTATGGTACCACATGAGTGTACAATAGGGGGGGGGGGGGGGGGGGGGGGGGGGGTTGGAAAGTGTGCATAAGTGTATACAATAGGGGTAGTCCCTCAAAAGGTGCATACACATACGGTACGTTTAGAGGGGGGGGGGGGGAAGAGAATACTATAGGGTACAGAGGTGCTATCCTCTTTTAGTCTATTAGTAATTATTCTCTCTCTCTCTCTCTCTCTCTCTCTCTCTCTCTCTCTCTCATATGGCGATGGAGGTGGGGGGGTAGACAATTTTATAGGGTACACGTGTGCTATCCTTTTTTAGTGTATCAATAATTGTTCTCTCTCTCTCTCTCTCTCTCTCTCTCTCTCTCTCTCTCTCTCTCTCTCTCTGTGTGTGTAAGACAAGGGGAACTAGAACCTAGGAGTCTATCACCCAACCACCCACTTATAGCATAGCCCCTGGCCCTTTGCCCTGGTTGGATTCCCTTTCCACACTGCCTAGCCCGGCCTTGCCTTTGTTTAGTCTGGCCTTGCCGTTGTCTTGACATTACTCCCCCCTTAAAGAAGAGTTTTTGTCCTCGAAAACAAAAGTGGGGAACTTCTTCTTAAGAACACTAATGTTTTCCCAATGGCATCCTTCATGGATCCAACTGTTTGGTTGATCGGAACATGGTTCATCAGGAGGTTCAATGAAACCAAGAGTAACATCTTGATTTTTCACATTGTTGTCCATTTGCAACCATCTTGAATTACCGATTCCTATCCAATCGTAGTGTGTAGACTCCATTTCGAACACGCACGAGTATGCAAACGAGTTATCACACAAAGATGTACCCTAAAGAGTACCTCTTTTCACTTTCCATGAAAGTAAATTGCTAACATGACTCATCAGCCTAGTTTAAGTCCTTGACTTGTTTTCAAGAGAGAGTCTTTGACAGCTTTAATGGTACAATTGATTGCTTCAAGTTTTGGATCCCACTTCAATGCCTCTCTCTCTCTCTCTCTCTCTCAAATCATAGTGCTCGAAAAAGGACATAGGTTTAGTGTGATTACACTTTTTACAAATTTTGAAAATTGCCTCTAATTTAATAATTTATAGGTGGGAAAACCTATGTAGCAAAATTTAGTGTCTCTCTCTGGCCCAGTGGACAAGAGAGGTGAGAGGCCCAGTAGAGAAGTTGTTTTATATCTCTCATGCATTATCTCTCTAGGAAGAACAGTGCATGGGTGCATATCCTCCCGTAGGTCAAGCTAAGAACTGGAAGGGCATGCCAATGGATGGGTGACAAATGAGCTATAACGGACAAAGTATCAAGGTGACTGGTGGATGATAGTAGGAAGTGCGTGCATGGGTGTGGGGCTGAGGGAGGAGGCAAGAGAGCCAGAAAGTGCAAAGCAATAGGTAGGGTGTGGGGCAGTAGGTAGGTTGATAGAGGCAAAGGGTTTTGCATTAGTTGAGCGAGTAAGTAAGTATAGAGAATAAATTAGTGTGAAGAAAGAAAAATTGTGCGATCTGTCATTAGAAGGGCTAGCCGTCCAATTCCCCTTCAAAAACAGAATTCAAAGTTTACAAAGCCTCAAGGGCTTTAGTGATGGACTTGGGGCCATGGTTTAAACTTTATATTATTTGATAATTTTTATTTTCTTAGTATAATATTCATAAATAGTGAGTCATCAGTCGTGACCTTTGGGGTTTGTCCATGGGTGTGTGAATGCATACAAGCCCTGAAACTCTGAAACTCAAAAGATAATTTTCTTGATAGTGACGGGCACCTTTAGCCTTTCAAGTTTCACCTCCTCTCGAGTCTCAGCCTCTTCAAACTGCTACTGCAACGCCGTTGTCCAATTGCACTATAGAGTCTATGGGGCATCAACTGTTGAGTGTTGGTGTCGAGACTCAAGCTGTTGTCCATTCAACTCCGACTTGTGTGCGCTCCAGCAATGTCCTACATGCCATGACAACGGCTTGCCTTGCCTACAAGTCTCGGCCTGCCTCACCTCCAACTTCCAAGTCTCGACCTGCTGGAACGTTCAAATTTCACTGGAGTTCACGTGTTGTAACCTTCGTTAATCCTTAGTGCTTTGCCCTTGTAGTCTCGACTCTCAACTTAGGTTATAGGTATTGTCTCAATTTATTATCTGAATCTCAAATAGTCAAATGATCAAATCGTGAGTTCTCAACCTTTAAGTTCTTAGTTGAAAGTTTACATTCAAATTTAGGTTGTGTCTCTGGCATGTGCATTGGTTACAAAGTTTACATTTGAATTTCGGCTATGACAGCATTGCGTGCCGTGTAGGTTTGTTTTTTTGGCAAAACATTGACTTGATAAATCTCGATTAAGGCTTAGAATTTAGGTACCCCACCAAAAACGTTTTTCCTAAACCGAAGAAAATAGGGCCAAACTCTAAACTTAAAAGTTAAAACTATTCCAGTTTCGCTATATTTTGTTGGTTTTTTTTCAAGGCAAGCTTAGAATCTAGCTAGGATTTGCAATTTTAGCCGGTTAAAATACACTACACCTTGATTGTAGCGAGCATTGGTTCAGTGATAGTTTATAGAATGCATTATTTCAATTTTCAATGCCCATTAAAGAGTTCAAGTGCCCTAAAAAATATAGACTTTGTGTACAATGTATGTTGATTTTTTGTTAAATAATGACATCATCTACCTTAGTGAAAGATGCATAAACCTTAGCAAAAGATTCAATATTTATCTGGCTAAGTAAAGGACATGCACGATCCAAGGAGTTGCGCTGAAGAATATGTAAATTTAAGAGTTTAAGCTACATGGGTCTTAATTTTGCATCTATTTCTACTTGTTTATAATTTGGTATAACCATCTCTCATGCAATTTCACAATTATTTTCAAGTAGATCGAGTTTAAAGTTTTATGCCTTACAATTGTGAGTGGTAATCATAAATTAATCAATAAAGAATGTGTATTAAGTCTCAAGCATAGTTAGTACCGTCATAGGAATTTTTTTGTAGACTTGATTCATTTATTTCTAAGTTTTTTTGAAGTAGCAATTACAATAGTCTCAATTTGCCACATGGTCATAAGGCTTGACTGGGTGTGTTATCTTGAGCTATCCATTCTTAGTAAGTAATAAATCATGTTTCCTTTTTCAATAAAAAGGGCTTGAATTTTAAGATTGTCACTTTCTTTTCTATGTAGCTAAAAATTCTATAGTCTCAATTTTTCAAGCGGTCATATGGTTTGATCGGGTGTGTTATGTTGAGCTATATAATCTCAAAAAGGGTAGCAGACATGTCTTGCACACCTTGAGTCTGTGTGTCACACATACATAGTGTCTTAATTTTTTAAATAGTTACAAATATAAAATTTGTCACATGGTCATATAGCTTGATCGGGTATGCCATCTTGAGAAATCAATCCTTGCCTCTAATTCTTCTAGCTTTCGAAGTGATATATAGTATGCCAACATGAAGCCTTGAAATGATAGTTTAAAATACACTTGAAAACATCTACATGTATGTAGATTGAGTTCTAATTTCTTTTTCTTTATAGGATAGCTATATATTCACTATGGTAGAGGGTAAGAAGAAGGCATTTCTTCAGTCTCTAAGGTCAACTCTCTGTAATATAATTAGTGAATTACCAGAGAAGGAGGTAAAAAGTATCGTTCAAAATAATGCTTTGAAAAAGTAATTGTGAGCGCAATCTCCAAGGAAACCTTTGTTATAAGTAAAGAAAAAGCTCACCGGCATGCTTATAGCATCATTGGTAACATGGAAAAGTGCACCTGTGATTTATATGAATCTCTTCCCTAAGGTTTCCAACTGATAAAGCTAAAGGTGTGTGATTTTTCTTGGCGTGCGAAAAGAGAGAAGAGTAAACACGCCAAAGATATAGATACACAAAATGTGTTATGTAAAAAGCTACTAAGGGAGCAAGTCAACCATGCCCAAGAGAAGATGGAGTCGGAGATAGAATTTCATGGACATCCGAGTGGGAACCCTTTGCAAAGGTCTGTAAGAAACTTGGAGTGTACCTTAACGCTTGCCATAACACATGATGCCATCAATTATTTACAGATCTTTGATGTAGGGTCCTTTGGCACATGCTTCCAAGTATGAATGGATGGTATTGTGTATCTTCCAAGCGAAAATACTTATGAAGCAAGGAATGCTTGGACATAAATTGAAGTCCTTCAAGTACGAGGTCGGTTTTGATCTTTGACATAGGGGAATTGTGTGTAGTGTTGCACATACGTGCTATGAGCCTTTGATAGCCATTTTTCCATACTTCAATGGAGGAAGCATTATGGGGGATCAATTTTCCATTTCTTGAAAGGGTTGGCCGTTAACTACCAATAAAGATAATGAAGGTAGTGTCCTGGGACCACATGATTCTGATTTCATCCACATTGGAAAGAAGATGATTAATCCTCTTGACAATTCTGCTAGAAGACTTGTCCTTGGTAAGGGCATTGTAACCTTGAATCATATCAATGCTTTTGTATATGATCGTTTCAAGGTAGATGAGCATGGATTACAAGAAGGAGATGTGGAGAAGAAGGATAGATAGAATTGGAGATCAACACAAAAAATAGTTGGAAGGAAGATGCACGCTTGTTCAAAAGTTATGCATATTGGAGGTGGATTCCAACATGAAATAACACTGGGAATGGAGATGTATCTATCAATAGTATGAGCATATATTGACATATTTTTGTCTCCAACTCTCTCTTTGTATGAGAGAGTGAAACTTGTTGACAAGGTTTCTTTCTTTTTCAAGTACTCCAAGTGGTAGTATCAAGGTAAATTTCTTTCATACATTACTTGGAATGTTTGTAGCTAGGTCTATGTGAACCACAAATTAATTTTTAGTTTGATGTGTTGTCCCTTCAAGATCTGGTGTATGTGGATCATGAAGCAAACCACACACTCCAAAGGAGAAATTCATTAGCAAAGAGACATTTTTAGATATCCAATTATCTTGCCACTTCATCATTCTTTTTATCTAAGTATTTAGAGAGACAAGTTTTCTCATCTAAAAGTTCTGCTCTCTTCAACGGGGTCAGACACTTGTGAGAATTTCTTCAGTAAAGTTGGGGGTATAACTAGGAATGAAAGGTGTTACAATAGGCTTGATCTACCAAGTAGTGCAGGGACATTGAATAGAATTGTTGAGATGCAATCTTGCTCAACTCTTGTTTTTCTAGTAGCTTACTCCAAGCAAGAATGCATAATATGGGCTACTATGAATCATAGGCATGGTGTGTCCATGGATGATCTTGGTGACTATACGTCCGTATTTATAGATGAGTGTAAAATACATGCATTAAAAGTAGGTTTATCTAAAGCAATGAGTGTTTGTGAAAAGTTAGGTATGAAAGATGATTCTTGGCGCCATGCTTTATAGATGGATAAAGATCTTTTGGATCTCTTTACTCAAAATACAGAGGATGAGTTTACAAGTGAGGAAGATATTGATGAAATTCCTCTAGATGTCTAAACATTTAAGTGAAGAGAGAATAATTGAGGGCGATGAGGTAATTGTGACTGAGTGGTGTGAGTTTCAAACAAGAAATTGTCTTGTAATAGGCTCTGATTGTGATGTTCTATTTGAAAGCTCATCTTTTAAGGAGAACTCAAGGTGCAAGAGGAAAGGAAATCTAGGCAGCACTAACAGAGGTGTGACTAAAGGAACTTGGTACTTAGGAAGAATTGTATGGGAATAAAGTTGGGGATCTCTAGGAAGGATACAAGAGGACCTATCGATCTTCTTGATCCTCCTCCTAATGTAGAGATACATCTAGCATGGTACCAAAAGGAAAAGGTAACACGATACCCCCACGATACTACACATACGATCTTGTGGACAACCAATGTGTACCACTAGAATCCATAATCTCCCTTGAATATTTAGCATACGATTTGGAGACCACAAAACATCAACTTCATGTTGACAACTATAAAGTCTTTAATGACTATGTGAAAGGTAACCCTAATTATGTCATACGCTGCTTGGTCAATTTGAAAGGTCGATTATAATGTTTTTATCTTTATGACATAAAAATGAAGTAAGTTATCAATCTAAATAACTATCAAAGATAGATTAAACTATTCTATCTAGGGATGATTTTTTTGGCAATTCTCATATAAATTGTTGTATCTTGCGGGTTGACAAACTTTCTATTAACATTGGAAAGACTCCCTTTTGAATTTGTGTGATCTAAATTGATTTTTGAAAATTGTACTATGAAGTTCACAACTCATTTAGTATGTAACTTTCACATGTATGGTTCTCCTAAGGTTATTGTTCAGCTGTAACTTGAGATTTGAAGTGGTTATAAGTTATTTTTGTTTATTTCTTCATTTTAAATCAAATAAATTTCAATTTTGCAAAGTATTTGAGTCCAAAGATATTGGGTATACTCTTTGATTACAAAGCCTTAAATCCCATGTAGGAATACTAAAAGTAGGTGGCACATGTAAATTTGCGAATTTGGTTTCTTTATAGGGGAAACTCTAGTAAAAAAAATCATGGAGTTCTTGGAATTTTCTTTAAGCTATTGAATTAATTTTACATATAAGGTAGGGAGTCATGTTAATACTACAAAGACCGTATGGAGGGGGTTATATTAGTGCTTCAATCTTCGTAGATAGGGGACTGGGCCCGTATATAGGGGAGGTTTTCCTAATGGAATGCACGTAGGTGGCATCTCCTTCCCAATATTAGTGAATCCCCTATGATGAGGAGAAACCACAGTAGGGAGCATGAGACATTATCTTCGCTACATGTGCTCTCACTTTTGGCATGCTCGGTGGGACCTCAACCTAAGTCTCACTTAGTTGCCCCTACAGGTCAAGGAGCTAGTTGGTTTTAAGCTCTCTCCTATGTTTCTGCTAGTCTCAACTACTCTGGTCCAGCTTGGTCTTGTCCAAATTCCCCTTTACCAGCTTGGTCTAGTCCACGCTAGTCTAGGCTAGTTGGTCTAGTTTCTCGTCGTGGTCTAGTCACTGGTCCTGGTCTAGTCTCTCGTCTGGTCTAGTAGTCTCTCACCCTAGTCTAGTGGAGTCTACCCCTACCTTCCTCCCTAGCTACCTCCACTCCCTCAACCAGTTCTTCCCCTCCTAGGTCACCTTTCCTAGTACAGTTCTCACCCACGATGTTACAGAAACCTCTTGAGCAACAATCTCAGGAGCAGATAGCCATAGAGGAGCTAACCAACATCAAGTTCTCGACTTTCAAAGGTCTCTCCATAAAGGATGTAGACGACCATGCTATGAGATTTGTATCTCTTTGTAGGGGTCGTGGTCTCAACAGAGAAGATGCCTATCTGGTACTCTTCCCATCAACCTTGTATGGCTTATCAGATAAATGGTACAATCAATTTGCATAGAGCCACTTTACGACTTGGGCCACATTTCATGTAGGAACGCCATGCGGTGAGTGCAAGAGAGGGAAGGAGAGAGGGGATAAAGAGCTTACACAGCACTTGGGTTAGTGAAGTAGGAAAGTGAGATTTAGAGTCAACTCTCACTTTCTCTCCCTATATTCATTAGAGAGTAAGTGAATAGGGGGTGGTTCCCATGGCCACCTGACCTACACCCCAACAACCTCCCACTTGAAGGTCAGGGTGGCGAATAGTCGCGTTAGTATAGTTAGTCTATACAAAGTTGATGAAGCATTGTTTAGGCTTCATCCTACACCCATAAGCTCTATGCAGTGTGTAAAATGCTCTAAGGCTTAGCTCTTCATTAGAGCATCTACGGGGTTGTTGTCAATGTGAACCTTGACAAGCTCAATGCGCTTGCTAGCCAATACATCTTGTATGACATGGTATCTGATCTCTATGTGTTTGTACTTTGAATGCAACACCGGATTCTTTGCCAAAGCAATGGCACTCTGACTATCACAATGCAGTACTAGAACCTCGTGAATTCCCAAATCTCCCACTAGATGAACTAACCATATGGCTTCCTTGCTAGCGTCAGACGCAGCAACATACTTTGCATCAGTGGTAGATGAAGACGTGAAGTCTTGGAGACACGATCCCCAAGAGATAGTCGCTCCAACAAACATGAACACATAGCCATATGTGGATCTTCTATTATCCACACAACCAACATAATCTGCATCCGTGTAACGCACAATAGATCATTGTTGTTCTCGAAGCATAAACACTTGATAGTTGTACCCTTCAGGTATCTGAGGATTTACTTCACTGCTTCCCATTGCTTCTTGCCAGAGTTTGACATGTACCTACTAACTACTCCCACTACATGTGCAATGTATGGTCTTGTGCTACAATAGCGTACATCAAACTGCCAACTGTTGAAGAATATGGCACATTTGCCATTTCCTCTTTCTCAACATCTATCTTGAGAGAATCTTTCTTGCTGATTTTTAAGTATGCTTGGATTGGGGTACTCAATGACTTCCCCCTTGCATACTAAAATGTTGCAAGACCTTGTGGATGTACTTTTCTTGAGACAATTCAAGAATTCCACGTTTCCTATCTCTCTTTATGTGCATACCAAGAAAGTGATTGGCATTTCTCAAGTCTTTCATGGATAACCCTCATTCTATGCAAGCAAAGCATCTAAAGTGAGATCCAAAATGAGAAAGGGAACATGTGAGTGATATGCTATCATCTCTGCATGACATAACATTCATCACTGGAGGAGGAGAATCCTCTACTGCAATGGTAGGTGGGAGACACATTTGGGGCATTGGAAATATGCGGATATAAGCTCACATTTTACATTTGACAACATCAAATTGTGATGTATCCATGCCAATACTAGCAAGGGACTTTGGTATCCGCTCAAAATATTGAGCTTGTCACTTTATTTTCTTGATTTACATGCATGGCATGCTAGTAATGTGGAATTAATTCTACTCCATCATTGTTTATGCTTCCACTATGACACCAGCTACTTTGTCGAGGACTTAATTATTGTCAAGGTCTTCTAAGCATGGTGGATTCAACTTGACATGGTCTCCATATGCAATGGAATTGCACAATTCTTTAATACAAGGTAAGACCTTGCGTGTGTTCAATGGGTTTTATTGGTGATTCTCTTATTGATGTTGTTGCAATAGTTACCCATAGTTGCAATATTCTCCTTCTTAACAATGAGGCTGGTATATTTGCTTGTGTTTGTTGCATATGACTTTAGTAGCGGGCACTCTCTATCATTGGTTATATGCATAAGGTGCATGCACTATAGATGATGATTTCCATCCATAGAAAGTAGGCATGGCCTCCCTATCAAGCAACTAAATCATGGGATATCATGAATCTACAAAGAGAGCCTCAAGGCCAGTAATCTCCTATTAAAGAAAACAAAGAATATATAGTATGACTAACTTCTTTTTGGTTTGGGTGATTTTTCTCTTCTTTTCATGGGGAGATACGATTGTTTTATGATCTAGTTGTTGTGAATATGATTCCAAATTGAGAGGATATGTTATTTACTCTATAGCACTGATTGTGTCTATATGAGTTTTTTTTATAAAGGGGTATGACCCAGCTAATGATAAATCACTCCATAATTGTTGATGTTCATTGATTGGTCTCTTCACACTTGTACTTTCAAGGAAAGAAGTTCTCAATTCAAGGGGTAGGGCTAAGTTCACTTTAGCAAGCTACTAAGTTCCCTATTGGTAGCACAGTGGCTTGTGGTGGTCTTAGCTACATTCTTTGCAAAATCTGACCAAGGAGTTCAGATTGCCAAGGCAACACAAAAGTTGTGTACAGGGTACCATTTCTGCAATCTGTTACTTTCTCTCTTAATTGTTTATTCTAATACAATCAAGGGTTCACTCCTTATTCAAACAATTATAGTCCAACATGGTAGGATTTTTTTTGGAACATATTGTTAGTCACAAGGTGTGAAACATGGTCTAGGAACTATGATGCAATTTGGTTTAGCTAGTGTGGAGCAAGGTTCATGAGGGTCCCTCTCACTCATGTTGCTGAGTGTTTATAGCTACCTCCATACACAAGTTCATCTTTTACTTGACGAATGCCATTTTTTAATAACATCATCATATGAGACATATTGCACATGTGGAGAATATGAGTCTCTGGACGAACATTGGTTCCTATTTCTCTAATTATGTGTCACGATAGAGTCCCTAGGTGTTAGTCAAATCCATTTAATAGACCATTTTGAACACGTTGTAATCAGAACAATTTCAATGGCAAAAAATTATCAGATACCTAATAAGACTTGTTAAGAGTACAAGTACTAGAGGTCAGGACCACCGGGTTATTATCTTGTCTTTATTGGTCAATGCCTATATTCATGGGTGTCACGTAAGTGCACCCCCATGTCTACATGACAATGCATGTAGTGGGAAAAACCCCTATGCCTTCTGGTTTATTTCTAAGATGTGACCTCTTTTGTAAGCTTGGACTACTTAATCTATAGTATTTGGGCCCTAGGTCCATAGGGTTCCCTCTAATCAAATCAATTTTCATATGTTCATGGTGCTCATTTGGGTTCTCTTGAGTGGCCTAAAAACCCTTCATAGATTCCACATTGGCATCCTATGGACCTAGGGCCACAGGGTGCACTCTAATCTAATGAACCCCATTGCCTTCAAGTTTCTTTCTAAGATGTGTCCTCATTCGTAAGCCTAGACATACTAATCTATAGTCACTGGGTCCTGAGTCCATAGAGTGCCCTCTAATCTAATTAGACTTCCTAAGGCCACATGGTGCTCTTTTTTATGGTGGCTAATAACCCTATGGCCTTAAGGCCATAGGATGCTCTTTATGTTAGCAAGAAACCCTATGGACCTAAGGCCATAGGATTCTCTTTGTGATGGCTAGAAGCCCTAGCCATCACATAGAGCATCTGCGTACTTAGGGCCGTTTCTAACCATCACAAAGAGATTTACATAGCCCTAAGGCCACGGGGTGCTACTTTTGCTAGATAGAAACACTATGGACACACGGTGGTCTTTTTGCTAGCTAGAACCCCTATGGTCCTAAGGTCATAGGGTTCTCTTTGTTGGCTAAAAACCCTATGACCCTAAGGTCACAGGGTTCCCTAAGGCCATAGGGTGATCTTTTTTATGGTTAGAAATTGTTGTGCCCTAAAGCCATAGGGTGCTCTTTGTGATGGCTAGTAACCCTATGGCCCTAAGGCCACATAGAGCTCTTTGTTTAAGCTAAAAGCCCTATGGCCCTAATGCCACATGGTGCTCTTTGTGATGGCTAGAAACTCTATGGCCCTAAGGCCACATGGTTCTCTTTGTGTAAGTTAGAAACCATGTCCCAAAGGCCACACGGTGCACTTTGTGATGGCTAGAAACCCTATGGACCTAAGGCCACATGGTGCTCTTTTTGTTAGCTAGAAACACTATGGCCATAAGGCCACAATGTGCTCTTTGTGTTAGCTAGAAACCCTATAGTCCTAACACCACCACATGGTGATTTTTTTAATAGCTAAAAACCCTCTGGTCCTAAGGCCATAGGGTGCTCTTTGTGATGGCTAGAGACCCTATGGCCCTAAGACCACATGTCCTCTTTGTGATGGCTAAGGCCATAGGGTTTCTAGCTTGCACAAAGAGCTCCCTATGGCCCTAAGGCCATAGGGTTACTAGCCATCTCAAAGAGCACCGTGTGGCCTTAGATCCATAGGATTTCTAGCGATCACAAAGAACACTATATGGTGCTAGAAACTCTATGGCCCTAAGGCCATAGGGTGCTCTTTGTCATAGCTAATAACCCTTTGTCCCTAAGTCCACAAGAGCACAAAGAGGTTACTAAACACCACAAAGAGCACCCTATGGCCTAAATGCCAAAGGATTCCCTAACGACATAGGGTACTCTTTGTGGTCGTTATAGTAACCTCTTTATGTTATTGTGGCCTTAGAGCCATATGTTTTCTAGCCATCACAAAGAGAACCCTATGGACCTAAGGCCATAAGGTGCTCTTTGTGACTTTTAGAAACCGTATGGCCCTAAGCCCACAAATGCTCTTTGTGATGGCTAGTAATCCTATGGCCCTAAGGCCATAGGGCCATAGAGAGTTCTTTGTGTAAGCTAGAAACCCTATGGACTGTCCATAGGGATCTCTTTGTGTAAGCTAAAAACCCTATGGACCACATGGTTCTCTTTTTGTTAGATACAAACACTATGGATTAAGGTCACATGGTGGTCTATTTGTTAGCTAGAAATCCTATGGCCCTAAGGCCACATGGTGCTCTTTTTGTTAGCTAGAAACTCAATGACCCTAAGGCCATAGGGTTATCTTTGTGTAAGTTAGAAACCCTATGTCCCGAAGGCCACATGGTGCACCTTGTGATGGCTATAAACCCTATGGCCCTAAGGCCACATGGTGCTCTTTCTATTAGCTAGAAACCCTATGTCCCTAACACTACATGGCAAGTTTTTTTATACCAAAAAACTCTCTGGTCCTAAGGCCACATGGTGCTCTTTGTGATGGCTAGAGACCCTATGGCCTTAAGGCTACATAGAGCTCTTTGTTTAAGCTAGAAGCCCTATGGCCCTAATGCCACATGGTGCTCTTTGTGATGGCTAGAAACTCTATGGCCCTTAGGCCACAGGGTTCTCTTTGTGTATGTTAGAAACGCTATGTCCCAAAGGCCACATGGTGCACTTTGTGATGGCTAGAAACCCTATGGCCCTAAGGCCACATGGTGCTCTTTTTGCTAGCTAGAAACACTATGTCCATAAGGCCACAAGGTGCTCTTTGTGTTAGCTAGAAACCCTATGGTCCTAACACCACCAGAGGTGATTTTTAAAGCTAAAAACCCTCTGGTCCTAAGGCCATAGGGTACTCTTTGTGTAAGCTAGAAACCCTATGTCCCTAAGGCCATAGGGTGCTCTTTGTGATGGTTAGAGACCCTATGGCCCTAAGGCCAAAGGCTCCTCTTTGTGATGGCTAAGTCCATAGGGTTTTTAGCTTACACAAAGAGCTCCCTATGGCCTTAGGCCCATAGGGTTACTAGCAATCACAAAGATCACTGTGTGGCCTTAGATCATAGGATTTCTAGTGATCACAAAGAACACCATATGTCCCTAGAAACCTTATGGCCCTAATGCCATAGGATTCTCTTTGTGATAGCTAATAACACTATGTCCCTAAGTCCACAAGAGAAAAAAGAGGTTACTAACCACCACAAAGAGCACCCTATGGCCTTAACGCCAAAGGATGCCCTAAGTCCATAGGGTGTTTTGTGTGGTCGTTATTACTAACCTTTTCGTGCTATTGTGGCCTTAGAGCCATAGGGTTTCTAGAAGTCGCAAAGAGCACCCTATGGCCTTAGGACCCTATGGTCCTAAGGCCATAGGTTGCTCTTTGTGACTTCTAGAAACCCTATGGCCCTAAAGCCACATGTTGCTCTTTGTGATGGCTAGTAACCCTATGGCCATAAGGCCATAGGGAGATCTTTGTGTAAGCTAGAAACCCTATGGCCGGATCTCTTTGTGTAAGCTAGAAACCCTATGGCCTTTAGGGCCATAGGCGAGGGTGCTCTTTGTGATGGCTAGAGACCCTATGTCCTAAGGCCACATGGTGCTTTTTGTGGTTACTAACCACAAAAAAGCTTTTTCTGCTTTTTGTGGTGGTTACTAACCACCACAAAGAACACCATATGGCCCTAGAAACCCTATGGCCCTAAGGCCTTAGGGCCATAGGGTGCTTTTTGAGATAGCTAATAACCCTATGTCCCTAAGTCCACAAGAGCACAAAGAGGTTACTAACCATCGCAAAGAGCACCCTATGTCCTTAATGCCAAAGGATGCCCTAAGGCCATAGGGTGCTTTTTGTGGTGGTTAGTAACCTCTTTGTGCTCTTGTGGCTTTAGAGCCATAGGTTTTCTATCCATCACAAAAAGAACCCTATGGCCCTAAGGTCATAGGGTGCTCTTTGTATCATTATAAACCAAGCGTGCGAGTACTTCTCCAAGAGAAAAGACAAAAGTGGTAATATGAAAATACACATGATAAAGGGAAAGAGAGAATTTCACTAAAAACATGGCATTTTCCAATGCGTTTCAACTTACAAAGTCTCATCAGGGCATTCCATGGATACAAAAATCTCTCTTGAGGTTTATGCTTTTGTAAGCAATTTTGGAGGGAAAAGTGTTAGGTGGAGCATTTATGGGTTTGACATGAGTTGTAAGAGATTTATTGGTGGATGTGTACCCAAAGCCTCTTGATTGGGAGTGAATGTGTTTTACCTTGAGAATGTTAGTCTCTTGATTGAGAGTGAAAATGTTATTCCTTGGGAATGGTAAATTCAAGTTGTCTTGATGAAGGTTTAGTTTTAGGAAGAACCATCACTTTGTGCTTGGTTTTATGGTTGAACAAAGGGCTGGAGGTTTTGACGAAGCATACAAATGCTCGTTGACAACCATCTTAATCAGAATCTAGGAGAAGATAATAGTGAACCTTATCATTTATGTTTGCATGAGGCAAATATTTAACACAAGGACAAGATTAAGGTACCTATGAGGTTCAGGTTGGGGGCTGTCATGAAAAAATTTAGGTGTCTATACAAGTTTTGTATAGGCTAAGGTTTAAATATTTATGCTGAGGACAAGGTCCGTTCTAGGAAGAAGAGTATGTAGGATGTATGTGGTTAGATTTGTTTGTCATGGGGGTCTTTATTAGGACAAAGCTTGCATGAGGCAAAGAATGTACAATGCTAGCAAAGTTTAAGGTTGGGGTTAATGTAAAGAATGTGGTAAGTATAGGGTGGTTACTCAGGGTAAAGAGGTGTATAAGATTGAGCTTTTGGCTTATAATCCACATAGCCACTTTGGTCCAAGGACATAGAGCTAAAGGGGAGAAAGGGATAAGATTAATCTGGCACAGGAATACCTGGGGTTAGGCTATTGCGCTATCTCTATTCATAGGTTTGATGCTAACCCTTCTTTTGATTTTGGTAGCAAGCGGTAAGAAAGTTTATGAATTAGGAAATATTTCTTTGAAAGTTCATACATCCCTACTTGGCATACAAGCAAGATAGGTTACAAAAGGTGCGTAATCAGATGATACATGGCAGAGGGTGGGCGGGAAAGGAATGTATTCCAAGCCATCCTACCTCTGTGTTGATTGTGTATGCCCTTCGTCACCTCTGTAGTGTTGGGTCCAAGGGAGTAAATGTAGCAAAAAGATAGAGAGCTAGGCTAAGAAAAGGCTAGAGACCCTATGGCCCTAAGGCTACATAGAGCTCTTTGTTTAAGCTAGAAGCCCTATGGCCCTAATGCCACATGGTGCTCTTTGTGATGGCTAGAAACTCTATGGCCCTTAGGCCACAGGGTTCTCTTTGTGTAAGTTAGAAACCCTATGTCCCAAAGGCCACATGGTGCACTTTATGATGGCTAGAAACCCTATGGCCCTAAGGCCACATGGTGCTCTTTTTGCTAGCAGAAACACTACGTCCATAAGGCCACAAGATGCTCTTTGTGTTAGCTAGAAACCCTATGGTCCTAACACCACCAGAGGTGATTTTTAAAGCTAAAAACCCTCTGGTCCTAAGGCCATAGGGTGCTCTTTGTGTAAGCTAGAAACCCTATGGCTCTAAGGCCATAGGGTGCTCTTCGTGATGGCTAGAGATCCTATGGCCCTAAGGCCACAGGGTCCTCTTTGTGATGGCTAAGTCCATAGGGTTTCTAGCTTACACAAAGAGCACCCTATGGCCTTAGGACCCTATGGCTAAGTCCATAGGGTTTCTAGCAATCACAAAGATCACCATGTGGCCTTAGATCCATAGGATTTCTAGTGATCACAAAGAACACCATATGTCCCTAGAAACCCTATGGCCTTAGGGCCATATGATTCTCTTTGTGATAGCTAATAACCCTATGTCCCTGAGTCCACAAGAGCACAAAGAGGTTACTAACCACCACAACGAGCACCCTATGGCCTTAACGCCAAAGGATGCCCTAAGGCCATAGGGTGTTCTTTGTGGTCGTTATTAGTAACCTTTTTGTGCTATTGTGGCCTTAGAGCCATAGGGTTTCTGAAAGTCACAAAGAGCAACCTATGGCCTTAGGACCCTATGGCCCTAAAGCCAATTGATGCTCTTTGTGATGGCTAGTAACCCTATGGCCTTAGGGCCATAGGGAGCTCTTTGTGTAAGCTAGAAACCCTATGACCGGATCTCTTTGTGTAAGCTAGAAACCCTATGGCCCTACCATAGGGGAGGGTGCTCTTTGTGATGCATAGAGACTCTATGGCCCTAAGGCCACATGGTGCTTTTTGTGGTTACTAACCACCACAAAGAACACCATATGGCCCTAGAAACCCTATGGCCCTAAGGCCTTAGGGCCATAGGGTGCTTTTTGAGATAGCTAATAACCCTATGTCCCTAAGTCCACAAAAGCACAAAGAGGTTACTAACCACATCACAAAGAGAACCCTATGGCCTTAACGCCAAAGGATGACCTAAGGCCATAGGGTGCTTTTTGTGGTGGTTAGTAACCTCTTTGTGCTCTTGTGGCCTTAGAGCCATAGGTTTTCTAGCCATCACAAAAAGAACCCTATGGCCCTAAGGTCATATGGTGCTCTTTGTATCATTATAAACCAAGCGTGTGAGTACTTCACCAAGAGAAAAGACAAAAGTGGTAATATGAAAATACACATGATAAAGGGAAAGATAGAATTTCACTAAAAACATGGCATTTTCCAACGCGTTTCAACTTACAAAGTCTCATCAGGGCATTCCATGGATACAAAAATCTCTCTTGAGGTTTATGCTTTTATAAGCAATTTTGGAGGTAAAAGTGTTAGGTGGAGCATTTATGGGTTTGACATGAGATGTAAGAGCTTTATTGGTGGATGTGTACCCAAAGACTCTTGATTGGAAGTGAATGTGTTTTACCTTGAGAATGGTAGTATCTGGTTTGAGAGTGAAAATGTTATTCCTTGGGAATGGTAAATTCAAGTTGTCTTGATGAAGGTTTAGTTTTAGGAAGAACCATCACTTTGTGCTTGGTTTTATGGTTGAACAAAGGGCTAGAGGTTTTGACGAAGCATACAAATGCTCGTTGACAACCATCTTAATTAGAATCTAGGAGGAGATAATAGTGAACCTTATCATTTATGTTTGCATGAGGCAAATATTTAACACAAGGACAATGTGGTGCATCCATTGGCGTTAATGAAAGCAAATAGGGAAGCCCAAGAAAAGAGAAGTAATGATAGGTGATATGGAGATGAGCTATTTAAAATAGGCTAAGGTGGGCAATTTCTTTGGAATAAAGGTAGAGTGGCGAAGGTATTTAGCTTTATCTAGGTTTGAGCATTTATAAGAGAAAAAGGCATGGTGGGTATACAAGGCTTGCTTGGATTACGGTTGGGGTGCAAAGAGTGTTGTGTGAATAAGGTTAGTTTAGGTTAAGATTGGTGTTTAGCACAAGTCTTTGGTTTATGCTGGGGTTCTCTTCATGGGTTATAACAAGGTGCATGTATAAAAGCAACCAAGGTTAAGATTAAGGTACCTTTGAGGTTCAGGTTGGGGGCTGTCATGAAAAAATTGAGGGGTCTATACAAGTTCTCTATAGGCTAAGGTTTAAATCTTTATGCTGAGGACAAGGTCCGTTCTAGGAAGAAGAGTATGTAGGATGTATGTGGTTAAATTGGTTTGTCATGGGGGTCTTTATTAGGACAAGGCTTGCATGAGGCAAAGAATATACAATGCTAGCAAAGTTTAAGGTTGGGGTTAATGTAAAGAATGTGGTATGTATAGGGTGGTTACTCAGGGTAAAGAGGTGTAAAAGATTGAGCTTTTGGTTTATAATCCACATAGCCACTTTGGTCCAAAGACATAGAGCTAAAGGGGAGAAAGAGATAAGATTAATATGGCACAGGAATACCTGGGGTTAGGCTATTGCGCTATCTCTATTCATAGGTTTGATGCTAACACTTCTTTTGATTTTGGTAGTAAGCGGTAAGAAAATTTATGAATTAGGAAATATTTCTTTGAAAGTTCATACATCCCTCCTTGGCATACAAGCAAGATAGGTTACAAAAGGTGGGTAATCAGATGATACCTGGCAGAGGGTGGGCGGGAAAGGAATGTATTCCAAGCCATCCTACCTCTGTGTTGATTGTGTATGCCCTTCGTCACCTATGTAGTGTTGGGTCCAAGGGAGTAAATGTAGCAAAAAGATAGAGAGCTAGGCTATGAAAAGGCTAGAGACCCTATGGCCCTAAGGCTACATAGAGCTCTTTGTTTAAGCTAGAAGCCCTATGGCCCTAATGCCACATGGTGCTCTTTGTGATGGCTAGAAACTCTATGGCCCTTAGGCCACAGGGTTCTCTTTGTGTAAGTTAGAAACCCTATGTCCCAAAGGCCACATGGTGCACTTTGTGATGGATAGAAACCCTATGGCCCTAAGGCCACATGGTGCTCTTTTTGCTAGATAGAAACACTATGTCCATAAGGCCACAAGGTGCTCTTTGTGCTAGCTAGAAACCCTATGGTCCTAAAACCACCCGAGGTGATTTTTTAAGCTAAAAACCATCTGGTCCTAAGGCCATAGGGTTCTCTTTGTGTAAGCTAGAAACCCTATGGCCCTAAGGCCATAGGGTGCTCTTTGTGATGGCTAGAGACCCTATGTCCCTAAGGCCACAGGGTCCTTTTTGTGATGGCTAAGTCTATAGGGTCTCTAGCTTACACAAAGAGCACCCTATGGCCTTAGGACCCTATGGTTAAGTCCATAGGGTTTCTAGTAATCAGAAAGATCACCGTGTGGACTTAGATCCATAGGATTTCTAGTGTCCACAAAGAACACCATATGTCCCTAGAAACCCTATGGCCCTAATGCCATAGGATTCTCTTTGTGATAGCTAATAACCCTATGTCCCCAAGTCCACAAGAGCACAAAGAGGTTACTAACCACCACAAAGAGCAACCAATGGCCTTAACGCCAAAGGATGCCCTAAGGCCATAGGGTGTTCTTTGTGGTCGTTATTAGTAACCTTTTTGTGCTATTGTGGCCTTAGAGCCATAGGGTTTCTAGAAGGCACAAAGAGCACCCTATGGCCTTAGGACCCTATGGCCCTAAGGCCATAGGGCCATAGGGTGCTCTTTGTGACTCATAGAAACCCTATGGCCCTAAAGCCACATGATGCTCTTTGTGATGGCTAGTAACCCTATGGCCTTAGGGGCCATAGGGAGCTCTTTGTGTAAGCTAGAGACCCTGTGTCCGGATCTCTTTGTGTAAGCTAGAAACCCTATGGCCATAGGGGAGGGTGCTCTTTGTGATGGCTAGAGACCCTATGGCCCTAAGGCCACATGGTGCTTTTTGTGGTTACTAACCACCACAAAGAACACCATATGGCCCTAGAAACCCTATGGCCTTAGAACCCTATGGCCCTAAGGCCATAGGGTGCTCTTTGAGATAACTAATAACCCTATGTCCCTAAGTCCACAAGAGCACAAAGAGGTTACTAACCATCACAAAGAGCACCCTATGGCCTTAACACCAAAGGATTCCCTAAGGCCATAGGGTGCTTTTTGTGGTGGTTAGTAACCTCTTTGTGCTCTTGTGGCCTTAGAGCCATAGGTTTTCTAGCCATCACAAAAAGAACCATATGGCCCTAAGGTCATAGGGTGCTCTTTGTGACTTCTAGAAACCCTATGGCCCTAAGGCCACACGATGCTCTTTGTGATAGCTAGTAACCCTATGGCCCTAAGGCCATAAGGATCTCTTTGTGTAAGCTAGAAACCCTATGGCCTTAAGGATCCCCTTGTGTAAGCTAAAAACCGTATGTGCCACATGGTGCTCTTTTTGTTAAATACAAACACTATGAATTAATGCCACATGCTGGTCTATTTGTTAGCTAGAAACCCTATTGTCCTAAGGCTACATGGTTCTCTTTCTGTTAGCTGGAAACTCTATGACCCTAAGGCCACTGGGTGCTATTTTTGTTAGATTGAAACATTATGTACATAAAGCCACATGGTGCTCTTTGTGCTAGCTAGAAACCTTATGGACCTAAATCCACAGGGTGTTGTTTGTGTAAGCTAGAAAACCTATGGCCATAAGGTCACATGGTGCTCTTTGTGATGGCTAGAGACCCTATGGCCCTAAGGCCACATGGTGCTCTTTGTGATGGCTAGAGGCCCTAAGGCCACAGGGTGATCTTTGTGATGGCTAGAGAACCCTAGCCATTACAAAGAGCACGATGTGGCCTTAGGGTTTCTGAAAATCACAAAGAGCACCCTATGGCCCTAAGCCCATAGGGTGCTCTTTGGGATTTCTAGAAACCTTATGGCCCTAAAGCCACAGATGCTCTTTGTGATGGCTAGTAACCCTTAGGGAGCTCTTTGTGTAAGCTATAACCCTATGGCCCCAAGGACACATGGTGCTCTTTGTGATGGTTAGAAACCCTTTGACCCTAAGACCATAGGGTGCTCTTTGCAATGGCTAGTAACCCTATGGACCTAGGGCCTATTTGGTGCTCTTTAGTTAAGCTAGAAATCCTATAGCCCTAAGGACATAGGTGTTCTTTTTGTTATTTGGAAACCCTATGACCCTAAGACCATAGGGTGCTCTTTGTGTTATCTAGAAACCCTATGGCCATAAGGCCAAAGTGTGCTCTTTGTGAACGCTAAAAACCCTATTGTCCTAAGGCCATAGGGTGCTCTTTGTAAAAGAAACCCTATGGCCTTAAGGCCATAGGGTGCTCATTTTGATAGCTAGAAAACCTATGGCCATAAGGCCACAACGTGATTTTTGTGTTAGCTAGAACCCCTATGTCCTTTAAGTCCATAGGGTGCTCTTTGTGTTAGTTAGAAACACTATGGCGTTAAGGCCACATGGTGCTCTTTGTGTAAGAAACCCTATGGCCCTACGACCACATGGTGTTCTTTGTGTAAGAAACCCTATGGTCCACATGGTGCTCTTTTTGTTAGCTTAAAACATTATCGGCCTAAGGCCACATGGTGCTCTTTTTGTTAGCTAGAAAAACTATGGCCCTAAGGCCATAGGGTGCACTTTGTGTAATAAACTCTATGGTCCTAAGGCCACATGGTGCTCTTTGTGTAAGAACCCCTATGGCTCTAAGTCCACATGGTGCTCTCTTTGCTAGATTAAAACATTATGGACCTAAGCCCACAGGGTGTCTTAGGTCCATAGGGTGGTTAGGAACCCTATGACCCAAAAGCTACACGGTGCCTTAGGGCCATAGGGTGGTCATTGTGATGGCTAGAAACTCTATGTCCTTAAGTCCATAGGGTGCCTTAGGGCCATAGGGTGGTCATTGTGATGGCTAGAAACTCTATGGCCTTAAGGCCACAGGGTGCTCTTTGTGATGGCTATGAATTCTAACTAAAAAAAAAGCACCGTGTGGCCCTTAGGGCCATAGGATGCTCTTTGTGATGGCTAGAAACCTTATGGCCCTAAGGTCAGAGGGTGCTCTTTTAGTTATCTAGAAACCCTATGACCTTAAGGCCACAGGGTGCTTTTTGTTTTAGCTAGAAACATTATGGCCCTAAGGCCACAGCGTGCACTTTTTGTGCTAGCTAGAAACCATATGGCCCTAAGACCATAGTGTGCTCTTTGTGTAATCTAGAAACCCTATGCTAGTAAGAATCTCTCTATGCTCTATATTGACATCCTATGGTCCCAAAGCCACAAGGTGCCTTCTATGTTTAGAAGATACCCTTCATGATGGTTTTTTGACAACCTATGGGCTAGTAAGAACCTCTTTATGCTCTATATTGGCATCCTATGGCCCCAAGGCCACAAAGTACCCTCTATGTATTGAAGAGACCCTTCACGATCCTTTTTTGGAAACCTAAACTAGCACCCTCTAGCCTGAAGGCCATAGGGTTCCCTCTATGCTAGTTTGAAGATCTTCTCTATGCTCTATATTGGCACCCTATGGCCCGGAGGCCACAGGGTCCCCTATATGCTTCTAAGAATCTCTCTATGCGCTATATTGGCACCAAGGCCACAAGGTGCCCTCTATGCTTTGAAGAAACCCTTCATGATCGTTTTTTGGCAACCTATGGCCCATAGGCCATAGGGTACTCTCTATGCCAGTAAAAAGCTAGCAAGAACCATTCATGATCGGTTTTTGGTAGCATATGGCCTTCAGGCCTTGGGGTCCCCTCTATGCTAGTAAGAACCTCTCTATACTCTATACTGACACCCTGTGGCCTAAAGGCCATAGGGTGCTCTCTATGCTAGTAAAAAGCACTATTTGCTCTATATTGGCACCTTATGGCCTGAAGGCCATAGGGTCCTCTGTATGCTAGTAAGAACCTCTCTATGCTCTACATTGACATCCTATAGCCCCAAAGCCACAAGGTGGCCTCTATGTTTTGAAGAAACCCTTCATGATGGTTTTTTGACAACTTATGGCCCCAGGGCCATAGGGTGCTCTCTATGTCAGTAAAAAACACTATTTTCTCTATATTGAGGAGACCTTGTGGGCTAAAGGCCATATGGTCCCCTCTATGCTAGTAAGAACCTCTGTTTACTCTATGTTGGCAGGCCATAGGGTTTCCTCTATGCTACTAAGAAGCTCTCTATGCTCTATGCTCTATATTGACATCCTATGGCTCCAAAGCCACAAGGTGCCCTCATTGTTTCCAAAAAACCCTCATTGTTTTGGCAACCTATGGCCCGAGGGCCATAGAGTGCTCTCTATGCCGGTACAAAGCATTCATTGCTCTATATTGGCATCCTTAGTCTTGAAGGCCATAGGGTCCCCTCTATGTTAGTAAGAACCTCTCTATGCTCTATATTGACATCCTATGGCCCCAAGGTCCACAAGGTGCCCTCTATGTTTTCAATTTGAATAAAACCTTCATGAAAAAAACACTATTTGCTCTATATTGGCACCATGTGGCTTGAAGGCCATAGGGTCCCCTCTATTCTAGTAAGAACCACTCCATGCTCTATATTGGCACCATTTTGCATGAAGGCCATAGGGTCCGCTCTATGCTAGTAAGAACCTCTCTATGCTCTATATGGTACCCTGTGGCCTGAAGGCCATAGGATCCCCTCTATGCTAGTAAGAACCTCTCTATGCTCTATATTGGCATCCTATGGCCCCAAGGCCACAAGGTGCCCTCTGTGTTTTGAAGAAACCCTTCGTGAGGGTTTTTTGGCAACCTGTGGCCAAGGGTGCTCTCTTTATGGCCGTAGGGTCTGTTGTATAGTAGGGAAAACTCTCCATGCTCTATCTTGGCATCTTATGGCCGTTGTCCTCCATGCTAATAAGAAACCATCATTGCTCTATGTATGTATCCTATTGCTTTACGGCAACAAGGTGTCATCCTCCATGCCAATAATAACCCTAAACCTAAATGCTCTACATTGACACCCTATGGCTCAGGGCACACGTGTCCTCTATGCTACTAAAAACCCCTCTATGCTCTATGTTACACCCTATGGCCCCAGGGCCACAAGGTGCCCTCCCCCCCTCCCTCCCTCTCTCTCTCTCTCTCTCTCTCTTTTGGATATAAATTGTTTAATTGACCTAATTACCTCTCTTCCTCTCCTCCCTCTCTCTAAGCTTCCTCTCCTCTGTTTGTCTCTCTTCCTCTCTCACTCCAAATAACTATTTTTCTCCCTCTTCTCATCTCTCCCCATTCATATAGCAGGCAGTATTTTGTCAAATTTGGGCGTGAATATCTATTGGTTGACCTGCAACATCGTCATTCAGGCACCCCCTACCACATCTCCTCTTTCTAGGACCTCTCTCATGTCAACAAAATGCATACAATACAGAAGTTTAGTTCTTTACTGTTTTACTGTTTTATTGTTTTACTATTTTTTTAATAGAGAGAGGTAAATAAATGTACAAAGAAAGATTGAGCTTACCTGCGAGTGGTGTCGTGAGGCACTGCCGTGATTGGGAGAGAGGCGCAGGGAGGAAGAGAGAAGGCGGAAGAGGTGGTGTTTTAGGACATTGCACGTTTGAGAGAGAGGATCAGGGAGGCGTTTGGTGTCATGAGGTGCTGCACGCTTGAGAGGAGGCGTACGGAGGGCGGAAAAGGGGGGCTATTCATTCGGCAAAGGGTACTGTGAGGCGCTGCTTATTTGGGAGAAGAGGTGCAGCAAGGGTGCGACACAAGGGCACTGTTCATTCAAGAGAGGAGGCGTTCAAAAGAGGAGGTGCTTCGAGGCGTAGGGATGGCACGCGGCAGAGGCGACGCAAATGAGGTGTTTGGGAGAGGCGCAGGGAGGGAGGGCGTTTGGAGAGGTGCAGGGGGCGTGTAGGGAGCGTTGTTCAAGAGAGCAGAGGAGGCACAGGGAGCGCGCAGAGAGCGCTGTTTGAGAGAGCAGAGGAGGCGCAGGGAGGACGCACGACAGAGATAACACAATAGGGTTTCGGAAAGAAAGAAAGAGAGATAGAGATAAGGTTAGTTAACTTTATCAATTCAAAATTCAAAGTTTGAATTTCAAATTTTAATCTTAAACTTACTACTCTTCTTTATTTTAAATTTTGAAGGGTTTAGAATGGTTTTCTTAGGGGGAGAGTCATATTAGTGGATTGGAAACTGAAAGAGCTTTTCGGAAAAAAAGAGTATGAACTTTTTTTGAAAAGTTGGCATGAGATTTTTTGAGTGTCCGTATCTTCTCACTACGAGTGGAATGATACCCATGGTTGAAATCACCATCCCGGGACCAAAAATTGCATACTGAAAAATACACTAAAAAGCAATCAAAATCAGAGAGTTTTTGCTAAAAAAAAGTGCGCTGTTTTTTGGTGCAGTGTTGACCAGGAGACTTGAAAACTCATTTAGGAAAAAAAATGGGGGAAGCAAAAAAATAAAAATAAAAAAATCTAGCATTTTTTCTACACGTGCAATTGCACACTAGTTGCAAGTGTGTTTTGAAAGTGTGAGCATACATGCAACATATACATATTTATACAAATAGTATTTAAATGAGGAGGCCATATACTAGAATGGGTTGCAAAGTTACTGGTGTGCGTTTGCGAAAGGCGTTGTAAGGGTGCACATACGCAATTTTCTCACACAATTGATCATGTGATACGTGCGTACCGCCATTTTTTATGTCCCTTCAAAGACGTAGACATATCATATGGATGTACATCCACGAGACTACTTGAGACACGATCTCTAGATATAATCAAAGGTTCTGAATGCGCCACATGGTATAGGATCAATCGATGTGGATGCACCACGTGGCTTATCTTGTGGCTCATATGTACCCCCTTATGTGCTGACGGGCTCTAGCTTTTTGAAATCACTATATATAGCACCCTATGGCCCAAAGTCCATAGGATGCATATATAGCTCACCACAAAACATGAATAGATAGTACCGTGTGGTCATAAATCCAAAAGATCTATATATCCTTAGCTAGAAACATCAACATATAGCATCCTATGGCCTTTGGTCTGTAGAATGTTCATATACTCATCATGAAACACATACGTATAGGGCTCTATGGACCTAAGGCCATAGGATGTATATATATAATCAATATCAAGACACCTACATATAGCATCCTTTGGACCTAAGGCCATAGGATGTATACATACTCATCATGAGACACCTATCATTAATCAACTACATACATTTCCCTATGGCATTGAGGCCATAGAATGTATACTTACTATACACAAAACATCTGCATAGAACATCATATGGGCTAAAGGCCATAGGACGTATATATACTCAACACAAGACACCTACATAAAGCATCCTATGGTCCTAAGGCCAGAGGATGTTGTATACCCATCATGGAACAACTACTTATAGTGCCCTATGGACTTGAGGCCATAGAATATATGTATATATATACATCATGAAATAACTACATATAGTGCCCTATGGCCCTGAGGCTATAGGATGTATACATGACATAAACCATGTAGTATAAGAAATGTCGTAAGACTGTATGATGTTTATTTATTCAACACAAAACACCTACATAAAGCATCATATGACCCTAAGTCCAAAGGATGTATATATACTCATTATTAAACACCTACATGCTTCCTCATGAACCACCTACATATAGCATCCTATGGCCCTAAGTCAATAGGATGTATAGAAACTCATCGTGAAACACCTACTTGCAGTACCCTATGGCCTTAAGTCCATAGGGTGTATACATACTCATCATGAACCACCTACACATATGCATTGTGAAACAACTACAAAAAGCCTTAGGGCCGTAGGATGCCATATACCATCATGAGACAACTACATATAGTGCTCTATGGCCTTAAGGCCATAGGATGTATACATACGCATCGTGAAACAACTACATATAGCATCCTATGGCCCTATGGCCCTATGGACCTAAGGCCACATGATATTATATACCCATCATGAGATAATTACATAGAGTGCACTATGGCCCTCATGCCATAGGATGTATATTTACTCAACACAAAACACCTGCATAAAACATCATACGGACTAAAGGCCATATGATTTATATATACTCAACACAAAACACCTACATAAAGAATCTTATGGCCCTAAGGCCATACGATGAATACATACTCATCGTGAACCACCTACATATAGAATCCTATGGCCCTAAGTCTATAGGATTCTATATACCCATCATGAAACAACCACATATAGTGCCCTGTGTATATATATTCATCATGAAACACCTACATATATACTCACAATGAAATGACTTTGTGATGGTTTTCTCAACAAATATTTGTTAACACCTTCTTGCAGGTATGGATTTTAATCAAGGTGATAGAGTATGCATGTTTGTAGCCACACAAAAGGTTGCCCTTGGGAGTGTAGTGAGACAAACCCAAACGCATATTGCTCAGGCATGCTTATTGGGGAAGGCAATGTATCGGTGTCAGTTGATTTGTGTTTTTAGAAGAAAGCACTCATTCCATTCCCAACAATTGATGCATTGACAGTGGGAGATGCTTTTCATAGTATTGTGAAATGGAGTATTGGGTTGCTACAACATATGAATGAGATACAATACAAAGAGGTTTCTATGTTTGAGGCTCACAAAGGAATGGGAGCATTGGAGGCACAATCTCATGGAATGAGCTATAGGGAGGTTTGGAAGGATGAAAGGGTTCAACTTTGGGATGAAAGAAAAACACATGTAGTAGCCGAAGGGGTTGTCATGTATGTGTGTCCATTTGATTCCATAAATTTTGGTGAGCTAGATGAAGATAACATCGGTATTGGTATTGAAACATCCTATGCTTTTGAGGCTACTATTTTTGCACAATCTGATGTATGCAGCATCAATCTGGTTTGTTGGCCTATCAAGAGAGCGACAACTATGGATGGAAAAGCGTTGTTACGATATGAGGATTTACATGCTAGTGATGCATTACAAGATACAATCATTGAATCAACTCGTTTGGTAGAGCCTATTTCAAAAAAACAAAAATATTGCTTTATAAATAGGAAGCCAAAAATGTCTGTGAAACCTTCTAAGAGATCCAATCAAGCATCCATATCATCTATCTAGCTTGTTTCAACCATAGATTGTTGTTCTATGAGGTGTTGTCAATATGCCAATAGAGATAAGGTCATGGATATGCGCAATGAATTTTGGGGACAAATTTTGCAAAATAGAACCAACTATGTGTATGATACAATGTTGACTGCTTGGCGTGAGAACAAAACAACTACAAAGACTTGCTATGTATTTTTATTTAATGGCAATGAGGTTTGTAGTAGAGCTTGGTATGAAATTCATGGCATTCCAAAAACTTCATTTTATCATTACCGTGAACAATTTGAAAATGGGGTTCGACGCTCAGTGCATGGTAATGATGGTGTCATAAGAAAAGGAAGAGACCACACAGAAATGGGAAGGGCATTGATGCGCTCTTTTGTAGATGAAAATGCCACATAAGAGTAGAACTATGGAAGATGGTACCAGGGAAACCTTGCTTTCAATACCAAACACGTACAAGTAAATAGACATCTTACATGATGTCAATAAAACACTCGAGAGTATGAGTCTCAAGGCAATGTCTAGCACTCCATTGAATAGGATTTGGAATACAGAGTTTGCTAATGTGACCTTGTAAAAAACAAGCGAGTTCTCCAAATGTGTTGTGTGTAATTGGATAAAGTCTCAACTAGAGTCAACAAAGGATGATGAGCTGATTTCATATTTGAAGGATGAACGTAGAATTCACATGATGCAACAACAAAGCTGTAGAAATGTGTACTACACCTGGTGAAAGTTCTTGCAAATGCAAAAGGATAAGTATTTATGCATTTTACATGATAAAATGGACCAAAAAAAGACAGCAATACCTAGATGGCGAGTGAACTCATAAGATTATGCAAATGCATATCAGTTGCAAGTATCATTAACAAGTATGATAACACATGGGCATGGTCATGGGATGTATGGTCATTTCTTGTTGAATGGTCTATGGCCTTCAGATCCAAATGCTACAATTGGTTCCCTTGCATTATGCTTACAGAATTTGGAAAGAACAAAAAACCATGGGCTAGGAGATTTATGCCATGATGGTATGCCACGCAGCAATGTAACATTGTTCAATGCATTGAATTCAAGGACAGCTCTAGACCACCAAAACAGAATGATGAAAGATTGTGAGAGGAATGCATCAGCAGCAGTAGCAGTAGCAGTAGCAGTAGCACCACCATTGGCTATTGAAGGATGTAATGAAGAGAATGCTAACTTGCAATCAGCCTCCTTCAATGTGTTATGGATACCATGTCCACTCCCGTGTTTTGAAAATTGCCTAAGAATCTTTTGCTACAACTAGATAATTGTGCAGGAGAGAATAAGAATCGATATTTATTTGCATACTTATCCTTGCTAGTAGCAAAAGGTGTTTTCAAAACCGTGCATTTGGGATTCTTAGTGGTGGGTCATACACATGAGGACATAGATGTTGGGATTAAAGCCCAAGTGGCCTCTTATGCGGATATGGCCGGCCGCCCGCCTAACTCACTTACCTCTAACTCTTTGTATATACTAACTTATTCTTTGTGAATACTAAGGAATTGGGAGATAACCCTTCTAACAGATCTCTGTGTACTGTGTACTGTGTAAGCTGTGTGTGTGTGTGAGAGAGAGAGTCGACCCACGCTCCGCTCCGCGACTTCAATTGGTATCAGAGCCTTGGTTCAGTGCGGATTTGCGCAATCGCGCGCGCGCGCACTTTTCCGGCAGATTCTGGATCCGGAGTTTGAAAATTCACACTCGGCGTTCCGGGAGCGTTTCCATCAGGCGACCTGAAGTTTTACCCCCCTTTCGAAGCCGTTTATGCCCTTAGAATTTCGTTCTGAGCACTACAGCAGAAGATAGATTTCAGCCGCAAAGAAATCCATCTTGTGTAGATTGGCAAGCAGGAGGTGGTCGACATCAATATCGACATCGACATACATCACTTATTCGTCTTCAGAGCATCATCTATAGACCAGGTACACATATATATCATCAGATATATATATTGCAGTCTTGCATTGTTACTTCTTGTGCTTGCCAGGTTCCAGGGGAGGTGTGGCCATACGACGGCTTGACACCACTGGCATGTATTGCAGATTGATGTACTGTGATTGTGGGTCTGCTAGTTGTGAGTCACGCTAGCAGACAGACCGCCGCAGCGGTCATAGGACAGTGATTGGTCTATTATAGGATGTATGCTAGTTCTGGGCAGTTTGCTGAGCCATCTGAGAGGGTCGTGTGTGAGGTTTTTTGAAGCCAAGCACTGGGGGCTGGGTTACCCAGTGTGAGGTGGATTAGGTTGCTGGAGTTCCCCTCTACACGCATCCTCTTCGGCGACTTTTATCCCTTAGGATGTATGACTTTGTGTAGACACTGGATTTCATCTTATGCGTCAGGCCGTTGAGGCATTGCTCAGAGTTCAGTCTTGAGACAGATACAGGTTCTGTCATCGCCCAAAGAGGAGACAGTGTATGCTTACAGGATTTGTCACTGGTCAGCTATTTATGATTGTTTTTTGAGCTATCTTTTGGTTCCCAGAGCTCAGTTTACAGGGGAGACTCTGTCAAAAATTTTCAAAATACTGACAGTTCCTGAGGAGAGGTGTTCAGCTTGTTGATTACAGCTTGTTTACTGTGTACAGAGGCCAGTTTATAGGGGAAACTCTGCCGGATTTTTCTCAGGAGTAAACAGTTTGGCAGATATGGCATCTTCTCACAGTGAGACTCTTTACAACATAAAGAAGCTGGATGGCACAAACTTTCCATTCTGGAAGAAGCAGATTTGGCAGGTTTTGGTGCAGAAAAAACAAGTGAAGCCACTGAAGCTCAAAGGGGAGAGACCAGAATTTATGGCTCAAGATGAGTGGGAAGAGCTTGACGAGTTAGCTTGTTCCACAATCATGCTGACACTGGCAGAAAATGTTTACTTCAACGTAGCAGAAGAGACTACAGCGTATGGCGTATGGCAAAAGCTATGTGATATGTACGAGAAACAAAGTGCTGCTTCTCAGATTTACTGGCTCAAGAAATTGGTGGATTTGAAGATGAAGGAAGGGACAGCCATGTCAAATCATCTGAATGAATTTCACACAATTTTCAGCCAGTTAACAGCACAGGAGATAGTCTTTCCAGATTCAGTGAAGGCTATGTTTCTCTTAATCACTTTGCCAGACAGTTGGGATACTTTTCGTACAGCGTTAAGTAATTCTGTCGCGCCAGAAGGTCTTACAAGTGCCAATGTAGAAGGCAGCTTGCTCACAGAGGAAGTGAACAGGAAGAACATTGACAAAGGCAAAGGCAATAGCGCTTTGGTCGTTCGAGGGAGACAACAGTTTAAAGAGAAGAAGGGTAAGAAGGCACAAAACCGAAGTAAGTCTCGTGATTCGAAGTCAAAGGATGACATAGAATGCTACCATTGTGGCAAGAAGGGTCACATGAAGCGAGACTGTACGAAGTGGAAACAAGAAAAAGGCAAAACAAAGAGTTCTGAGCAAGATGAAAAGAAGAGTTCAATGAAGATTGAAGAGGTGAATGTCACAGGATCTGGTTCAGACAGTGATTCTGGTATAGCAGGTGGTGACATCTTCCTTACAAGCAATCTTGATTCTGTTTTCTTGACTGCAGAGGATGGACATGCTATGAGTGATTGGATTATCGACTCAGGGGCATCTTTACATGTTTCTCCGCACAAAGAGTGGTTTACATCATATGTGGCTACTAAAGACTATGTCAGACTTGGCAATGAGCAGGTTTGTGACATACTTGGAGTGGGCGATGTGCAGTTGAAGTTTCAGAATGGCTCTTCTTTATGGCTCAAGAATGTCAGACATGTTCCAGCAATCCGAAAGAGCTTGATTAGTACAGGGAAGTTGGATGATGCGGGTTATGTGACAGTTTTTGGGAACAACGCTTGGAAGATCTCCAAAGGTTCGATGACTGTAGCACATGGCAGCAAGTCAGGAACTCTGTACACTTTACATGTTTCAGAGGTTAAAAACCATGTAATTAATGTGATTGAGCAGCCAAGTGTGTCACTGTGGCATCGTAGGTTGGGACATATGTCAAAAAGAGGAATGGAAATACTTTCTCATTATGGTTATTTGCCTGGCTTTTCATTTCAAGATTTCGAGTTTTGTGAGCATTGTGTTTATGGTAAGCAAACACAGGAACCGCACAGATCAAAGAGGAATCGTAGGGACGAACGGTTAGCTCTTGTACACAGTGATCTATGCGGACCAATGCCTAGTTTGTCACTAGGGGGAGCAGCGTACTTTTGTACATTCATAGATGACTATTCTCGCAAAGTATGGGTTTACTTCTTGAAGCACAAAGATGAGGTGCTCAAGGTCTTTAAGACATTCTTGCAGCTGGTGGAGAATCAGAGTGGTCAGAAGCTGAAGTGCTTGAGAACTGACAATGGTGGAGAGTACGTTTCCAAAGCTTTTCAAGACTTTTGTGAAGCAAAAGGGATTAAGCGGGAGCTTACTGCACCATATAATCCTTCACAGAATGGGGTTGCAGAACGTATGAATAGGACCATACAAGAGAAGGTCAGAAGCATGTTGTCAAATGCTGAGTTGCCTGATGGATTTTGGGCGGAAGCAGTGGCTACAGCAGTCCATTTGATCAACAGGTCTCCTAGTAGGGTTCTGGATAAGAGTGCAGTGGCCGAGATGCTATGGACAGGCAAGGCACCTTCGTATAAGCATCTCAGAGTCTTTGGTTGTGAAGCTTATAGCCATATTCCTAAAGAGTTCAGAAATAAGTTAGAACCAAAGAGCAAGAAGTGTATATTTCTTGGCTACGGAGAATCGGGCGAGATGGGTTACCGGCTTTGGGATCCTGAGTCCAGAAAGCTTATTCGTAGCAATGATGTGCATTTCAATGAAGCCAAGTTTCACGCTAAGCCAGAGAAGACAGAGGAGATCAGAAGAGTTGTCTTCAGGGAAGATGGACCTAGTGCTAGCACATCAAGACAGCATGGTCAGGCTCAGGAACAGCCTATAGTGGCTAGAGAGGCAGAATCAGTTGTGGTGAGACGTTCTGAGCGTGTCTCCAAACCACCTGATCGTTATGTGCCATCTCTAAATTATGTCATGCTCACAGATTGCGGAGAACCATCTTGTTACAAGGAAGCATTACAAGTGGTTGACTCGAAAAATTGGCAGTTGGCCATGCAGTCAGAGATGACAGCTCTGCATAAAAACCAGACATGGAAGTTGGTTAAATTACCACAGGGCAAAAAGGCTCTACCTTGTAAATGGGTTTACAGGTATAAGATCACCGCTCATGATAGTCAGCCAAAGTACAAAGCAAGGCTTGTTGCCAAGGGCTTTAAGCAAGAACAAGGCATTGACTTTGATGAAGTCTTCTCTCCAGTGGTTAAGATGACTACATTGAGATGCTTTCTTGCATTGGTTGCTATATTGGATTTGGTGTTGCACCAAATGGATGTCAAGACAGCTTTCTTGCATGGTGATTTAGATGTGGAAATTTACATGCAGCAGCCAGAAGGGTTTGTTGAGAAAGGCATGGAACATTTGGTATGCCAGTTGTTAAAGAGTCTTTATGGCTTAAAACAATCACCGAGGGCATGGTACCATAAGTTCCATCAGTTTATGCTTTCTCAAGGCTACAAACGTAGTGAGTTCGATCACTGTCTATATACAAAGAAGGCTAAGGATGGCAGTTGGCTGATCCTTATTTTGTATGTGGATGACATGTTGATTGCTGGCACACACTTGGAAGAAATTTCAGCTTTGAAGTCAAAGATGGCAAAATCGTTTGACATGAAAGACATGGGTGAGGCAAGTCATATACTTGGTATGCGCATTGAGAGAGACAGATCAAAGAAGTTGATTTGGTTATCTCAAACAGAGTATATTGACAAGGTTTTGCAACGTTTCAATATGGAGAAGGGAAAGGCATTGAGTGTTCCATTGCCACCATATGTGAAACTTAGCAAACAAGATTGTCCTGTGTCTGAGGAAGAAAAGGCTGAAATGGATAAGATTCCATATGCGTCTGCAGTGGGTAGTTTGATGTATGCAATGATTGCTACACGTCCGGATATTGCATTTGCAGTGGGAGTGGTTAGCAGATATATGTCAAATCCCGGCAAGAAACATTGGGAGGCAGTGAAAGGTATCATGAGATACTTAAAACATACAAAGAGTATGCGCATATGCTATGGTAGTCAGGATTTGAGTGTCAGAGGATACACTGACTCAAATTATGCAGGAGACTTGGATAAAAGGAGATCTACATCAGGCTATGTCTTTACATTGGCTGGAGGTGCCATATCATGGCGATCTCGATTACAAGATTGTGTTACGCAGTCTACTACAGAAGCTGAGTATGTTGCAGCAAATGAGGCATGCAAAGAAGCTATTTGGCTTGGTAGATTGGTTGCAGACTTGGGAATCAATGCAGATATGCCAGAGTTATATTGTGATAGTCAAAGTGCTATACAATTGGCAAAGAATCCAGTGTTCCATTCGAAGACTAAGCATATTGATGTGAAGTATCACTTCATTAGGGAAGTACTTGAAGACAAGCAGATACAACTGCTGAAGATCCACACCAAGGACAATCCTGTTGATCTACTCACAAAGGGACTTCCAGGAGAGGGCTTTGTGCATTGTCGTGAGTTATTGGGCATTGGATAGATGGCAGCCATGTAAATCTTTGTACATTTATGTTCATAGATTTACAGTTACTTAAAGTGCCACATTGGACTTTAAGTGGGAGGTTGTTGGGATTAAAGCCCAAGTGGCCTCTTATGCGGATATGGCCGGCCGCCCGCCTAACTCACTTACCTCTAACTCTTTGTATATACTAACTTATTCTTTGTGAATACTAAGGAATTGGGAGATAACCCTTCTAACAGATCTCTGTGTACTGTGTACTGTGTAAGCTGTGTGTGTGTGTGAGAGAGAGAGTCGACCCACGCTCCGCTCCGCGACTTCAATAGATGCAATGTTTAGTAGGCTCTTAGAGAGATTGCGAACATGAATGACATACACTTTTCCACATTCGATGGAACATTTTCAAAAATGTGAAAGCTCAGTTCCAACACCATTTTTGATGACGCAAGTTCTTGACTTCAAATCCTTTGTTAAAGGGTACATGTGTGATGGACAAGATGCTCTTGTTGGACAGCCACTTCAATTTTGTTTCTTTATGCAAGGTGAAATCCCAGTAATGCAGTATAAAACTCACCCCAAATCACCTGATTGGATGTCAAGGGAGTCAGGAATTGAGTTGTGGAAAAAAGATGATCAAGGGAAACCAAAATTTCCAGTAGGTTGTCCAGATGTGGTTCCTATAGCAGACTATGTGAGGGATAGTCCGCTTGTTATTCAAGGGATTAAGACATATCTTGAATTCTGGAAAAGATGGACTCTACTAAAGGGAAAGGAGTACGATTCTACTAAATACATGGAGCCAGTTATTATTTATTGGCAAAAAATTAGTGAGCTTGAACAACCAACCAATAAACAAACTGGTGAATATACATCATTTTGGCCAAAGACTACAGAGAGTCATCAAATGCAACAGATAGAGGAAGACACAGACGAGTTTCAAGGATATGAAGAATTGAATGATGACTATGTTGGTCCTCAAAGTTCAAGGCCACAGGAAGCTTTTAGGCCCGCAAAGTGATGTAAGGAAAGGGGATTTTGTTCTTGTGAGACCCGCAGATCCAGAATATCCGATATGGCTAGGAGTTGCAAAGTCAGATGTTGATGTAGATAGCTCATCTCCTAGCTACAAAAAAGTTTTCATTCAAATTGGGCACCAAAACATAGAAAAAAAATCCCACAATCCAAGAGCAATATGAGGATTGCTGGAAAAAGAATTGGTGCTACAATCTTGCTGACCCAAAGCGTTGGGAGTGTGTTGATGCAGTTGTGTGGTCATGGACTCCAAGTGGTGGAAGACTTGCAGAAGCAATTAAAATCCCATCCAATGTTGTGGAGAAAGCACAAGCTAGCTTAACATGAGAAACTGAATAGCATTTCATTTTCATATATTGTTTTTCTTGTTATCTGTGTCTATGTATGTTTTATAAAGTATCAATTAACACCAACATGAAAATACAATTTTGGATGGGACAAAAAAGGTGTTTCTCAACACCATAAGGTTCTTGAAAATCTATCTCTTTGTCTAATGTAATACAAGTCCTCAACAAAAATCTATCTATAACATTCCCAAAATAAATGAAATTTTCCCAAATCAAATGGGAAATAGGAATCCATAGGCATTGAAATCAGTCCCAAAGTTGTGGGATTTTACCATTTCATCTAAAAGAGTGTTTTCCCCTGTTTTTCTTGGTTTTTGGGATTGCTCATGAAAAGTTGCTCGGGGTTTGGGATTCCTCCATGGGGGCACCAAAAGATGGGGGGGGGGGGGGGGGGGGGGGGGGGGGAAGCGGAAGCACACCCCACAACATGCACTTCCCTCTCTATAGACTAGGTGGAATCACGACACCCCGATCCTCTCAAAAAACACACCAAGTAGCAAAATATAACACCTTGATTGCACACTCTCGAGCACCCAATCACACTCTCAAGCACCCAAACACACTCTTGAGCACCCAATCAAAACAGACACAAAGTAGCAAACACCCAAAGCATATCTTAATGCACACCAAATGACACAATCACTTCTCCGTTCTCAATTGCACACACCACCTCTCTCTGTCTGTGTGTGTGTGTGTGTGTGTGTGTGTGTGTGTGTGTGTGTGTGTGTGTGCGTGCACCCTCACAAACCACCCGGGGTTCACACACACACACACACACACACACACACACACACACACACACCCTGGCAAAATTTCACAAGAAAAGGGAAGGGGTAGGGGTAGGGGTAGGAGAAGATGATGCTAGAGAAAGACACCAAGTCGTACTCTACAAGCATCCTCTCCTTCAAAAAGATGGGGCACTGTGGAGATTTTATAAAAAGCACTCTCCTCCTTTAGCTCACTCCTATGCTTGAAAACCCCCCCTTCTCTCCTCCAAAAATGTCCTCAAAAGTGGTGTTTTTTTTTGCTTTTTTTAGGAGGCCCCCTCCTCCACACATCACTACTACTCTTTTTAGTAACTCTACATGGTAGCCGCATCAGAACAAACCCTTTCCACTTAATCTTCTCAACCACCATGAGCAAGGCCGATTCCATCCACATGTGAAACTACCTGTCCCCTTTGCACTAGCGGTAATGCTACTTGGGGGAGACTTCTCAATAAAAGGGGAGAAACCTTTGTGGAGCCTTTGTGGCTCCCCGCATGTTGTAACACCCACATGAAGCAGATATCAAGCACCATCGAGTGACAACACTTGCACTAGAAATCACCGCAAGCTATGCCCTCTGTCACCTCGTCCACCAGCAAGATCCATCCTCACACACAATAGGTACGATGGATGCCATAGTGGCCCATGTAGTGAGCTCCTAAGGCATGCGCCCCTTTTTGATGCTTGAAGAAGGTTCCACTTACCTTATATATCTATTGAAAACAACCCCTACACTTTTTATATGGTCTTATTGCCCATCTTGTTGGCGGCCACACATGCCTGCCTCCCTTGGAGCTCCAAAAAGACACTGGATTGCTTTAAAAAAAATAGATTTTCATGCCCACTTGGGCCCAAAATATCTCTTTTCTCTTTAGACCAATGAGAAATCAATAAAGACATATTAAAAATCTATGTTACGGTCTTCTCCCTGCATTCCTATACTCCTAAGGTCCAAAATCTACTGACTTTGACTTGCTATAACTTGATTCTCATGGCTTCAATCGTCAAGTAGTTTCTTACTCCAATCCTCATACTCTGCCAGCTGACTGTCTGCAACTAGATGCTTAGGGCTATGATCTTCAAGTAGTTTCTTATGGATTACTCCATATGTTGCATACCACCTCATGACATTTTGGCAAGCTGAAAAAAACATGCCTCTCAAGAAGACCAAAAATTGGTACTAACTCGGGGCCTGAGAACTTCAAATGCTTATAACTTGGTTGTTTGAGCTTGGGTTGGGATTGTGAAGACTGAAATACAAAGGAAACTCAGCAATTTGATCCTATAACTCCATAGATCATCCAAGCCCTCATCACAAGTGCACCATCCGGGTGAAACACACTTTGACTTTTACCTTGCCATAACTTGCACGTCAGGGCTCCAATTGATGATCCGTTTAGACAAGCTCAAAAACCACATTGAGGAGCACAAAGTCCACACTTCAACCTACACCTCTTTAGTATCCCTTCAGGGTATCACCAAAACATGATCTTTTGGCTTGAATAACCACAAAAATCATACATTTCTTGGCCTTTTGGCATTCCTTTGCACATTGCAATTGCACCAACACTCTTCCATACATGCTTGATCTCCAATAGCTGCATCTTGCCCCACATCTAGCATCCACGGCATTTGGTTGCACCAACATTGTTATGCCAATTGTACTTGTTGAGCCTTTGACTATACAATTTCCATGTACTTCAAGGAGGTGAAGTCAGAGGAAAGGGGACAATTTGATCCCTTGGAGACTTCCCTTGGAGATGTCCCTTGAGGCTAAATCTAAGGATGCCAACATGCAAGTCTTTAAGGAGGTAGACACTATGCATATGGTAGCACAACAATTTTTGTATAGGTGGATCCATCTTTAGATTTTGGTGATTTAGTTTGGTAAAATTATTTTTGTTATAATCTAAGGATGCCAACATGAAAGCCCTTAAGAAGGTGGACAATATGCGTATAGTAGCACAACAATTGGTGCATGGGTGGATTGTATGATGATCTTTACATTTTGGTGCTTTAGTTTGGTAAAATTATTTTTGTTATAAATATTTCATGTTTTTTGCCAAATACTTCACTCATTTGTAGTCTCTTGACCATTCTTGTGGTGGTGAGATAGTGGACAACCATTGCTACTAGTGAGGGATGCATGTGTCCATATTCTATGCATGATTTATATCATTGGGAGATGGACCATTGTCCCTGGTGGGTGGACATGGTGTACGGACGAGAGAGAGAGAGAGAGAGAGAGAGAGAGAGAGAGAGAGAGAGAGAGAGAGAGAGAGAGAGAGAGAGAGAGAGAGAGAGAGAGAGAGAGAGAGAGAGAGAGAGAGAGAGAGAGAGAGAGAGAGAGAGAGAGAGAGAGAGAGAGAGAGAGAGAGAGAGAGATGCATAGTGCACAAAAGAAGGGCCAAGGGACCAATGATCCTTGATCGACACAGACTTTTGAGGATTAGACAGTTACAAGTAAGAATGTAATGACATTGTTTTATTTGATTATTTATATGCTAGGTTGTTTATATTATGATCACCCATTCAAAATAATTACACTAGGGTGTGGTCGCTCTCTACAAACCATGGAAAGTATGTTGTCAATGACGAAGATATTGTGGATAGCTCTTTGCAATTGCATGATGATTGTGCTTCTTTTGAACCTTTCTTGTGTTAATTTTTTATCACATGAAGAGTTATTTTTTATTTATGTGACTCTTTGGCTGAAATTGTATCCTTGAAAAATCTTTTGTAGAGGGGAGTCCCACACACACTTTCAACAAAGTATTTTCTTCATATATGCTCTTAAGTTTCCCCTTGGGATCCACTACTTCTTTAGAGGATGGGATGTGCCTTAAAGTGACAAGTGATTATATAGCGATTGAATAAAATTTTGCCACAAGGATCCATAAATACATATGGGTTCTCGTGGATGAGCACATGGTCAAAGGCACAATCATCAAACATGTTATACACTAGATGTGGGCAGAATGTGGCATAGGCAACATACTTCATTTTCTTAGAATTTCCCTTTGGAGTTAGGCATCTTGCAATGCCCACACAACCATCATGGGACACTTGCACTAAGAATCATGTTCATGGTGGTGTTCATTTGACACATATCTCACTTGTTGATTCGGGATGGCTACTTTTCATGGCATCATGCGTCGGTGCATTATTCATTCTAATTTCTAAATTTTATTCATTAAATTTTCAACTTCATAATCCAATGCTTTTCTTTTCAAGAGATACTATGTGTTGGGTGGAGAGATTCTGTGGAGCAACTAATTTACCCAGGGAATGCACCTCAAAATATGTAACACATGAATTCATAATTCAAAGAGCTACAAAATTATATATACAAGAGGGATTTAAAAATGAAATTTTAAAATAAAGTTATACATTTTTGAAAGTAAAGGGCCTTTTAATTTATGATGAAGTGTTTGTGTAGAGGGGTTTTATAAATACCTCTTGAACGCACATGCTATAGACATTTTGAAATGTGGACCCCTTGGGATAATTTGGAGGTGCATTATCATAGTGTTATTGTGCACCATTGTTCATATAGCTATATTGAAAGCTATGGAGAGTGGGTTAAGGTTTCTCTACTCACACATGTTGGAATTAGGGTTGCAGGAAAACACACTCAGCTTGGAGAAGACGAAGGAAGCTCAAGGCACGCAATAGAGAGTATATTGTGCAATGGAAAGATAGATAGCCCTAGAATGATGGGTGTATATACAATGCACGAGGGAAAAACCTCCTAGTGAGGGAAAAAATGCCCCAATGATCCTAAGTGTTCTCACACACATTACTGCCACATGTATATGGTAATAAATCCCTCATGTGCGGTGAATAAGATCTGGCACATAGAGGCACCTCAATGTGCTTTGTGCGAACATGAAAAACTGGGTTCCCCGCAACTGGCAATGCGCTCTGACTGACAGTGTAGATGGTGTTGGTAGTGTCTTGTCCAACACCCAAATCATCCATAAGATGTCTGAGCCATACACACTCAACCATAGCTATGAAGACTGCCTTGTACTCAGCCTTGCAACTAGAAGTGGCCACAGTAGGTTTCTTCTTGCTCAACCATGAGATACATGAACTGCCGAGCATGAAACAAAAACCACTTGTGGACACTCATGAGTCAAAACAACCAGCCGAATTTAAGTTCAAAAAATCATGTAAATCTAGCAGCATTGAATCTCCCTTGGGATAAAACAAGCCAAGATGTAAAGTGCCACTCAAGTAGCAAAAAATTCTCTTGACGGCCTGCCAATGCTTAAACCATGGGCTATGCACAAATTTGATGACCTGTGAGACTACAAATTGAATATCCGGCCTCGTATTGCATACATAAATAAGGCATCCAATAGCAGCTTGGCAAAGAGTGACATCAACAGGATCACCAACATCATGAAGACTCAATTTCAAACCTGTTTCCGTGGGAGTGGCAATATGTTTTCAATCCTCAAATCCAAATTTAAATTTACATAACAATGTCTCTAAGTAACCACCATCACATTGCTTAAACTGTATGCCCAAGTAATGACGCAAAAACTCAAATCTTTCATCTTGAAAGTAGCATTCAAATGAGCCTTAAATTCAACATTATGTATCTCATTTGGTCCAGTGATCAACAAATCATCCACATAGACAACGACAATGAGAAGTACATCAGCCTCACGCTTTACTTATGATGTTCTTTTTTTTTGGACTATTACAAAAGCTTTGTTTGACCAAATGAGTATCAACTTTCTCATACCAAGCATGAGGAGATTGCTTCAACCCATACAAAGATTCCTTACATCTGCACACTTTATCCTCTTGTCCTTTCTTGACAAAACCGTGAGGCTGCATTACATGAACTTCCTCAAATATGTCACCATTCAAGAAAGAAGTAACAATGTATGACTGATGTACATCCCAACCAAAATGAGATGCCAATGCACATAGGAATCGCACAATCATCATACAACAAGTGGGAGAAAAAATTCTCTTCACAATCTATGCCTTTTTGTTGTGCATAGCCTTTTGCAACAAGTCAAGCCTTATAGCGATCAATCTCACCATCGAGCTTGCATTTCACCTTGTAAACCCTCTTTGTACCAATGGACTTTTTGCCAGGAGGCAAATCACATAAAGTCCATGTGTCATTTTTTATAAGTGCATCATATTTTGATTGCATGGTAGCCATCCAATTTCTTGAATTTTGTGCTTCATCTAAAGACAGAGGTTCCTCAACATCACATAAGCTAGACACAACGAAAGCATAAAAATCTGATGCATAAGATACATGGCAAGAACCTGAACGAGTATGACTAGACAAAGGTGCATCCAATTTACTGTCACGCAACTATGCACCAGCCATTTTGGCATACCTCTAGCTTGTTCATTCTCAATATTTTCCTCATCAAGTACAACATGTACATCTGCATCAGTAATATACTGATTTATAATATTTTTTAAAACCCCCATAGGCTGTACAATTGCCTCATTTGAATTTACATTCAAACTTTCACCACTAAAAAGAGGCAAAAAAATGTCATAAATGTCCTGTGAGCTTACATTACTATCTCTACTACATGACAGCAAGGGCTGAATAGTATCTTCCACAAACACAACATCTCGTGAAACCAAGATATGCTTTATTTCTGGATGGTACAACTTGTAACCTTTGCTTTCAACACTATAGCCAACAAAAATACATTTGATAGCCTTATTGTCCAATTTTTTGCTCTAAGTTTGTGGCACCAAAGCATATTCCAAACAACCAAAAACATGCATGTGCTCAATAGAAGGCTTTCTGTCATGCCATACTTCATATGGAGTGATCGATTGAAAAGCTTTTGTATGACATCTTTAAAGTACATAAGTGGCACACATGATGGCATCAAGCCAAAAAAAATCCGACAAAGCTTGACTTTTGACCATACATCTTGCCATTTCTGTAAGTGACCTGTTTTTCCTCTCAGCAACGCCATTTTGCTCAGGTGTAAACGATACTATACATTGGTGTTTAACCCATGAATAGCCATAAATGAATTAAATTCATGAGACATATACTCTCCCCCTCGATCAGAATGGAGAGTGCCCATAGTACATTTCGAGACATTTTCAGCCATGGCCAGAAATTGTTTGAAGCACAAAAACACTTCATACTTTGCCTTAAGTGGATACACCCATGCATGCTTGGAGTAATCATCAATGAATATCACAAAGTAAAGGTAATTGCCCAAGGACATAGTTTGTATGGGCCAAAAACATCACTATGCACAAGCTGTAACCTGCATGTAGCCCTCAGTGAACCATCCTTTGGAAACTTCTAATGCTGCATCTTACCCAAAATACAGCCTTCACAAACATTTTTGATAGGTGCTTCAAGAGACGGCAAAGAAGCCTTAGAATCCACAACTGCATTTGCAAAAAAATCCCACACTTCTCATACAAAGTGAGCTTATACAACCCACAACATAAAATGTCAGATGCAACAATTTCATCATTAAAAGTGAGATCATGTACTGTACATTTGTCATCCACAAATTTGAGTACAAGTCGAAGTCTAGCAATTGCACATACAGACAAAAGATGCTTCTTGATCCCAGGTCCATACAATGCATCAAGTAGTGTGAAAGAACTGCCATTTGCAGCAATAAGCACAATCTTTCCAACTCTCTGAACCGGATAAGAGGCATTGTTGGCACAAGTGACAGTATTCCCATGAGGGATACACTCAAGAGAGGTAAATAAATCATGATGTGAGGTAATGTGCTTGTACCACCACTGTCAAAATACCACACATATGAATTTACAGCAGTTGACATGCATGCATCATGGATAGTAGGATCATAAGTACACTCTACAGTAAAAGCCCATTTTGCATCTGCATCAGCATCACAATCTCCTTTCACATAAGACCCTACAATAGATGCACTTGTATTGGACCTTGTAGTTTATCCAGCCTCTTTCTTCTTAGCTTCTTTTGCCTTCAATTTTAGACATTGCTTGATCCAATGATCATTAGCTTTACAATGATGGAAACACATCTTCTTTTTGCCATTATCACTAGAATTTTCAGGTGAAGTGCTGCCAACAAAAGCATTAGGAACAAAAGATTTTCCACTTGTAGAAGAACCATGAGAAGTGGTTACATTGATGTTACCACCTTTTCTTTGAGTAGCAATAAAAGCATGTTCAACTACACACTATTTAGCCTTTTCTTTTTTGAAAAGTGATTGTTGCAACAGAAATGTGCATAATGCATCAAACTTGACAACTTCACGATTCCCTCGGGTCATAAGTCTCTAAGTACTAGCAAAAATCTGGTAAGAATTTGGCAAAGCATTAAGAACAGTCTACACAAGGGAAATGTAAGAAATGAATTCACCTGCAGAAATAAGTTGCTCATTGATATCCTTAACACCAACAAGGAAAGTGTCAATCTCATCTTCCTCATGCATAATCTTTGACTCCAGCTCTTTACGCAACAATGCAATTTTAATCTCATTGGAAAGACCAACATCCCAAGCCTGTTTTGCAGATTTTGTTGAGCGAACATGAGGAGTTATAGTGTACTTCATAGACAATGCAATCAAAGCATGAGCCTATGTATCTTTTACATCCCAACGAGTTTGAGTTAGTCATACGCAAAAAAAACTCTAGCAATATAACCCTGCCACCAAAACCCGCAACATCCTCAGAACCAAGACGTACATCAATGCCCTGCACAATATTCCTGCCACCCTTTGACACAAGGACATGTTGCATCATGTAAGCCCACATAGGGAAATTTTCCTCATCCAATCTATCTTTAGCAACAAACATCTTGAACACATATGTGTTGTTGTTGCCATGGCAAATGCTGCACTTGATGTGAAAACTGCCCAAATAGAGGAGAAACAAAGCGGGAACAACATGTTCTATATAGCACAACCCGTAGAAGACTAAGGGACCTATTATGCAAAAAATGGCACTAAATTTTTTTTGCACAAAATGACAAAATAGCATGTATAGTACTGTCTGTAGTGAAAACGGAGGCTGAAATGAGCTCGAATAAAAAATCTAAGCAGACCAAACTCTCCGAGCTTATCCCAAAGTATTTTTCAACCTACTGATGTTCGCCAAAGCTCACAAAAATTGGAGAAAATGAGCAGGCGTGTGTTGGAGTTGTTGACGACTAATTTGTTGACGACTAAGTCCAAGAGGACACAACCTGCTCTGATACAAGTTGTTGGAATTAGGGGTGCAAGAAAACACACATAGCTTGGAGAAGACGGAGGAAGCTCAAGAAACACAATAGAGAGTATATTACTTAGTGTGCAATGGAAAGATAGATAGCCCTAGAATGATGGGCATATATACAATGCACGGGGGGAAAAACCTCCTAGTGAGGGAAAAAATGCCCTGGCGGTGTTAAGTGTGTTCACACACATCACTAGTGACATGTATATGGTAGCAACACATGCATATGGTGCATTGGATCAATTCTATTATTATGGGGTCTCTGACAAGCTTTAATGATGTCATATTTTTCTTGATGACAAATGTGATTGAACTTAGTTTTGATGAGTACCACAGGGGCACTCATCATTGATATTTTCACGCATGGGTTATATGGTCTTGAAACTATAATGATCATAGAGAGGATTAATATTCTGAAATGGATGCAGTTCAAGTCTAAATGCAATTGTCTATTGTTGGATTGATTTTTTGAATATTTTATTGTTTTAGAATGGTTGCATCATTTTTATTATGTTTACATTAGTAATAACATTTTTCCACACAGCTAGTTTATACTTGGATTGCAAGAGCATCATAGCATCATTAAGTGAAAGTTATATTAGCAACATTTAGCAAAGCTACTTTGAGGATAAGAAACTTCAATGATTAAGTCAACAAAATTTCTATGCAAAACCTCTAACAATGCATCAAATGAAAGCAATGCCTTTATAAATATTGATTTACAAATGTTTACTTCAATTAGATAATGATTTTATAGTTTCTTTTAATGGCCCCCATGTAGTTCTCTATTTTTGTATAAAGCAATGCTCAGCTCCTTCTTTAAGAGTTGTGTCACATTGACAGTTTTGGCCATTGTAAGTGGTGTCTTAATTTTCCTTCACCATCATCATGGCATGCACTCAAATTTGGAATCATTGGGGCATCATCAAACTTTTCTTTCTCTTTCCTTGATAATACTCGATCTCTTATGTCACATGTCTCTCCATGGATTTTTAGCTGACTTGAGCTAGTGATCCTCTTAAAACCTATGTCCATGCCCTTGCAATTTGTACATCCACATTATCCTTCAATCATCCCCAATTTCATCTGTTAAAATAGCATATTACCTCTTCAAATCATCAAAAAGTCCATTTAATTCTCCCAAAGTAGAGTGACAAGTTCTACTTGGTGTTTGAGGGATGTCGTCATCACAAACATGATTCTAAGCATGCATAGTACTTAAACTTGTGCACAAGAAAAAGAGAATTAGTCTGATAAGACAAAAACATTGATCATTTAAAAGAGACATGTACATTTGCTTACTCTAATGTAGCATTGTAAGAATTGACAAGGTTCATACTATCCTTAAGTTGTATTCCTTGCATCCATCTAGCATCTTCAAAAGGATAATTTTTGAACTTAATAAGATACCATCGAATAATCTTACCATGTTGTAGTACCTTGTCGTGATGCCAAAGAATAGCTTCGGGTTGTAGCACATCTTTTTGGTCTTTGATTTTTTGGGGGGTCCATCATTAATTGGTTCACTTAGTGGCTCTCCTTTGTAGGGCTTAAGTAGGCTCACATGAAAAGAATTGTGTATGAGCCAATGGTTAGGAAACTTGAGTTAATAAGCCATGTCATTGATTGGCTTCAAGATTTGAAAAGGACCATAGTATCTTTTTGCTAGTTTAGCATAATACCTTTGATGGCCCGTAGGAATTTTGCCTGTCATTTTCCTTAATCAAGCCTTGGGAAACTTGAGTAAGATCCAATCATTGTCTTTGAACATTAAGGCCCTTTCGTGCTTATCAACAACAACCTTTTTCCTTTGTTGAGAGATGGATATAGCTTCCCTAATATTTTGGAAAGATTCTTGTAGGTCACGACTATACTCATTGACAAGCGAAGATCTTCCCATGTACTTTAAGTAGCAAGGGACTTTTAGGTCTTCCCTCATTGATCTCAAAAGGTGCCTTTCCCGTAGTAGTATGGACAGTATGATGGTACACACTCTACAATGGGTAAATGCTTCTCCCATTGTGAGTGTTGATCTACTTCTGTAACATAAGTCTTTAGTAGATCAAGAATTGTAAGATTTGCTATCTCACTTTGGCCATCCGTTTGTGGGTGATAGGCCAAAGAGAAATTCAATCTTGTAGCTAGATTTTCAAAGAGACCTTACCAGAACTCACTTTGGTAAGGTCACTTTGGCCATCCGTTTGTGGGTGATAGGCCAAAGAGAAATTCAATCTTGTAGCTAGATTTTCAAAGAGACCTTACCAGAACTTATCGGTCATTCTAAGATCTCTATCTGACACGATGGATATTGGAAATCCATAGTGCTGGAAAATATGGGATATGAAGAGAGTTGCCAATTGGTGTGTCTTAATAGTCTTTTTGACAAGAATAAAGTGTGCTTGCTTGCTAAACGTGTTGAATATTGTCCATATTCCCGTATTTCCTTGGATAGACTTGGGGAATCTAAAGATAAATCCATGTATATACTCTCCCATGGTGAATTAGGGATTGGCAATGGCTGGAGTAACGCAGGTACTTGGTCTTTTGGCATACCACACATTTTGAAACATACTCTTGCATGTCTACTTTCATGGTAGGCCAATAGAAGTATGTCTCTACTCCTTAAAGAGTAGGTTGAATGCCTCTATGCCTCGCATAGTGAGGAGCATGGGATTCATACATGACTTTCTCACGAAGGGAGTGGGTAACACATAGCCTATTGCCATGGAGAAGATAACCTTCCTACAAGGTGAATGATTCTTCTTTCTCCCCCAATGCAAGGACTGACATTATGTCTTTAAAGTCAGGGTCAGTTAGTATATCCATCTATTGCTATAGACTTCGCATTGACTCTTGGTCGTCATGAAAGTGCATCGGCCACTTGATTGTGCTTACCAGCAATGTGAGCAACATGAAAATATGTGTCTAGGGCATGTAGAACAACTAAAAGATTTTTTCTGTATATGCCCAAGACGTTCATCGGCATTGAGCCTTTGGCTCTCATATGCTATGGCATGCCCTTCTTGAAGCAAGACTGCTCCAAGGAAATCACCACAATCATCACATTGGACCTCAAATGGCTTTGAGAGATCCGAAAACATAAGGACTGGTTGGGAGGTAAGCTTCTCTTTGCTCTTGTCAAAAGCATTTTTATCTTTAGCAGTCCGTAAATACTTAACGTTCTTCTTTGTTAAGTCATGCAATGGTCATGCTATTTGAGATAATTCTGTTATGAAGCGTCTAGAGTATGCACACATACCAATAAAGCTTCTTAGCTCATGTAGATTCCTTGGATTAGGCCATGGCTTTATTACCTTTAACTTTGATGGATTCATACGAATACCATCTTGAGAGATAATATGACCTAAGTAATGAATCTCTTGAAGGAAAAATTCTCTCTTCTTTTGATTGATAAAAAACTTGTTCTCCCTTAAAGCTTGAAAAATTATATGGAGATGTTTCTTGTGCTCCTCCAAGGAATTGGAGTAGATGATGCTATCATCAAAGAACACTCTAGTAAACTTGCGGTGGGGTCTAAAAATTTTCTCCATTAAACGATTGAATGTGGCCGGTGCATTAATCAAGACAAAAGGCATAACTAGATATTCATAAAGACCAAACATTGTACGAAACGTGGTCTTGACGATATCTTCATTCACTATCCTTATTTGAGGATAGCCAAGTTTAAGGTCAATCCTACTGAAGTAGGTCAAACCTTGTATCTTATCAAATAGATCTTTGACCCGCGGTACGGGAAATTTGTTTTTGATAGTGATATGGTTTAGTGCTCGATAGTCCATACACATGCGGTATCTACCATCTTTCTTTTGCAGTAAAAGGACTGGAGAACAAAAGGGAGAGGAGCTAGGCCTCACCATCCCTTTGTCTACCAATTCTTGTACTTGTCACAAACTAATATTTAACTATAGCCAAATGATTTTCTTAGATTAAACTGATCATTTAATGTGGGAGACTAAACGGGAACAAGAAGTAGAATATAGACATGTGATTTTAGATGTATCTCAGAACGGGACCAAAGGTAACGGGTCCAAATGGGAGATGGTCTATCAAAGAGAAGTTCCATTTAATGGGGCTTAAAAGACCTTAGGGTTAGCTTCATTAAATACCTCCAAAGGTTTGTGTGAAAGTCCTTAGACCTTAGGTTAAGCTAGGCCTATGCTTTAGGTGCTTGATGATTAAAGTGCATGACATTCTTGATAACTAAGGTGCATGCTTAAGCTAGGCATGAGCTTGAAAAGTCACATCAATCCCTACAAGGAGGGGGCGAGCCCTTGAAGCTAGGGGCATGAGAGAGAGAGAGCCCATACTCTTGCTAAGCTTGTACTTGTTGACCAAGGTGCTTGAGAAGCTTCCCGTGCTTGGAGGGTAAGGTGCTTGAGGGGCTTGAGTCAAAAAGGTGCCCTACAAAGGAGGGGGTGAGCCCCAAAGCTAGGGGAATGATTTGACCAACCCGTCACTCACCCAAAGGACACCCCTTCCTCAAGGGATACAAGGACACATGTCAAGTTCTCCCTATGCTTAGCCACATGGGTTGCTTGAATCCTATTGGCTAGGTTAAAGAGGGGTCCAATAAGCATTTATTTAATTAATTAATTGTCTAAAGAATTTATCAAACCCTCTCTCTCAAGGGGGTAAGAAGGACACTTGTCCTAATGCTAGCGTGGTTTCTTGATATGACTAAAGCATGTGATTCACTAGGCTTGTAGGGGTCCAATCAAATTTCAGCTTAAGCTACAAGGAGGGGTTGACCAAGAGAAGCTAGGGGTGTTCTTGGGGGTTATACTCTCTCACACACACTCTCAAAAGCTCATTCTCACTTGGGCAAAGTGCAAGAACTCCAACTCCTTCTCCAAGCTTGTTGAGAAAAATTGCGAGCCTACACCAACACTCTAGGCTATGGAATGCAAATCCAACCAAGATCCATGCTTCAATGTTTAAGCTTGCCATCTTCTCCATCTTCATTACTATGCCATTATGCTATGCTAAGCAAGAAGACCAATGATAGTGAGGAACTATTTCTTTCTCCTATGAATGTTTCTTCTTCCTTTTCCCTACCCTCATTCCTCGCTAGCTCTCTCCACCTTTGAAGGTGTTTGAGGCCTTAGGACTGAGGCCAAGGATGGTTAATGCTTTTACAAAGTTTATGCTATTCCAGTGATGCATGAAGCTTTCCATCTTCATTGCATCCCTAGGGCACAAGGAACACAAATATTGTATTATACCAAGTCTCTCTTGATGGAAGAATCTATAATACAAAAGCCTATTGGAGGGGGGACTGACTCCACATAAATCCGATCCTCAACTGTTGTCAAGTTCTCTAATTCTCTCTCTTGAAAAAGTATTGTTCATGCCAAGTTAATTAAGTATAATAGTTGTGTTGCTACCGTTAATTAAGTTCACTCTCTATGTTCTCAAAGTAATCTCATAAAAATGCACACTATAAGTCTCTTAATTCTGCTATTCTCAATGTTCCTAGGCCATTTCCATTACATTGGTATCAGAGCTATTGGTTTCTCTTTTCTTGCTTAAGAAGAGAGGTCCTTAACTTGTCCATGAAAGGTTGGACCTATTCATTGCAATAGGGTAAGTGGGACAGGGATCTATTATGTTGGTTGAAAAGGACTTAGTTTGAGGTACACCGTTGGGAACTCTAGTATTAATAATGGAGTCTCTCGGGGCTTGCCTTTGGCTTAACCATTATTCATCTACTAGCAAGGTCAACAGGAACCATAATCAACCGAGCAATGTTAGACCCTCTCCACTAGTCTTTGCAATCAACAATGTCTAAACCATGGGTGTGGATGCTTGAGAACTAATTTTCAAAGGTAAAGAAGAGTAGCGACTACAGTTTTGAGGGTACCAAAGCCCAAAGTAATTTATACATAAGTTTAATTAGCATGGCTTACAATCATCAAGAGAGTACAATGAACATTGATGTAATGGAATTGGCCTATTTAACTTGAGAGTAGCGGAAATTAATGAGAGTACTTTTTGAGAAATGACTTTGTGAGCATAGCGGGTGAGCATAATTGAAGATAGCAACATAGTCATAGAAATTAGTTAACTTGGCATGAACAATACTTTTGCAAGAGAGAGAATTTAGAGAACATGACAACATTTGGGGACCGGATTTATGTGGAGCCGGTCCCCCCTCCAATAGCATTTGTATTATGATTTCTCCCATTAAGAGAGACTTGTTACAATACAATCTTTGTGTTCCTTGTGACCTAGGTGATGCAATGAAGATGGAAAGCTTCATGCATCACAAACATAACATAAACTTGAAGAAATATTTGACTATCCCAAGCCTTAGTCCCAAGACCTCAAACACCTTCGAAGGTGGAGAGAGCTAGCAGGGAATGAGGGTAGGGAAGAGGAAGAAGAAATATTTCATAAGAGAAAGAATTAGTTCCTCACTTATCATAACTCTTCTTGCTAGCATACATAATAGCATAGTAATGAATAAGAAGGAGATGGCAAGATTAAGCATTGAAGCATGGCTCTTGATTGGATTTGCACTCCATAGCCAAGAGTGTTGGTGTAGGCTCTCAACCTCTACTTTCTTGGAGAAGGAGAGGGAGCTCTTCCACTTTGCATAGCACACAATGAGAGTGTTTGTGAGTGTGCGTGGGTGAGTATACCCCCTAAGAAACCCCCTAGATTTCTTGGGTCGATCCCCTCTTGTAGCTCATGCTTGAAGCTCATTGGACCCCTCCAGGCCTAGCCAATCACAAGCAGGAGGCATTACAAGCAACAAGGGTAGCCTTGGGACAAGTGTCCCCCTTTCCCCTTTGAGAGAGAGGGCTTGATAAATGCAAAATAAATTAATTAAATGTCCTAAATTATCATTGGACCCCTTGGGTGGCCAACCAATAGGCTTCAGGCACACCATGAAGGCAACATGAGGAGGAACTTGACAAGTGTCCCTTTTGCTTTCTTTGTACCATGCATGCCTTGTGTGAGTGTGTGGGTGTTCTTTCTCATCCCCCCTCATGTAAGGATCGCCACCTCCTTGTAGGGATTGAATATTTGACTTTTTGACACCTCAAGTCCCTCATGCATAGGCCCAGTTCCCACCACAAGCTTGGCCCTTAAGCACTTTAAGCTTCGGCTGGGTTCTGACCTCAAGTGCAACCCTAGCATCTCAAGCATGTCAAGCATTTCAATCATCAAGCACCTCAAGCATCTCAAGCATCTCAAGCACCTCAATCATCAAGAACCTCAAGAACCTTAGTCATCAAGCATGACAAGCAGAACAAGCACCTCGAGCTGGGTCGGGTTCCCGCGCCTCAAGCTCAGCCCTAGCTTACGTAAGGTCAAAGGACTTTTACATACATTATTGGAGGTCTTCAATGAAGCTAACCCTAAGGTCTTATGCTCCATTGGTTAGCCTTGCTCTTTGATAGATCTATAAGCACATGTCTATATCTTAACCCTTGTTCCCATTTATTCTCCCACATTAAGTGATCAATTTAATATGACAAAATCATTTGGGTTGGTTAGATTTTAGATATTAGATTTTATGACATTACCTCTCTCTTGAAATCATAGTCGTCCTTGACTATGAGGTAGAAGAGATAAAGTTGATATGACTCATGGAAGGACTCACTCTTGCATGCATTGTGAAAATTCAACAAAGGAGGGGGCCACTAGAAGACTCTTGCAGGCATTAAAAACAGGCTTTTTGGTGAGATTTTTGGCACCTATGTCCAGTTGGAATTTGAAGAGGTGACTAAAAGACAAAACATAGCCCACAAGCTGAATAATCACCTCAAAGTTTTTCATAATTTTTGGAGCTACTATCCATGAAATAGAAATTTTATGGTGAACCCCAATCTGTCCACTTTTTTCTCACAAGTCATCTCTAGTCTTCTCTTACTTTTTTTCACACTTCCCTTCACACTTTCTATCACTTGAACTTGCACCTTCCATGGTTTCTTTCATCCTCTTCACCACTAATCTCCCCTCTCACCTCCATTAGCTCCCATATGAACTCTACATGTATATACACCCTATCTATGTCTCTCTCTATTACCTCTAACTCATAATTTCGTCTTACCTCTTCTCTATGTGCATAAAATTCAGCATGTAAGCCATGCTTAACCTCTACAAAATTGAGGATTCTCGTCACCAAATCATCAATTTCATAATTGGTGATCGACATCGGCAGCGAAGGTGTAAAGAAAAGAAGAGAAGAAGAAGAAGATTATCAGTCATTCTTGACAATGTACATAGGGTAAGTCTAAGCTTCTTCAAGGCTTCACCATCTCAAGGATTCCCACCTCATTAACCGTCTCCTTTTACCATCAAAATCATTCTACCCATTGTAAATTGTACCACTAACTTTTTAGTGATTACTAACACTAACCACTAATCTTGTTGTAAAAAATGCACCCTCTACTATCCACTAAAGTAGGCACTCCCAAGTTATTCACTCAAATATCTCTTCTTTCAACCTCAATAATTCTTTCTCCTTGAGCCCACATTCATGTGACTCAAAGGAAAATAGAGACCCAATCTCATTTGAAATTAAAAAATAAATGATAACCCATGTTACTCTTAATAAAATTGATTAGGTTTAATCCTAATCGGGGCTTCCAAAAACCTATAAATAGAGCCCTTCTCTTCTTTGTAAGAAGGAGCCATGGCACACATAGCATAGCATGCTCCAACCCTAGTTGTGTGAGGAGATTGTAAGCTTTGAGAGATCTGTATCACATTATACTCATATGTGCATAGAGATGCTTTGAGGCCATTGAGAGGAAATTGAGTGATATCCTACTCTCCATCACATTTGTAGCTTCCGCTTGCTCATAAATAAGATTGATAGTCTGGGGTGCAATTGTGTACAACGGCTACACCTGTTCTCTCCAAAATCTTCTCGACAATTTGGCTCAATGGCTTGTATAAGGTAAACTTGTCCTCAAGATTATTTGTATGCTTCCATGCTTTGTGGTTTTAAGGGACTTGTTGAATTGTTTGCTTAGGACTATTTGTAATAGGGTGATATGGTGAGAGGACTCCCATAACCCTAAGACAATGGTAAAATGGCAACAATAAGATCAAGCCGTGTGTTGTCTCTCTACTTTTTTAAGCTTGAAAGCATCTAATCTTTTATGCGAGGATCTAGTTGTTCAAGTTTATTTGTACTCTCTACCTTACTCTCTTCCAAATCCCTACGGTTGTGAAGGACTGTGTTTGGTGTGTTTGTGTGGCAATTTTGCATTCTTCTCTTGCACATTGGGCTACATACTATTTGCGTCCTAGTTTGCATCCATAACTAGGCTGTGGGTTTGTTGTTGTCTTGTGTGCTTGTAGTCGCCCCAACCCCAATTGAGCAGCACAAGAGCTTTGAGGAGTGTTTAGAGGTCGCTTCTCTTGTTTTCCTTCCGGGACTGCTTCAATTTTGGTGCCTCCACTGAGAAAGCTTGTGTATGTTTTTTTGTAGGTTTAACCTTTAGACTAGTCAAGTAGTTGCATGAATCATGAGAATTTGTATGATCCTTTCATTCCCATTGCAAGGAAAAAGGTACACATAATTGTTAGTAGTAAGTTGGAATTTCAACGTGTAATTCGTAGAATTTTAGGTCCTCTTAGGTTAGCTAAGATAAACTCTTCAGTAAATCCTTTTATCTTGCCTCTCATTAGGTACGACCTTAGTTTGGATATCTATATTTTGTTTTGTTTTAAGAAGTAGGTCATGCATAGACCATGGATAATGGGCCAGGAATAGAGGTTTTCCCCTCTCATTTCACACCACACATTAGAATAAATTAATAGAAAGATCCATTTTTAACAGCTATGATGTTCATATTTGGTGCCCAAAGAGTAGGAAATTCTTGCATCACCAAACCCTGTCATCCTGCCTCTTGTTGACTATCATAGATCATTTGATGTGCATATTTTTATTTTATTGTAGAATAAATTTGCAATTTAGAAAACACTATTGTATAAATCCTTTTAAGAAAGAAAAAAATGTGTTGTCACTTTGAAATTGATTCAATGGAGGCCCAACACCAAATCTCAGGATATCCTCTCTTTTTTGGAGATCCCGACGAGGATGCCGAGCTATTTGTAGAAAATTTCAAAATGGCTTGCCAAAGAGAGTGAGTGATAGGAGATGATGAATACCTACAAATGTTTGAAGTGGTCCTTAGGCAAGATGCTACAACTTGGTTTGACTCTCTATCTTAGGAAGTGAAGGAAAACTATAAGGAAATCATTGATCATTTCAAGTGATACTTCTTTGACCCCCAAAACACTCAAAAGCTATGGCAAGGCATCGTTTCTCATAAGCAAAAAGACTTGAATGACTACTACATGTACAAACAAGAGTTTCTACATCTTTGGGATGTATGGGTGAGAAATGTTTCTAACCCTGGTGATGGTGCAGAGTTCCTAAAAAAGGAGAGGTTCAGAGCCGGTCTCTTTCATGCACTCAAGATATAAGTTGAAGTGGGTGCACCTGCTACCTTTGATGTAGCTGAAACTAGGGCTGTTGAGAAGTATAGAAAACTGTGGGACAGGTGTCTAACCTCACTCCTATCTTATTGCAGACATAGCGAGAACCACAAATATAATTGTCAATCCATGGGACGAAGCTGACTTGACTAGTGCATAGAGGCTACCATAGGTTGTCAGTCTCTTGAAAAACAACAAACAACTCGCATCTAAGTACTCAAGCTACACTCAAATGACTGAAATCACCAAAAGCTAATCGCTCATTGGCATACAAATCACGTCCGTTACAGCATCAAACGACATCCAAACGTTACGAAACTTCTAGGACATGTCTATAAGACCTAAGCACACATGCTTATGGTTTCAAATCTCACTTTAGGTCAAGTGCAAAAATCATGATTATTAACAGCAGTGAGTTTTTGACCTAGTCGTTTTTGATTGAGAATGCATCTAGATGCTTAGCAATGGTGCCCCAATACTCCACCTATACTTAGTTTTTGATTTTAAAGCTTAAATTACTACTTATAATGAAATCAGGCCGTGGGTCGACAACGCCAAAAGCTACGGATTACCATGAAATACTTACATCAATGGGTAGAGCTCTTACCCGCGGTTGCAATGCAATAGACTGCACTACAATGAGACAACCAAGAAGGGAGTAGGAAGCGTGAGAAGGAGAGAAGTGAGCGTTGTTAGCTCACGCTGTATTTTATTATCCAAAAACTTCTCAAAAACTTACAAAAATTGGCTTTTATACCTTAGCCAAGGTTTTTGTGGTCAAAACTACTAGTCTGGGAGCTCTAACTAAAGACAGGTTGATATAATTTGGACGCTTGTAGCCTCGACTCATCAATTATACTATTTATCTAGAAAGTAGGAGTTACAATATTCCCGATTCATCAAAATAATAAGTGTTTTTACAATGAAAGCTCCGAAAAATGTTATTTGAGTTAGCTTGCTGCTAACATTCTCCCCCTCCTCGACTGTGTTGTCCCTTGACACAGCTTCATGGGCTGAATTAGTCTTATGGGTTGACGGTTGGCGAGGCGGTCTTTAAGTGCATGTAAAGCTTCATATCTGATTCTTCTCTCTTTGTTAGGACCCTGCAGGAATTGCATGGTGACTCTGTTTTTAAGCTCAATGGCTGAATAGCCAACAAATTTGGTTGTGAGGTTGCTTATCAATTGGCCCAAATATCTTCGTTCGCTAAGTGAAGAAACCTGTATATAATGCTTCCTCAAACGCCAACATATTGCTTGAGGGCAAAAACATGCGTCGGGCATAGAAGTAGTGAAGGACTTCTTCGGAAGGCTAGCCACTTAAGTCATAGCAGAGACCCTTATTGCCTTTCGAGGAACGACATCCATGGTGCTCCTGCTTGCTCTGGCTCATGAAAAGCCTAAATACATGTGAGCAACATTCTTCAAATCTTGTATAGCATGGCACATGAGAGGTCAGGGAGGCTTTTGAAGAAAGTCATGGTGCCTGACCGTAAGGGTTTTCACCATGTATTCCTCTGTTGGTGTTCCATGCTTTGGAGCTGGCAAACGTGGGTAGTTCAGCCATGTAGGCCGCTTCTTTCTCAGTGCTTCATATGCTTGCCATGTCCTTACCCTTGGTACATGACATAATGTTGGGCATTTTTGTAGTGCGGCAGGTGCTCTTGTGAAAAGAATCAGATATCTTCGATTCTTGTTCAACTAGCTCTTTCTCCACTTGGGGTGGACATCCTCTGTGCCTTCTATCTGCATATCCTTGTATAGTCTTTCTTTTACCTGTATTAGCTCTACTTTGATCAAAGGGTATGGCAATGATTGTTGATGCCATTGTGCATTGATTTGGTTGGGAGTGAGTTGAGTGACATTGATTGAGTGGAGAACTCTCAACTCCCAATCCATCGCTGCTTTCCATTCCGCATCTGTCTCCCGAGAAACCTGTTCCTTTAGTGCATCTTCCTCAACTTTAGACAGTTGGGCCATGGGCACTGGGCCATGGGCACTTGCTCAACATCAATCAGTGGTACCTGAAAATCCTCAATTCCTTCTAGCGCTTTTGTCGGTTGTGTTTCCATCTGAGCAAAAGAGAATAAGGGAATTTTGATAGTTGGTTGCTCTGAGGGGCCTGCTTCTTTTTCTGTCTCTGGTTGTCTCTCTCATAGCAACAACTGATTGACTCTCTTTAGTTCAGCTATCTCTTTAAGCAGTTGTTCTTCTCGTTGGACCCGCATCAGTGCAAGGTCTCTTCTCTATGATTGCTCTAGCTTTAGCTCTAGCTCGAGTTCCTTGTTTTTCTTTCCCAAAGTCTTAGAGACTTCATCTATACCTTCTATTGAAGCAACGTCAGAATTTTCTCTTATCTGTCTCCAAAAAGCTGCTTGATCATTGATCCTTTGCTACATTGACCTGCACTTGGATCTTCTGTACTGACAGAGTTGTGGTTAGGAGTTCATTTGTTACCTCTGTCAGTTGTTGATCTTTGGTCTTGTAGGCATCGGATAACTTGGTGAGAAGTTCTCCCAGCTTCTCCATTTCTTTCTACTGCTTCTCTTTGGCCAGTTGGTGCTGTTCTACCTCATCCTTCAATTCTGGCCCTCCTCTCCTCATTGTCCAAGCTCTCACTACTATGAGCTTTGTGGAGCTTTCGGCAGATTCTTCATCTGACTTATAAAATCTCTCTTTGATGAACGTGTGGGTCTGGGAGAAGGTTGCGCAGACACAATCCATGTGTTCTGATCTGGGGTTGGTAGAAAATTGTCGGCCATGCCAATAGCATGATACTCTATTCTCGTCAGCACTTCAGGCGCTACCAGATAGATGATTTTACCTTTTTTCCTGGTGCCTTTCAGCGTTGTCAGCATATACTACGCATGATCAATTGGTTGCTTGGTTGTCGACTTCAACACTTGGGTGAAGGTAGTTGCAACCGCATGATTTGGGGTGGTGAACCGTGGTGGTCTCTTTGCTAAAAAGTGGAAGTGTTGATGGTATAGATGTGCTGGTTCTTCCATTTGCCTTTGAATGAGGTCGACAAAAGGTGCATCAACAGTCTCCTTGGTGAATGTGCCTGCTCTCTTTCTGTCTTGGGCCCGCATTGTCATCCCTTCAGTAGGCAACTTCAGTGCCTCGGCCACAATCTCTTTTGTGATAACGACTTCTACTTTCTGCCCTTGTTGGTCGGTGATTGGGGCTGATCCATCCTCTTTGATAGTAGACAATAAGTCATAGGCTTTTTGGAAATCTACGCTGCACGATTCCTGGTCGTAGAAGTCCTTGAGGCCCATCCTTCTATTGGCTTCTTTTGTGTCTGGCTTGGAAACTACACCATATATCTCCTTTGGTAGCATTTGCAGCTCCACTTGGTGTCCTTCTTCGCTGTTGAGCCTGCCTGTGAAAACCGTGGTGTTGTTTTCTTCAAGCTGTTCTCTTGACAAATATGTTGCCTTGACCCTCTTCACTCAACTTGGATCTAGCTGGTAGGGTGGCAGCTCTTGCAGATTTTATTTCTGGGACACCCTTTTCTTGGCCTTCTCAACAGCTTGCATTGCTCCTGTTAGGGGAATACAGTGCCAAAGTTAGAAAATATTGCAGACTCTGCTCTGAAATGCCCTTGAGTCTGAATTGTTGACACATTGAGTCCAATTTGCTTCAAATCAATTTTGGAGCATGCATAGATGCTTAAAAACATGTAAAGATCAAAATCATACAGTTCAAGCAAAAAATTACAACAAAAAAGTAAATAATCGCGATTATTTACAGCTGAAAATTCTTTCCAACCTTTTGCATTTTTGACATGATAGGCTTGAAATATATATCATTTAGGTGCTCTGAGTGAAGCGTGGGCTCAATTGAGTGCACTGGGTGAAAATGGTGCCAGATTTAGGCTTTCGATCTCAAAAACAGTAGATATAAAGGGATTTTAAGTTTTTGAGATCCAAACATGCTCAAATTTTGTCAGTGGACTTGGGACATCATGTGCTTTGGTCCCAGAGGGTCAAAGTTGCAAATTTTTCCCATTTTGGCAAGAAAGTAAATAATCGCCATTATTAATTTTTTTTAATCAAAATGTACATTTTTTGGTGCAACTTGGTTCTAGGCATGATGTAGACTCTGTGTATGAGATATGGGGTGATTTAAATCAAAAAATATGATAGATAACATCAAAATTGGCTTGGAAATGCGTTTTTTGACAATTTCCAAGTTTTTCTTGATTATTTTGGCTCATACTTGAAATGTGGCAGGTAATAGATGTGTGCAAGTGATAGATTTTCTCTTTTTGTTGATGTAGCTATTATTGCTAGTTTCTTGTTTTTAAGTGAAGGTACCATTTTCAAGCAAAAAAAGTACAAAAGTAAATAATCGCAAATATTTACAACAGTCATTTTGTTTGCAAAACTTGACAATTTTTTGACCTAAACATATTCAATACATCTAAAACCAGTCCTAAATTGAATTTGGTAAAGTTTTGTCGTGTCGGCATCACTTCATGCTTTGTCGACTCTGAAATCACCAATTTTTGTGACTAGATGGCCTGTGGAGTTGGTTAGTCACTTTTGAAGCTATGGACTTGTCCGCTACATAGTCTTGAAGCTACCCATCCAATTTTGGCTTATTTGGAATCAGTTTACTTCATATGTGAAATTTGATGCTTTGTAGCCTTTGAGCTGTTTTTTGCTATTCAAGAGCTTGCCTTGACTGTTTTCATAAAACCATCCATGTACATTGTGTATAGACCTAGTCTATAAGGCGTATGTGGAGTCAGAATCCAATTCTGTCATCTGGCAAAAACCTAGATTTTCTACTTGGGACCCCCCTTGATCCGACTGAATGGTCATCTGGTGATATAGAAGCCTTCTATTATATAGGGGCATGCTACAGTTCAAGTCTTGTCCAATTTGGTTGAGCTGTGAGACAGGCCGCTATGGTAAATTTTAGGTCGTAGGACTTCATGCACTGCTGGGTTTCTAGGGTTTTTTCCTTGAGCCTAGACTTGCTATCGACCATATAGAATTGATCATTCATAAGCATAGAACTTAACCCTCATATCTTATGTGAGACAGCGTTGTAAACGGGTGACTGTGGACTCCGGAAATCCCGCGCCAAGAAGGTAGAGAGCTCTCTTCTCCAAAGGTGACTAGTGGAAATGAGGTGATTTTGGGCTACCTTGGATATCTATACTCGGACTTCCCAAACTATTTTCCCCCAAATTTCCCTGTTAGTCCTATTAGGCCGTGAAATCTATGTTAGACTCAAAAATTCCTTCCATCGGATTGCGGTAGCTCATTCTGCAAGAATTTGCGAAAGTAGGCCTTGGCAGCCTAATTTAGGCTTCCCGCTCTCATCTGTCGATTTGATTGAAATTTTTTGTGCCTGTCTGCCTTGTCCTTCTGATCATCAACGTATCTTTAGTTTTTTCCTATGAGCTCATTTACTATTTATCATTAATTTTTGACATGTTTATTGAAAAAATCAAAGAAAATAATAAAATGCGCTAAAAAAGAAAAGTGAAAAATCAATAGTTTGGAAAATTCATTGAGAAAGACTGGTTTATTGTTTTTTGGTGGATTTCTCCAGTTTTAAGTCCCAATATATGGAAAAATGATGAAAATAACAAAAAAAGATCATTTTTTGATGATTTTTTGATAGTATATACACTATTTACACTCATCGAGGAGATGTTATCCATTAAATTTCCCTTGTTGATGATTTTGTAAGGGCATTATTAGGTAATTTTGCAAAAAATCACACGTTAACATTAAATTTTTTCCTCCCTCTTCAAACATTGCCCTTAATTACTTAGTTCCCTTCCACCCCGCCTAGATGGCGTACTCCGGGATGACTGTGTGCATGGGTTGAACAATTGTGTCTATGCATAGCCTTGGTTGGCTCTACCATGCTTTGAAGAGCAATGCAATTCAAACCATTATACTGTGCAAGAGTTGGGTCTTGAGTAATGAACTCAAGGGTTTCTGAGGTCGAGGTTTTCTTTTGCTGTCTACCAAACAGAAAGTCTTGTAGCTTGTGTGCTCTTTGCTTTATTGTACCGTCATGATGCTTTGGCACGCTAAATTTTTTAACCTGTCAGTATCAAAGATGATGGTTGTCGAGCTTTAACTTGCCATTGGTATATGGGTTTTCCTTGGTTAGAATGTTGTGGTTGAGTGTTTTGAGGCTTAACCCTCCACTGCTTCATCAGTTTTACAGTTTGTGGAGAAGATAAGTGCTCCAAATCCATTTCGTTTTAGGTTGCCTCCTCGAAGATGCTCCTATTTGTGTTTTGAATTTTGGAACCGTCTTTGGTATAGTAGATGATGTTTTGGGCACCCAAATTTAAATCGGCTTGTCCTTAAGTTGTGCCTTTGGTACCTAGATATGCCTGACTCCTTGCGTGCTACTTGTAGCATTTGCTTGTCTATAGGATGGAGAAGATTGATTGCCTTGTGGTTTGTTGTGCTAGTAATCTCTTTTCCATTCTTCTTTGCTTGGTGCAATTGAAACAATGAGTTGTCCGCCTTTAGGTGATAGCTTGAGCTGATTGGTATCCCAATCTGGTACTGCCTTGTATGTCCGCATCCATGAGATTCCAAGAATCATTGTTTCATTCATGTGTTCATCTGGTAAGCATACAAACTGATGAGGGCATGACCATCCATGTACTATCACATTTAAGTTGACTACTCCCAATGTCGGTGTTGGGTTCTTGTTGCATCCATTAATAGTCGATATTCCTGCTTTCAAAGACTGACTTGTTGCTTTCTTGTACGTATAATAACTGATTGCATTTACTCGAGCTCCTATATTGACCAATTCAAGCCTCTCTCACAATTCAGGTTCAATCCATTCAAGACTCTTAGCTACCCTTAGTGTTGGCAATAGAAATTCTGTCGACAGTATGGCATCAAGACCACAAACAAGGTTAAGGGTGTAGCATTTAAAGCTGTCTTGAATGAAACTCTATAATCCCATAGACCAGCATGGAGATTCATTTCCCAATCTGTCCATCCTGAACTAACTACTTTAGTCAATACCGAGCTAAGAATTTTATTTGTATGCTCAGCTTGTCCATTTGCTTGTGGGAGATAGGGAGCCGATTTGTTATGAATGACCATAAATTCATTAAGCACATACTCAATTACCTCATTGAGGCAATGAGTTCCCCTATCACAAATAATTTCTATTGGCAATCCATATCTTGTGAACACATTTTCATATAAGAATGTGGTTGTGGTTCTGGCATCATTCTTTTGAGTTGCTTTAGCCTAGGCCCACTTGGTCAAATAGTCTGTAGTAGCTACAAGGATATATTTAGCCTGGGTTCTATAAGCAGGTGGCTGTATTGGCCCAACAAAGTCTATACCCCATTTTGCAAAATCTCTTGCCCCTATCATTGGTCTTAAGGGCATGCTACCTACACGTGTTGGCATTTTAGCTCGTTGACATGCATCACACCTTTGAACATATTCTTTGGCATTTGCAAAAAGTGTTTGCCACCATCTGCCTGCCATTAAGATTTCTCTTGCGATGGTCTCACTAGAAAAGTGACCTCTAGCTAATCCAGCATGTGCTTGTTCATGATGGAAATATATTCGTCTTCATTTGCACAAAGACGCAAATGTTGATCCTTTCCTCTTTGATATAATTGGTTTCCAATAAGAGCATAGTCTCTTGCTTCAGTTTCAATTGCTCTTTGGCGGCGTTTACTCATATCCTCAAGTTATGTTTGACTTGATAAGTAAGTAACTAGATAGTTACTCCACTTAGGAACAAGGAACAATATCACGTGAGGTATGGGTGCTTGTTTTTGGCATTGAGGACATTTTTTTACAAAAGAATGAATATCCCTCCTCATAGTTGGCCAAAATAATCCAAGTCGTGAGGTATGGGTGCTTGTTTTTGGCATTGAGGACATTGTTTTACAAAAGAATGAACATCCCTCCTCATAGTTGGCCAAAATACTCCAAGTCTCAAGATCCATTGTATAGTTTGGTCTTTTGCAAAGTGAAGTCCTACTATGGTAATATGTGCTTGACTTAGGTATTGAGTTTTCTCTTCAGGATTAATGCACAAAAGCAATATTCCATCCCGATTTCTTTTGTACAACCTTCCAACTAGTAATTGATACATAGCCGATTGCTCAATTAATCCGATTGTAATCGGAAGTGGTATTTGTGAATCCACTTGAGCTATGGTCATCGATGATACCATATTTTTTGACCATCAAGGTATCATTTCCACGGAGAACAGATATGCATCTGGTAGATCACCATCTACTCCCCTAGGTGGTTCTCCTGAAACAATCCTTGACAAATGATCCGCTCTTTGATGAATGGTGCCCTTTTTCACAACTACAGTGAAATCAAATTCCAAAAGAATAATGAACCATCTCACTATTCTTCCTGAGTTGCATGTCTTGTTGACTAAGTACAATAAGGCTTGGTGGTCCACAAAGAGCACAAATTTGTTTGCTAATAGGTAATGTCTATACTTTTTTACGGCATAGATCATTCCTAATCCTTCCCTTTCTGTGGTTGTGTAGTTTTTCTCTGCCATATTCAACTCTTTGCTAGCATAAGAAATAGGAAAATCAATTTTCCCATCTCCTGGTTGAGCTAGGATATTTCAATAAGCTTAACAAAAGTTCTTCTTCATCTTCGTCAGGTTGTTTGCAATGTAGGCAGGTCTAGGCTTTTCTCCTGGTTTGGCCAGATCTATCTATTTTGTGTTTTCAGGTCCTTTGTAGGACTCGCCTTGTTCTTGTAGTTCCCTAACAGGTTGTTCGACTATGATTTTTTGGTCTTAGAGAGTATATATCTTGTAATGGGATGGAACACTCATTACATCTTCACCGTCCTCCTCAGTGGTTTCCATTTCAGTTGTATATATCTCCTTTAGAGATTTCTTCAACTCTTGATACTTCTTTCTCCGTTCAACTCGTGTCATGGTTGAATTCTTGTCCTGGTACTTAGGTTTTGCTTGAGTTTCCTTCCTTGTTTTTCTTGATGTTTTTGATTTTTTCTGCTTTTTGTTTAAAAAATATCTACTAGAGTGATTTTTTCTTTGACATAGTCATGTGTATCCATCTGCATCAGAAACTGTGTTCTACTGGAGACTGATGGCATATGTCTAGCTTTCAAGTTTCTTGTGTCTCTTTTTCATCTATACCATTTCTGTCTTCTCGGTTTTTGTTTTGGAAGTCAAAAAACTTTTCCTCCCCTCCTTTCATGAGTAGTTTAGCTGTCACATGTTCTTTTTCTGACCCCGAATCATCTGAGGTAGCTGAATGTTCTTCTAACTCATCTCCTACATCATAATAGAGGTCTAAAAAGACTTGTTGAGCCCTTCATCAAGTCCTTGGAGTCTTGAATTTTGTCTTTAATGTGAAGGGTTGAGATCATTTGTATGGGAATTATGTCATAGCCATCCTCATTGCAAAATTGAGTAGGCATAGACATATTAACACATACATCCATTGTTGCTAAGAAATGGCTCAAACAAATGCTCTCGAAAGGGTTGAGGTACATAGACTTCGTCTGTGCAATCCCTTTCTAAGATACATTCTTCTCGTTTTAAGCTCCCATTTTTTGAGGCTCCGCACATCCAAATAGGTGTGTCTTTGTTCAACCATGATGGAAGCTTAATTTCAACCAAAGAGACTGAATCGAATTCTTGTATGGGCGTTTTCATGACATCTCTATAAGTGTGATCTTTTAAATTAACCCTTGTTATTGATCCTACTTGCTTCAAGTACAGATAATTGTTTTCCCAATCTTGGTTAAGTTGTACTTGTCTCATGAAAGGTCTTCCCAAGATGATTTCATAATTGAGTTTCTTTCCAAAGTCCACTATTGCAAAGGTATATTGATAATCACTCCCACAGGAACTAACTATCACCTTTTCAAGCAGTCCTAAGGGTTTGTTGATATGTCCATCAACCAATTGCAATTTCATTCAAATTTGTTTAATGGCTGGTTTTCCCCATGATTCCCATACTGCTTTCGTGGCTATGGCTATGCCTACCCCACTATCCAATATTGCCATGGTTTCTGTATCATTATATCTCATTGGAAGGGTTGTGTTTCCTTCTTCCCCTTTGTAGTATTCTCCGACTTTGTTCAGCGGAATGGATCAAATCTCTTTGTTATCCAGTTCGTGTTTCAATTTTCCCAAATTCTTTGCGACGATTAGCCCTGTTATCCCCACCTTCTCTAGAGTTTCCTATAGGTCATTCCATAAATATGGTCTGATTTTTAACAGTTCTTCTAAAGTAAGAGTGCATTGAATGGGTGTAGACATAATTGAATGGATGTTGTCTACCTCTAGGGTCTGTTTTGCTCTCTTTACCTGAGTGGTTTTACACACTATGGATTCATCTTTGTTATCTCCCAAGTACAAGGGTAATGTTTTCAAAGTTAATGGTTTAGACATTCCTGAAGCTTTAGAGCTACAATCCCCATACAAGGATTGTACATCCATGTCCATATCAGGAGGTAGATTGTCTAACCAAACTTCCTCTATAGGGGCTGACTTTAGAGTTAGGCTCCCATCATTAATCTCTCTAACTTGTTTCCACAAGTGTCCTGGCCAGTCTTCTTCTACGAATGGAATTCCTTCCAAGGCATATTCACTGTCAGACACTATGAGTTCTAGCTCTTTTGTTTCAAGGTGGGATTCTACCACCACTTTGGATTTCTCTTTACTAGTTCCTACCATAAGCTCATCAGGTTTTGCCATACTCTCGAGCTTGGGTTTTTGTTTTTCCAGCATCTCTTGAGTAATTCTTACCAAATATTTATAAACTTCAAGCTTAGCTGCTTCGATATTTGGAGAAGGATAATTTTTCCATTTGTTTTCCATGTTTTGGCCTGCTTTAAGTCCCGCTTGGTAAGCTTCCAAGGCTGCATTAATTGGCTCAAAAAATTTGTCTACCAAAAATGATCCTCCAGATTTCACTGTGGTTTCCTTGATTTCATTTCCAGTTTCTTTCACTTTTTCCTGGAGTAGTTTCTTGGATTTCTCCTCGACTTCAGCCCTTTGTTTTTGTTTTCTCATCATCTCATACCTTTTGCTTCTGCTTCTCTTGGTCTTTTGAGAGGAAATTTTAGTATTCTCTGAATCATCAGAGGAGTTATGTTTTTTTTTCTTAGCCTGGGCTCTGGTGATTACCTTGAGTGGGACAATTGGTTTACTCTCAGATGAGCTACTAGGTATCACTTGGACTACGTTCACTACTGTTTTACCCTAAGGATTTTTTAAACAATCTTTAGGGAAGTGTCCTCCCTTTTTGTAACATTGCATACAAAAAGCTTCAATTTGCTTAATGTTAGGCTTTGGGCATTCATTTTTCCAATGATCATCTGCACCATAGTTGTGACAGTTTAATCATGGAGCTTACCATAGGAGGTCTAGCATCTTGATTAGCTACATAGTACATTGGTGCAAGTTCTAGTGTAGTATAAGTCACAAGTTCTTCCATTGGTGGTGGATGTGAATTATACCAATCTCCTTCTACCATTATTGTAAATGGACTAGGCTCAGCATAGGGTGTAATAGGCACTAGTGCTTGTTCATCTATGATTCCCTCTGAATGCATGTACTTTACAGGCACTACATTATGTCCAGGATATGGAGGTTGCTGAACCATTACGGGTTGAGGTCTTTCCATACCCATTGGTGGTCTTTGAGCTCGAGCCATAATAGGGTGATATATGTACATGGTTTGTCCTTGTGGCCTGATTGGCACGTATTGAACATTTCCATCATACTTTGGTTGGTAATAACACTCATTGGTCTCATGGTTGGTCCATTTACCCTTGATTGCACACCATTTTTGCGGCCTAATTGGTTGTCCCTGTTGAGGTATCCCTTGCCCTGGTCCCCTCATAGGTGCATTTTGTATGTTATTCGTCATTTCATTCATCGTTTTGAGCATGTCTTCTATGGCTGTATCAGCCATTCCCACTTGTGCTGGTTTGGTGGATGCTATTTTGTCACTTAGATTATCCTTAGGGACATCTTCTTCATTGAAAATATCACAATTGTCTCCTAAGTCAATAACATTTACCACTAAAATGCTTACATCAATGCGTATAGATCTTACCTACGGTTGCAACACAATAGACTGCATTGCAATGTGACAATCGAGAAGGGAGTAGGAAGCTCAAGAAGGAGAGAAGTGAGCGCCGTTAGCTCACACTGTGTTTCATTATCCAAAAAATTCTCAGAAACTTACAAAAATTGTCTTTTATACCTTAGCCAAGGTTTTTGTGGACAAAACTAATAATTTATGAGCTCTAACTAAAGACAAGTTGATACAATCTGAAAGCGTGTAGCCCCGGCTCATCATTTACACTGTTTATCTAGAAAGTAGGAGTTACAATATTCTCGATTCATCAAAATTATAAGTATTTTTACAATGAAAGTTGCAAAAAATGTTATCGAGTTAGCTTGCTGCTAACAAAAACTCAAGTGCCTAAGGGGAGAGGTTCCAATAGAGGGTCCTAGACCTAAGGAAAATTTGCAAGCATCAACATCTAGAGAGATTCCTGAGGTAACAACTGAGGTGATTGAAAATTTAAATGAGTCCTTAAGCAACTTTTCAATTCACCTTGCACAAGCTGTAGGTCCCAAGGGACAAACAAAAAGCTGAGGAGCAATTGCCAAGACCAAGGCGACTTTTGCAATGTTGGAATTGCGGAGAGTCTAGACATGGAATGGATAAATTTCCTTGGCCCCGTGGGGAGCCAATGAGACCTAACTTGAATTATCCAGTGATGAATGCAGGTGAAGGAACTAGTCAGCAACCACGGCTTCTATAAAGGCAAAATTGAGCAAGACCACCTCCACAAGGGGTCGAAGGAGATGCCAGATCCAAATGTGCATGTGGTAGAGGTGACAAATCCAAATGTGCATGTGGTAGAAGTGAAAAATTCAAATGAGGTTGACATAAAAGGAAATGGCATTAAGCGTGGCCATGGAAAATATAAGGAGAAAGAAGGAGTCACATCACAAAGTGATCATGACAAGAAAAGAAGGCGAAGGAGAGCAAGGAACCAAGAGAACTCGACATCTTATCAACCTCCAAGACTTCCCTCTTGGACATGGTATGGCCCCATAAAACTTGTTGGAAGAAATGAGAGGTAAGGGTCCTCATGGCCTAAATTTCTTGCATTATGTCCTCAACTTAGGAGGGATTTAACGAAGGCACTTACCACTAGGAGAAAGGTAAAAGAGAGTGTGCCTATTGTAAAAATTGCACAAGCTGAAATGAATGAGGACATTACACCGGTGCTAGACTGTTACATAAAAGGAACATTAGTTAAAGATCTAGTGGATGGGGGTGCACAAATTTGCATCATGACAGAGTGGCTCATGCAGAGACTAGGCATGCACATCCATGAGACACCTAAAATCAAAGTAAAAATATGGCAAACAATAGCAATTCTAGGTGCGTAGGTATTTGCAGAGATATTTTGTGGAGGCCTTTGGAATTAAGAAGACAATTGATTTCTATGCTATGTCTACCAAAGGAAATGGTTACCCATTTATCCTGGGAAGACAATGGCTAATGAAAATGTGAGCCTTGCAAGATTGGGAGAGTGGAAAGTTAATTTGCGAGAATGACAACCATAAGAAGGTTGTCTTTGACATGAAGGAACAACGTCAAGAGGAGCCCCATGAAGAATCATTGCAAAGTGAGACAAAGGAAGACTTGACTGATAGCACCTCAGAGGAAGAAAGTAGCAATAGCACTAATATTAGAAGAGTCTTCCAACAAAGTCATGGGGGTAAGGTTTAAGCAGAGCAACCAAGAGACCTCTTGCCCAAGCTTGGAGGAGGTAGGTCCTCAGGAGAACCAAGGTGTGGAAGACAAAGGGATGCTAGAAGGTATGCTATCAACCATACTTACAAAGAAAGAAAGAGGGGAGTTCAATGTGTGCTAAGGAAGTTTCCTATGCTTTTTGATAAAACCGATGTGTGTGGAGTAGATGATGTTTAACACAAGATTGATCTAAGCTAGAGGCTACACCTAAGGCTCAAAAGCTACAAAGGCTAGGAGTCATCAAGGAGCAGGCTTGTTAAGGCGGTTACGCCGCTAGCGGAAGCTAAATAGTGAGAACTCAACCAACAACAGAATTTGTCAGACGAGGACGGAGCTTGACCCGCAGGCGCATGGAAACAACTAGGTGGGTGTCAAATCACCTACTTGACCTTCTAATGACAATCACTACTAAGAAAATCAAATCTAAGTTCTAAAATACGCAAGTGACTGAAATCCGTACTACGAACGAATGCTATACGAAACAAAATCTAGAATCATTGAATCGATCTCAACCTCAAGGGGAAGTCTATACACTAGGTAAGAACAAAACCCTAAAGACTTGAACTGCAAACTCAACCTATAACCACTCCGTGCGGTAAACGCGTATGAAGACAGGACGAAATATATAGGTGACCGAAACTTGACCCCGATGGTACTAATGTGTAGCTCTACTCGTTGTGGTTCTATAGATATGCTGCACGCTCAATTCCGACACACGAGTTGGAAGAAAGCTCACACCGAAGCTCGTAGGAACTTACCACACATAGAAGCCGATAGCGCGCACTCTTGGTATCTGTGCGTAGCTCTCGCCGTTGCTAACACAATGGCGGTGTCGCTTCTCCAATGGCGGCTCCGTAGTTCGCGTAGCAAGTAGATAAGACTCTCTCTCTCTCTCTCTCTCAGACACAGTCACGCGCTCAAAAAACTCACTTTGATTAATAATCCCCCCTTAGGTTACAAAAACTTTGGCTTATATACCTCAGCCTTGGAGGTGAGAACATCTCTAACTAATTACATCAGCAAGTGAAATTACTTCGGGATTACAAGCTGGAAACTCAATTGAGTCCCGTTACTTAATGAATGGCTCAAATCAAAATTAATGTCGGAAAGACATTTATTACAATCAATGGTTACAAAATGATGAGTGTGAGCAAAAATGTGGGTGTGATCCTCTGTTGGCTCAACACTCCCCCCCCCCCCCGCGTTCATGTCGTCCCTGACATGACTTTTATGCTTGGTCAATAAAGTCCTGCCGTCTTGAGCATCTGCAAATGTGATTCGTATCGTAGGTTGCCGATGGTCAAGGTTGGGCCGAATATTTTGCTTTCGTGGGTGAAAAAGCCGGTGTAGAAAGCTTCTTCGAATGTTTGCATGTGGAAGCTAGGCAAAAACATAATCCTTTGGTATAGGAGGTGTAACACTTTTGGAGAAGGCTGTAATGAAAGATCGTACATCTCTTGAGCCAGCAAAGGATCACACCCACATTTTTGCTCACACTCATCATTTCGTAACCATTGATTGTAATAAAAGTCTTTCCGACATTAATTTTTATTTGAGCCATTCATTAAGTAAGGGGACTCAATTGAGTTTCCAGCTTGTAATCCCGAAGTAATTTCACTTGCTGATGTAATTAGTTAGAGATGTTCTCACCTCCAAGGCTGAGGTATATAAGCCAAAGTTTTTGTAACCTAAGGGGGGGATTATTAATCAAAGTGAGTTTTTGAGCACCGTGACTGTGTCTGAGAGAGAGAGAGAGAGAGAGAGAGAGAGAGAGAGAGAGAGAGAGAGTCTTATCTACTTGCTACGCGAGCTACGGAGCCGCCATTGGAGAAGCGACACCGCCATTGTGTTAGCAACGGCGAGAGCTACGCACAGATACCAAGAGTGCGCGCTATCGGCTTCTATGTGTGGTAAGTTCCTACGAGCTTCAGTGTGAGTTTTCTTCCAACTCGTGTGTCGGAATTGAGCGTGCAGCATATCTATAGAACCACAACTAGTAGAGCTACACATTAGTACCATCGGAGTCAAGTTTCGGTCACCTGTATATTTCGGCCTGTCTTCATACGCGTTTACCGCATGGAGTGGTTATAGGTTGAGTTTGCAGTTCAAGTCTTTAGGGTGTTGTTCTTACCTAGTGTATAGACTTCCCCTTGAGTTTGAGATCGATTCAATGATTCTAGATCTTGTTTCGTATAACATTCTTTCGTAGTACGGATTTCAGTCACTTGCGTATTTTAGAACTTAGATTTGATTTCCTTAGTAGTGATTGTCATTAGAAGGTCGAGTAGGTGATTTGACACCCACCTAGTTGTTTCCATGCGCCTGCGAGTCAAGCTCCGTCCTCGTCTGACAAATTTTGTTGTTGGTTGAGTTCTCGCTATTTAGCGTCCGCTAGCGACGTAACCGCCTTAACATTTGGCGCCGTTGCCGGGGACGAGAGCCCTAAGTAGGTGACCTTACACTAATCCTACGAGGTGAGTCGTATAAACTACTTTGTATACTTTAGTTAGAAAAGATCTAGGAGTGGTGGACTCCGAAGATCTCGAGAGATACTAGGAAGTGGGGTATTCCTGGGTCTTCCGTGGTGACAGTATTTTTCGTTTAGCTTAGATTTGTTTGTTGTTTTGTTGGTGTTGTGTAGTTGTTGATAGAAGAAGAATTTGCTAGTCCGTGAGTGACAGTGGATCTCTTTAAAATCACAATTACCAAACCCATTTTATGATTAGGAATAGCTTAGGTAGGACTTCATTTGATTCTGATCTAGAGCTAGTAATCATTGGAGTATTTGCTTGATATGGTTGATTGCATGTTAGATCACTAAACCGTCGAGTTAGTAGTGAAACTTGCAATAAACAAAAGTCAGAGAAATTTTCTGTGTATCGGGGAGTTGCTGAGCACTTGAGAAAGCTTTAGGAAGGATTCTGTGCCAAAAAACTGGAAATCTGCAACTTTAGACATCATGCACGTATGATGTCTAAATGACCAATCAGAGACCAAAACAGAAATTTTGACTTTACCAGAGTGTTCAAAAGGGGGGTTATACCCTAATTTCAACTTAAAACAAGAGCATTAACACTCAAAGAAACCCAAAAAGACAAGTCGGAGCCCAAGAAACGCAAAGAATAGGAAATTTTGGATTCAGATCTTGTTTTTACATTCAAACCTGACAAAAAAACTTGAAACTCAATTATAAACATTGGAGAACGCTTAAAACCAAGAATAGTTAAAATCTGGGACAAAAGACATCATACGCGTATAATGTCTTTTAGCACATCCACTGCTTATTTTTGATATTTGACCTGACAAGATTGTTACAAACACTGTAGAAAGCATAAATATCAAGTCTTGACCCAAATTGATGAAAAAGACATCATACGCGTATGATGTCTTTTACCTAATTTTGGACATATTTTGATACTTTGCCAACACAGATCCATTGTAATAGCTGTCTAGAGGTTATATTTCAAGTTTCATCCCATTTGGATCACAATTGACCCAAAACAAGTCAAAAGCGGAAAATTGCCAAGAAAAGCCTAAATTAGCCATAACTTGCTCAAACAGAGTTCAAACTGAATTTTGTGAGTGGACAGAGCATAAGGGGGCTACTGAGAGTGAGCATAACCAAAATAGTCCAAATCTGAGGAAAAAAGACATCATACGTATAATGTCTTTTTTAGCATAACTGCAACAAAATTCTCACTTGATGAAATAGAAGTTGTCCAACTGACAAGATTAAACAATTGACCAAGTATCAATTAGTTTGGATCAATTCTGACCACAGAAACTTGGGAAAACAAATTGCCGAGACGTAAAAGTTAAAGTCCTTTAGGGGAATTGATGAATTTGAGATCGGGCAGGAATCTCCAGAATAACTAACCAAAACAAGGGGAACAAGCAAGTGTCATATCAACCGAGGGAAGTGTAAACCAAAGTTGGGTGCAACCATTAGAGCCGATCTTTGAAGGAAGTGTTTCTGATACTTCTTCAGAGAGATCTTACGAGATTTTCACCGAACACTTGGAACACTTGAACCTGAACAACAGAGAAAATATGGCAGCAGGACCATCAAACCCTTCCGCCACAATGAAGCTATTGTTCATAAAATACCATTACGACAATGAGCAAGGTGCCAAGATCTACAAAGATGGAATGGACCGCTATTGTGTAAATATAGAAGATAGACCTAGTGAGTTCAAGGACTTAGTGCCTGTGAGCTATAGCGGAGATAGATATCTAGATGACGAGGGTACCATGTACTTGGTAGTCCTAAACCCTAACATTGTGGACAAGTGGGGATTGATGGGCACCAAAGCCAAAGTAGATGAAGAACTTGAGGAGAAAGCACCAATAATGAACTTCCCTGAAGCGAGGTTAAGAAGAGAGAATGAAACTACAAGGATCAACACTGATAACATCTATGTGGGGCTATACAAATATAATAATGGGGAGCAAGATCTCTATTATAGATGTGAAGAACCCTACACTGGAGAGTTGACCTCTGTTTAGGTAAAGACTTTATGTCTTTACCTAAACAGAGGGATCGGAAGTGAAAATTGCCGCTTACGACAAGTATGGGAGGCAATACTCAACAATGGGCAAGAAAGAATTAGAAGGATATACATACTTTGGGGGACCACTACATCAGTATTATGTTACTTCTAGCTCACAAAGACCAGCACCAACAAATGGAGTGCAAAACCCAATGACAACAGGAGGACAAAGAATTCAGGCTGCTGACTCTTTCAGTCAACCTCAGTATTCAAAGCCCGGACCAATGGGATCATTACATTCCAGAGAGTCAATGGATACGAATCGAGGTAGTGCAGTTCCCATCCCCACATATACCACTCCAGGTCCAAGGTTCGAAGCGGAACCATCACATTTACCTCCTAGTAGTAGACTCAGGGCAGGGGAACCGACAAGGGTAACCCATGAAGTCCATGATGCTAGAGAAAGCTTTAGCCGTGACACAGGAGCAATGAGATTGGTAGCAGACCATAGACGTATCAGACCATCTCAAGTAGCCAAGTGTATGCCAAAGAAGTATGGTGGTTCAGGAGATCCGTATGCACATGTGTCTCTCTTTAAGCAAGTCTTAAGAGCTGAGCAGATAACAGATTTCCATACACAATACGAGGGGTTTGGTCTTACTCTAGAAGGTACGGCATTGACATGGTTTCAACCACTGAACAGAGGGGGATTCCATGACATTGACCATTTGCTAAGAGAGTTTGCTGAGGAATTCTCAAAACGAGGGATTAAGCACAATACGGTCTCACAAATATATGCTTTTAAACAGAGAGAACACGAAAAAGTGAAGGAAGCTTCACTTTGCTTCAAACAATACATGAGAGATGTCCAGTACGTGAACGACCACAAGATGACGACTATCTGTTCTCTTTATTGAAGGATTGAGAAACGACACTCTCAAGAAGGACTTGCACTTGAAAGCTTGTACAAGTTTCGAGCAAGTAACGAGAGAAGCATTGTACTTAGTGGATAACTGTACGGTTTATGGAGAGGTGTCAGCGGATACAAATTTTGCATCCAGTAGCTCTTCCTCTGTAGTGAGCGAGACTACCACTAAAAAGAATGTTCAAACAACAACCATGCCAAATGTAGAGCAAATGATAGAAGATGCTCTAAAAAGGATGGCACCATACCAAAAACTATTGCCAAAACCACTGAAATGGTGTGCTATTGAACAAAAATGGACAAACCACCCAACAGAGGAGTGCTATTACAACAAAGGGTATGTAAGGGAGCGTCAGTATGCACCTCCTGCTCAATTAGCACCACCTCAGGTACATCCAGTACCTCGATACCCAACGGGAAATGTACCAGGACCTATGGGGATAGAAAGACCGCAACTGGTATTGGGACAACCACCACCTTTACCAGGAGCAAGACCAGTGGGCATTAGATATGCACCAACCTTAGAGAATCAGGAAGAACAAGCCTTAGTGCCTGTTCAAGCCTATTATGAAGAATCTGGTGCACACATGTCTCCAACTGTGTATTACCCACCAGAAGAACCCAAACAACCAGAACCATGGGGCATGATTGGGAATGTTGGAACACCAACAGTTACAAGTGCTTCTGATGAAGAGAGATACAATTTGGACGCAAGAACATTGATGTTCATAGCTCATGGAGGGTTAACAGGACAAAGACCATCCTATCCACAAAGGACGAATCAAGTGGGACCAAGACCAGCACTAGGACCCTGTTACAAGTGTGGAGGTGACCATCTGATGAATGTTTGTCCACATACGGAAATCATTAGAATTAACGCTTATTGCACTGAGTGTGGGGTTACTCACTTCATTGAGGATTGTTCAAAGAATCCAAACAAAGTGCAAAAGACGACATTGAATATGCTAGAAACTATTCCTACCAGCAGTGGGTCTGAAAATGAAACTCTGATACCAACGCAAGTTGTTACTAGAGCTCAAGCTAAGAAAACCACTAGAGAACCTGAGAATGGAAAGTTAGCGACTGAAGTGGTTAGTCAAGGACCGCGGAGTCAGAGAAACACATGGAAAGCTAGAAAAGCACGCATGAAGTTGAGAAAAGAACGTGAAGACGCTATTCTAGCTGAGGAACTAAAGCGAACTAAAGATAGATTAGAAAAACTTGAGAGTCAAAACGGGAAACGAGAGATGAGCCCGGAAAGAACGAAACAAAAGAGTATCAAAGAAACAACGAGCTTAAGCTCAGGGGGATCAGTGCTAGTCGACAAAGTACACGAACCATTGGACGCACTGATGAGAGCTTACGAAGCTAGGTTAAAGAACAACCAAACACAAGAACAGAGGTGGATGACATACCCAAACGCGGAATTGGAAAAGCAGAGACTTGAAATGTGCCAGAGAATGATCGAGACTGCACAAGCCTTATTAGAACCACCAAGAGAAACAATGAATTGTGGAACGGAAAACCCAATTCAGCAAGAGACTATCATTTCACGGGTAGCTGAAAAGACTCCCAGTGCACAAAAGCCTGAAGATACACACAAGGATGACCGCATAGTATTGAACACAACCGATCAGGAGATAGAGAGTTTTCATCCAGTCATACAGAGGTCTTACGGAAGAGAGGAGGATTACAATGAATTTTGGAAACAAGTGAGAGAGGCAAACTTTGCAAACGAGCTAAGTTGCCAAGCTAATCAGACAAATTGGGAAAAGGACATCAGGAATCCTCCCATAGTGGAATTTGAGGCAGGATCTCAAGTGGACTTGGATCTGCAATCTTACTGGGGAGATGGGGGCTCTGTTAGAACAATGGAGAGAAAACCTCATTCACTGAATACCTTACCTTCATACTTAGGAGAGTATGAAGCAAAATCCGAGATTAGAGCACTTCCCTCACGAAGAATCTCATCAAAAAAGTCATGGACTCGCAAGGATTGATAGAGATCTTGTCAACACCAGTGACATGCACTATCACTCTAGCTGAGCTTTTGAGGCTAAGACCACATATGTGGACCACTGTAGGAAAATGCTTGGAAAATTTGGGATAAAAGACCCAACATCGAGACTGCAAGAGGGTATACAAGAGCTGAGCAAACCACAAAAGAACGCTAAGCCTGTACCCTTAAACAAGGTCGGAGAGTATTGCGAAGGTGAAGAGAGGAATACAACCTTACCAGTTGAATTCCAAGGAGTGAACACGATGGCAATACTAGACAGCGGAGCTGGGGTAGCCATTGCTACAAAAGAAATCTGGAAAAAATGGGGAAACCAGCAATAAGGAAGACTAGGTTGAAACTCCAATTAGCAGATGGACACATGGAGAAACCTATGGGGTTATTAGAGAAAGTCGTAGTGACTTCTTGCGGCATTGAATACGAACATACTTTTGCTATTGTCGATTTTGGCAAGGAGAATAACTATGATATCATACTGGGAAGACCATTCATGAGACAGTTGAAAATGGTCCAGGATTGGGGCTACGATCACATATACCTGAGAAATATGGAAACCACTACACGTGTGAACCTGAGAGACCATAGCTACAAAGATGTGAACCGAACACCGGTAGAGGAGTTTGATTCAGCTACTTTGGCGGGATCCGAATTTCCAGCTTGGTTAGGTAAGCCCAAGGAGTTATGGATGTGTGGAGCCTCGAAATGTGGAAGTCTGAGGCGAGAAGAATATGTTTTAGAAAGGGCTATCGAAGACGAAACTTATATAGGAGAACCCTTTCCAGAGGACACGCTTGAACCATTAGAATGGACACACATTCTAGCAACCCTAGATGTTTGTGCAATTCCGGATGGTCCCACAACGAAATTTTGCGACAAGGACGGGTACGACGTGGTTCCGTACTTCATGTGAGAACTACACTCGAAAAAGAAACTGAAAAGAACGATACACTGGAAAAGGAAGATGAAGAAGAGGTGTTTCACGACATTCCCGATCATCCAGAGTGGGGAAATGAAGCAGACAACGAGTCAACGGACAATTCAAGCGGAAACGAAGAAACTATAACGGATGTCCGATTTTATGATTTTCCGAACCAAACTAAACAACGCCAGAAACGCTATAGAGCAAAGAGAAAAACAAAGGGGGTTAGAACCAATCCGATGCCTAGAATAAGAGGAAAAAATCAATTCCTAATGCTAGTAAAGGCGGAAGATTGTGTTAAGGACAAGATTTCTGGAAGAATGAGAGGCAATGATCAAAAGAGCTTACGAAAAGACAAAAGAAGCTCAAGAAATCAAGTTCAAAGGAATGAAACGAAAACTGAAACAGAAAAATCAGAAAAGAACAAGCGCAACAGAGAACACACGGAGTCCAAGTTAGAACGTAGAAACAAGTACAGAGAGCTCAAGAAAACTCTGAAAGAAGTTTGGACGACAGAAATTGAGAGTGGAGAGGACGAAAACGCCAAAATCAAGGAAAACATGGATGTTCCCTCTCACTACAGGAAATTCACAATAGAGGATAGGAAGGTGGTATTAACCCAACCTATTCGAGAGAGAAGGGAGAACGAATCTTATGACGGACCGGAGGATGCAAAAAAAGTTGATTTAGCAGCTCCAGGTGAGACACCTAGACCGGTGTACATAGCCACAGATTTGTCTCCAGGCGAGGAAGAGAGACTTTTGAGTCTTCTCAGAGAGTACAGGGATGTGTTTGCATGGTCTTATAAGGACTTAAAGGGAGTTGACCCATCAATATGCCAACACACAATCCCACTAAAACAAGACGCAAAGCCTAGCAGACAGAGACCATACACATATAATGATACGTTTGCTAAGCGAATCAAAGAAGAGATAGATAAGCTAATGGAAGCTGAATTCATATACGAGATTGAACACACCGATTGGGTATCTCCGATTGTGGTGGTACCCAAGAAGAACGGAAAACTCCGAGTGTGTGTCAACTTAAAGAAAGTGAATGCTGCAACAATCAGGGACAATTATCCCCTGCCGATAACTGATCATGTTCTAGAGCGTGTATCAGGGAAAACAACATACTCCTTTCTTGATGGTTTTTCAGGATATAACCAGCTAGCCATAGCACCGGAAGATCAACATAAAACAGCTTTTGCAACGGAGTGGGGAATTTATGCTTATCGGGTTATGCCTTTTGGTCTAACCAATGCTCCCGCAACCTTCCAGAGGCTGATGACGCATGCTTTCAAAGAATACTTAAGGTTGTTTCTAGAAATATACATGGATGACTTATGTGTACATTCTCTTCTGAGAGATGAGCATCTAGAACACCTAAGAAAAGTATTTGAGAAATGTAGCACATATCGCATTTGTCTCAATCCTGAGAAATGTGTGTTTATGGTCCGACATGGCAGAATTCTGGGACATATTGTCTCACAAAACGGAATATCCACGGATCTAGAGAAGATAAAAGTTATAGTGGATATTCCTAGACCAACCAATGCGAAACAAGTACAGAGCTTGATGGGACATTGCGGATATTATAGACGATTCATTTACATGTACGCTATAATAGGCCAACCACTTTACAGGCTAATAGTGAACTTTGAATGGACAGAGGAGTGTGAGGAATCATTCAAGAAATTGAAAGAGGCACTCATTAATGCTCCAGTCTTGAAATCACCAGATTGGGAGAAGATATTCCATGTGCATATAGATGCTTCGGCATATGCAATAGGATGCATTCTGGCTCAGCCAGAAGAAACAAACATGGATTTTCCTATCTGTTATGCCAGTCGACAGCTCAACAATGCAGAGAAGAATTACACCACAACAGAGCGAGAGGGATTAGGAATGATATATGCTGTGAAGAAATATCGGCATTATCTTCTAGCTAACAAGTTTGTGTTTTTTACGGATCACCAAGCCTTGCTCTACCTATTGAATAAACCATGCAATACCGGGAGAATAGTGAGATGGTTCATTATCCTATTGGAATTCGACTTCACGGTAGTAGTAAAGAAAGGAAAAACACATCTTAGAGCTGATCATCTTTCGCGATTGATGAATGGAGAAGACCCTATAGGAGTAGATGACGACATGCCAGACGCGTACTTGTTCAACATAGAAATGATACCGAAGTGGTCTCAAAATTTCGTTAGCCTATTAACCTATGGAGGAGAGTTTGATAGAAGAGAATACAACCAGAAACATATTGCTATTCAGCAATCCAAGAATCTTCAATTGGTTGCAGGAAGGTTGTATCAATTGGAAAATGATCATGTTTTACGACTATGCATCAATCCTGAGGAATATAATATATATCTGCACGAAGCACATGTTCAGGAATGTGCATTTCATTGTTCAAGAAGGAACCCATATAGGAATTTGTTACAATTGGGAGTCTATTGGCCAGGAATGAAAGAAAGCATACATGAATATGTCACTGTATGTATTGTATGTTCATCAAAATCGCCAGCAGAGTATTCGACATTATATCAGATAATGATCGCTCCGGAATGGAGTCAGTATATTGTTGAATATCTCACAAATAGAACTTTCCCAGAAGGAACGTCAAAATCTCGTCAGAAATCTGTAGAGACAGAAGCTAGAGATTACTCTTTAATAGGAGATCAACTCTATAAGAGAGGTAAAGACAACCAACTTAGGATTTGCGCATCAGAGTCTGAGTATGTGTTAATCCTGGAGCAAGCTCATGGAGGAGTAGGTGGAGGCCATTTCTCAGGTGATAAGACAGCAAAACTTGTCTTAGCAGCAGGAATATGGTGGCCAACATTACATATGGACGCTGAGGAATACGTTAAACGGTGTGATGACTGTCAGCGGACCAAAGTACCACTTAAAAGAGATGATATGCCGCTTAGACCAATGATGGGGGCAAGAGCTTTTGCAAAATGGGGGATTGATTATGTCGGACCCATTTCACCTCCTGCATATAAGACTCATGCACAATACATCGTTGTGGCTACAGACTATCTAACAAAGTGGGTCGAAGCAAAGGCAACTCAAAAAGCAGATGCCAGGACCACGACACAATTTCTATATGAATACGTCTTTGTACGATATGGATTGCCAATAGAAATTGTGAGTGATCGAGGCACACATTTTATAAATGAAGTGATAGAGATCCTTCTAGATGAATTCATGGTAATCCATAGGAAATCAGCCTCGTATCATCCACAAGCAAACGGACAAGCTGAAGCAACAAACAAAACCATATGCACGGTCCTTACGAAGATTGTATCTGAGTCGAGAACTGACTGGGACCAGAAGTTGCATTCAACATTATGGGCATATAGGGTAGCATATAAAACATCAATAGGAACGACCCCATATAACATGGTTTTTGGGCTAAATGCTATCCTACCAATAGAATTCTTGATTTCAACCTTAAGGGTGGCTAAGGATCTAGAGTGGACAGGGCACGAGCTTTCTGATAGAATAGATGACCTGGAAAAGCTAGACGAACTTCGCCTAAAAGCAGTAGCTTCTATCTACGCTCAAAAAAGGCGACAAAAAGAATTTTTTGATAAGCATGTGCGGACTCAAGAGTTTAAGGTTGGGGATTATGTCCTAGTTTACACTCTGAAACAACATGCTAAGAAGCTTAAAAAGCGAGGGATGGGACCTCTGGTGATTAAAGATCTATCACCAAGTGGAGCCGTCAAGCTTGCTACATTAGACGGAGAAGAAATGCCCAATTGGATTAGTGGATGCAGAGTGAAAAAGTATCTTTTGCCGCTAACCCAAGACATGCTTCTCAAAATACATCAAGAAAAGCTGCATGTCCAGAAAAAGAAAAAGATTGTGGAGGAAGCGCAAGCCGAGGCGAAGGAAAGAATGGAGAAAAGAAGACAACTGTGTCAGAAACAGCGCAATGAAGGAGCAATACGAATAAACGCAGTCAGTATAACAGAAATGGATAATGACAAAGAAGAACCCATATTTGAATGCAAAGTAGGAACCAACCAAATCAAAGCCAGAGCACTATTGGATTCAGGAGCTCAAACTAACCTACTTTCACTCAGTTTGTATAGACAATTGACAAATGCCACTAAATTACAAACTGCCAAGCAAGAGTTAAAGAGTTACTCTGAGAATTCAATCAAAACTGTCGGATGCACAGTTTTACGTATACAGATTAACCAGTATGTGTATACTCATATGTTTTACGTGGTTGAAGACCAAGCTACACAACATCCATTATTGCTAGGACAACCATGGCAGAAGCAATACAATGCAATGATTGACTGGAGTTCTAAATCAGTGCTTATCAAATACGAAGGTGAAAGTCAATCAGTTAAGTTCACCAAAGGAGCAGAGCCAACTCCAAAGGAAGAATCCAAGAACAAAGGTAAACAACAACCAGAGAAAAAGAAGAAGCAATGGCAACCAAAAGTTTCTATACAACTGGATTGCTCTTCGACGAGGAACTCTCAACATTGGATAAGGAAGACAAGCAATAATATAACAGCTAAACCTTGGGAAAAAACGGAGTCAAAGTTGGTATGGAGACCAAAAAAGGTTGTGCCAGAGAACACAAAGGTGGAAAATAGAGTCTTCAATACCAGACAACAGAGTGATTCCAGACAATCAAGGACAGTGAAACAGATCTGGATTCCAAAGAAGTTCATGACGGCACAAAGCTATAGCAAGCAAATTTGGATCCCAAGGATTTGTAAACAGGAACTCCCTTCAGTACAATCCACGGAAAATCCTAGGTATTTCAAGGCGAGGAAATCAACACAAAGAACAAAGCAGGTTTGGGTCGCAAAGAGTTTGTGGCAAGCACAAGCGAACCGGAAGCAGATTTGGATTGTGAAAAAGAACAACAAGATAAAGAAGAATCCATCTACTGATTCTACTACCGAAGTGCCAAAACCAACCCAAAACCCGACCACCAATCCTTCAATCAAACAAAGAGCAGCTTTATTGGAAAGACTATTGTATCATCGCTCTACAATTGCATTGGGAACTTATGACCAAAACAACTACAATGCTTCGCCCACAGACACTTCATAGTCGTCCGGGAGGACTCAGACTAGGAGGGGGGGAGGTATACAGGTATACAGGAGCTACAAAGCAGCTACAAGCGACAAAAACAAAGAAAAACAAAAATTATATTACAAGGGCAGTGTCTTACATGATTTTGCAATTTTTATGTTTGATTGCGGATATTGATAATATTTATGCCCTTATATACCTTGTTTTGCAACAAGAAGAGATCAAATGATGAATTTGGGTCTCTAGACGTGTAAATATCACTAAATAAGAGTGTTTTTGGAGCTAAAAAGTGGAAAAAAGTGGTAATCCAAGTTCAAAAATCACAAATAAGTGTACATTCATATACACAGGGTTACCAGCTATTTATTGTGTATGTTTGGAAATTTTTGGCTTCAATTTGCTATTTTCCTTTATTTTTTATGATTTTCTTAACAAAAGTAAAAGAAAAATAAAAAAAGCAGGTGAAATGAGATCGGAAAAAAGAAAAGAATAGACGGTGATGGTCCGAATGACAAGGGCAACCCATGGTAAAAATTGGGTACAATTCTGAAAAAGTTGCGGAAAGTCCGAAACGGCAGAATTTTGGCAAGTGGACGGAATTCTAAGAAAACAGGTCAAACGGAGTCCGATTTGGGAAATTTCAGATCCTAAAGCGCATCTCACAACGAGATAGGAGCACATGACAAATTTGGTGGCAAGTGAACCGGGAAGTCCGAAGTTAAGTATTTTTCACATCACTTTCAAGCTCATTCACACTATTACCTTTTTGGAGAAGAGCAGAGAGCCACAGGAGCACAGATCTTCTACGACCTTCTACGACTTCCATGAGAGCTCAAAGGACACCAGACATGAGAGGTAGACTCGTTGCCATAAGCTTTTGATGCTTATCATTAACTTTTGTCGCGAGAACTGACCAAAACCAAGAAACAAGAGCAGACGGGGAATGAGGTAGAATGCTAGGTAGTGGCACAACCGCCTAACCAAACCTCGCAAGAACTTATAGGTGGGTTACCTTAGTATAGAAGATGGGTTTCTAACACTCAAAGCTCGAGAAAGAACGACGGGAAAAACCCTAGGTCAACAGAGCCTGCAAGAGGCAAACAGGAAAAAGTTGTCGAAACAACACGAAACTTCACAGGAAGTTCAACCACATCAAGGACAATGCAACCATAGAATATCTCCAAGTTTGAATCACAAAAAGTAGGTCGGAACAACCGATTTGGCTGCGGAAAAAGACGCTTTTGGGCAACCAAAGGGAGAAAGATGGAGAACGGGGAGCCAAAGTCAAGTTCAACCAAATAGATGGCTTCACAACATATCCAATGAGCTGGAAATGCAACTCTCGAGAAGAAAAGTTAAAGAAATTCAACTCCAAGGCAAAAAGACGACTTCGGAGACTGAAATGCCTATAAGGGGGCTTTTTAGCTAATCTGATGACTTTTTAAGTTGAAAACTAGTTAGCAGAGCTTAGGGCACTAGCACAAAGCATTCTTTGCACAAAAAGACCAACATTTCAAGAAAAGACATCATACGCGTATGATGTCTCACAGCATGAATTTCACTTCCATTTCAACATTTGAGTGCATAGCCTCATTCCACATGTTAATCACATCCTATGAACCAAGTATCATGAGAATTGGAGTTGGAAAACCCAAGGAAAACCAAAAAGATGCAAAGTAGGCCATAAAATTGATTTTTGGTCCTAATTTTGTCAAAATAACTCCAAACTCATTGAAACTTTGTAGGATTGTTGTTAAACACATCTACAAGCTATCTGGAACCAAAAAGCACCATTTTGACACAAAAGACATCATATGCGTATGATGTCTATTTGCACTTACAGAGCCAAAACTGCTCATTTGTCATCATACATCCACATTATATATCTAATACATGCTACATATGAAATTTGGAACCATTTGGTCAAGAGGATCACCCCATTAGCCCAATTGCGGGAAAATCCTTCACCTAAAGCCTATTTTTGGCCCAAATCCAACATACTCAAGTCCAAACCAAGATTTGAGTAGAGACAGTTCTTCACTAGTACATGGGGAGTCCACAGAACCAATCCCATGCAAAATTGATGAAAAAGACATCATACGCGTATGATGTCTCTAGAGCCATTTTTAGCCCAAAATCTATCCAAACTTCATAAATCCACTGAATAAGCCTATCTAAAGCCAAATCCAAGCTTATAGAGAAATTTGGTCCAAAAATACAGTAAAAGACATCATACGCGTATAATGTCTCACTATGTGATTTTGGCACCTCAGGGTTTCAACCACCAAACAGAAGTGATCTACATGCCATTTGAAAGTGAACCACCAAGTTTTATCCAATTTGGATCATAAAATCCAATTCCCTTTCAAAATTTTGCCAAGAGCCGGAATTGGACTAAATTGGCCAAAACTTGACCAAATGGGATCCAACCTCAAATCCAAGCATATGATAATCATGTATACACTATCAGCTACAAGCACAACCAATATGAAGTCATTTTGACACAAAAGACATCATACACGTATGATGTCTCCAGCATGATTTTGAGCCCATTTTGCATATTTTTTTCACCTACCTTGCATCCTTAGGCCCTGAATAGCTCATGTTTCAATTTTCAAGTCATTTGGATAATTAAAAGCTTCATTTCGGCTTTCAGTACTAAAAAGACGCTAACTTCTGAAATTGGAGTTACAGGATCCATGGATTCCACCAAGTCATCGGCAACGAAGAGAAAAAGACCGACAATCAAAGATGCTATTGCAGAAGCGGAACCATTTCACATTCTAGCAGAAACCCTCAAGCCAACCAAAACTTGGGTGGAGGAAGTAGTATTGGAGAAAGAGGGAATAAAGATCTACCAGGGGACTTTCAGAGATCCTCAAGGGCAAGCGGTGGATGTACCAATGATCCCACAGGAATTGGTAGATTATAGCAGGTCAGAAGACATCAGCAGGTACCTGGAAAGGGCAGACTTGCACAGTTTCTTCACCTCGAGACCATCAGGTGTGGATACAAGAAGAGTGTACGAGTTGGCAACATCCATTCAGAAGGATGGAAAAGCCACATTGACAGCCATGGATGGAGAGAAGGTAGAAGTACAGATCACTCCATAGCTAATTGAAGACGCATTGAAGCTGCACAACAAAGGGAGCTCGGTCAGGGAAAAAAGGGAGGCCATAGAGGTCTATGGGCCCAAGAAACAGAATGCGACCTATGGAGATATGAAGGACCCAAGAGCGGCAACCCTTTGCCGACTGTACAACCAATTTCTTCATGTTTGCAATAAAAGACCGCAAAAGTATACGACACCACCCCATGCCATTGCGACCATCATCACATGGGCATTAAAGAGCAATATGCCAAAAGAGGTGAATTATGCTCAACACATCCACGAGCAAGTAATTGGCATGCACAACGAGAAGCCAAGATACATAGGAGAAGCGGAAATTCTGACAAGAATAGCTTATGAAGCTATTGGAGCTAGAGATCAGTGGCCAAAGGCTCCCTCCCAGAATGAGTGGCTTAGAGAAGCCGACGAGGAGGAAGAACAACCCGAAGTATCCAAGAGGGCATCCACAAGAGCACGCCGAAAACTAGAAGCAGTTTCAGAACCTGAAGAGGATGTGGACGAGCCACTTAAGAAGAAAGTAAAGAAGAAGGTTGCTCCCAAGCAAACCAAAAGTCAGAAAGCGGCAAGAATGGAAAGATTAGTGGAGCAGTTTAGAGCGGAAAGAGCTCTAAAGGGTGACTTTGAAGAAAAGTGGGTGCCAGACCCCACTAAAGTCGGAACTAGCTCGGCCAGGCCACACATTGATCAATACGATCAATATATTAAAGCTTATGAGGAGTCAGAGGCTATTTTGGAGCAGCAACCTGTAGAGCCATACACTGAAGAGGAGGTACAACAATTAAAAGCTGAGCTGAAAAAAGACGACAAGGGGAAAAGGAAAGTAGATGGGTCTACTAAGCCTCAAGAGAAAGATGGGCAAGCCGACAAAGGGAAAGCCAAGGAAGCTGAGGACAAACATCCCTCTATGACTGATGTACCAAGCCCGAAGAAGACGGAAAAAAGTGTGGAAGAGACCACAGTAGAGGTGGACACAGATGTTTTGGAAAAGCCAGAAGCCGAGACCAAAGAAAAGAAGATAGATCGAGTTCAGCAAAAGAGAAATGATTATGAGGATCTGGTAGAGATAGGATACACCGAAGAAGAGGCCCTTGAGGCAGTTTATGGGATCACCCTACAAAAACAAGATGAACGGAGAGGGACGGAGAAAAAGACAAAGAGTAAAAAAGAAAGTGAAGAGAAACTGGACGAACCGAAAATACTAGAAGAGCCAAAGCCAGTGGAGGTGGTGGCGGAAAGAGCTTTAGAGTTGACAGATGATGATGAAAAAGACATGCACATGGTGCATGAACTGCTCAACAAGATAAAAGAAAGGTCCAAGGCAAAGCAAGTAGAGATTGAGACAGCCAAACAAAGGGAAGCGGAGTTGCAGAGAAATTTAGAGAATGCTATGACTGAATCTGAAAGTCATAAAGCATCACTCCATGACGCGGAAAACGAGAGAGACGGCTTGATGCTCCAACTAGCCGAGGCTTCAAGAGAAGTAACAAGTGCATAGGAAGCAAAGGAGCGGATAGAGGATGAGTTGGAGGCGGCTAAGGATGAGCTCATTGAGCTAAGGGAAAGAGTCGAGCTCCAAGAAAGAACAATCACTAGACTCAGGTCTACCCCTAGAGCTAGCAGAGCAGGAACCGAACAAGAGGGAGCTATCGTACCAGTTTTGGAAGACCAGGTCCGAAGCTTACAAAGAGAGCTAAGATTAGAGAAAGTGCAAAGGTTGCACATTGCGGAGGGATCATTGGCCGTAGAGGAGAGGCTCACATTAGAAAATCAAACACTATGGACAGAGAATGAGGCCCTCCGCAAACAGCTCCAAGATCTACAAGAGCAACAAAGAAGAGAGACAGAGACACCACACGAAGAATCAGGTGGAGTAGCCATAGAGCTACCAGAAACTGGAGAGGCAACCACAATTGAGGATCCAGCCCCAACTAGAGAGGTGGCCTCGACTTCAAGAATCTCTGAAGAAGAAGAACAAAGGCTCCATGACCAAATAGAAAAGTCATCAGAGGAGAGTGCCAAAGTGGAAATGGAATGGGAGAGGAGACTCCTAATCTCCATTAGACTTCAGGGACTAGACACAAAAGTGCTCCATGAACAGTGGATGCAACCCAGCCTGCCTTTCCCTTTGATGAAATTTGAAGTGCTAAAGACGAAAAAGAGACTAGAAGGAGAGCAGTATGTCGCTCTTTACGAAGGCGACATCACAAAGGAGGAACAATCAAAGAAGATAGTAGATTCACAACCTAGATGGAGGAAAGGTTGGCTGAACAAATACCCAGCCTACCTCATCTACTTGGTGGAGGCACCAAAGGAGATCCGGGAGGATGCAACCTTCTGCCCGGTGCTAAGAGTCAGAAACTGGAAAGAGCATGGCAGGATTGCAGAAAAGAAGCCTAATTGGCTTAATTATCCCACGATGCCAGGACCAAAGTCAGGAGAGAGAATAGGTAAATCCTACATGGTGAAAACCCTAACGGGCACCATCAAGCTCTTTACTAGCTCTCCTGACCTTTCATGTCAGATGCTCAAGAAAATCTGCAGGACTCTCTTAGCTTGCATTGAAGTGTTCGCGCCAGATAAAGCCACGACCTCGAGTCTACTATCGGTGGCCGACACGGTGTCTGATATGATGTACGATCTTTCATTGCAGCCTTCTCCAAAAGTGTTACACCTCTTATACCAAAGGATTATGTTTTTGCCTAGCTTCAACATGCAAACATTCGAAGAAGCTTTCTACACCGGCTTTTTCACCCACGAAAGCAAAATATTCGGCCCAACCTTGACCATCGGCAACCTACGATACGAATCACATTTGCAGATGCTCAAGACGACAGGACTTTATTGACCAAGCATAAAAGTCATGTCAGGGACGACATGAACGCGGGGGGGGGGGGGAGTGTTGAGCCAGCAAAGGATCACACCCACATTTTTGCTCACACTCATCATTTTGTAACCATTGATTGTAATAAATGTCTTTCCGACATTAATTTTGATTTGAGCCATTCATTAAGTAACGGGACTCAATTGAGTTTCCAGCTTGTAATCCCGAAGTAATTTCACTTGTTGATGTAATTAGTTAGAGATGTTCTCACCTCCAAGGCTGAGGTATATAAGCCAAAGTTTTTGTAACCTAAGGGGGGGATTATTAATCAAAGTGAGTTTTTGAGCGCCGTGACTGTGTCTGAGAGAGAGAGAGAGAGAGAGAGAGAGAGAGAGAGAGAGAGAGAGAGAGAGAGAGAGAGAGAGAGAGAGAGAGAGTCTTATCTACTTGCTACGCGAGCTACGGAGCCGCCATTGGAGAAGCGACACCGCCATTGTGTTAGCAACGGCGAGAGCTACGCACAGATACCAAGAGTGCGCGCTATTGGCTTCTATGTGTGGTAAGTTCCTACGAGCTTCAGTGTGAGTTTTCTTCCAACTCGTGTGTCGGAATTGAGCGTGCAGCATATCTATAGAACCACAACGAGTAGAGCTACACATTAGTACCATCGGAGACAAGTTTCGGTCACCTGTATATTTCGGCCTGTCTTTATACGCGTTTACCGCACGGAGTGGTTATAGGTTGAGTTTTCAGTTCAAGTCTTTAGGGTGTTGTTCTTACCTAGTGTATAGACTTCCCCTTAAGTTTGAGATCGATTCAATGATTCTAGATCTTGTTTCGTATAGCATTCTTTCGTAGTACGGATTTCAGTCACTTGCGTATTTTAGAACTTAGATTTTATTTCCTTAGTAGTGATTGTCATTAGAAGGTCGAGTAGGTGATTTGACACCCACCTAGTTGTTTCCATGCGCCTGCGGGTCAAGCTCCGTCCTCGTCTGACAAATTCTGTTGTTGGTTGAGTTCTCGCTATTTAGCTTCCGCTAGTGGCGTAACCGCCTTAACAACATCATATCAGACACCGTGTCGGCCGTCGATAGTAGACTCGAGGTCGTGGCTTTATCTGGCGCGAAAACTTCAATGCAAGCTAAGAGAGTCCTGCAGATTTTCTTGAGCATCTGACATGAAAGGTCAGGAGAGCCAGTAAAGAGCTTGATGGTGCCCGTTAGGGTTTTCACCATGTAGGCTTTACCTATTCTCTCTCCTGCCTTCGGTCCTGGCATCCTGGGATAATTAAGCCAATTTGGATTCTTTTCTGCAATCCTGCCATGCTCTTTCCAGGTACTTGCTGATGTCTTCTGACCTGCTATAATGTACCAATTCCTGTGGGATCATCGGTACATCCACCGCTTGCCCTTGAGGATCTCTGAAAGTCCTCTGATAGATCTTTATTCCCTCTTTCTCCAATACTGCTTCCTCCACCCAAGTTTTGGTTGGCTTGAGGGTTTCTGCTGGAATGTCAAATGGTTCCGCTTCTGCAATAGCATCTTTGATTGTTGGTCTTTTTCTCTTCGTTGCCGATGACTTGGTGGAAACCATAGATCCTGTAACTCCAATTTCAGAAGTTAGAGTCTTTTTAGTACTGAAAGCCGAAATGAAGCTTTTAACTATCCAAATGACTTGAAAATTGAAACATGAGCTATTCAGGGCCTAAGGATGCCAGGTAGGTGAAAAAATATGCAAAATGGACTCAAAATCATGCTGGAGACATCATACGCGTATGATGTCTTTTGTGTCAAAATGACTTCATATTGGTTGTGCTTGTAGCTGATAGTGTATACATGATTATCATATGCTTGGATTTGAGTTTGCATCCCATTTGGTCAAGTTTTGGCCAATTTAGTCCAGTTCCGGCTCTTGGCAAAATTTTGAAAAGGAATTGGATTTTATGATCCAAATTGGATAAAACTTGGTGGTTCACTTTCAAATGGCATGTAGATCACTTCTGTTTGGTGGTTGAAGCCCTGAGGTGCCAAAATCACATAGTGAGACGTCATACGCGTATGATGTCTTTTACTGTATTTTTGTACCAAATTTCTCTATAAGCTTGGATTTGGCTTTAGATAGTCTTATTCAGTGGATTTATAAAGTTTGGATAGATTTTGGGCTAAAAATGGCTCTGGAGACATCATACGCGTATGATGTCTTTTTCATCAATTTTGCATGGGATTGGTTCTGTGGACTCCCCATGTACTAGTGAAGGACTGTTCCTACTCAAATCTTGGTTTGGACTTGAGTATGTTGGATTTGGGCCAAAAATAGGCTTTAGGTGAAGGATTTTCCTTCAATTGGGCTAATGGGGTGATCCTCTTGACCAAATGGTTCCAAATTTCATATGTAGCATGTATTAGATATATATAATGGATGTATGATGACAAATGAGCAGTTTTGGCTTTGTAAGTGCAAATAGACATTATACGCGTGTGATGTCTTTTGTGTCAAAATAGTGCTTTTTGGTTCCAGATAGCTTGTAGATGTGTTTAACAACAATCCTACAAAGTTTCAATGAGTTTGGAGTTATTTTGACAAAATTAGGACCAAAAATCAATTTTATGGCCTACTTTGCGTCTTTTTGGTTTTCCTTGGGTTTTCTAACTCCAATTCTCATGATACTTGGTTCATAGGATATGATTAACATGTGGAATGAGGCTATGCACTCAAATGTTGAAATGGAAGTGAAATTCATGCTGTGAGACATCATACGCGTATGATGTCTTTTCTTGAAATGTTGGTCTTTTTGTGCAAAGAATGCTTTGTGCTAGTGCCCTAAGCCCTGCTTACTAGTTTTCAACTTAAAAAGTCATCAGATTAGCTAAAAAGCCCCCTTATAGGCATTTCAGTCTCCGAAGTCGTCTTTTTGCCTTGGAGTTGAATTTCTTCAACTTTTCTTCTCGAGAGTTGCATTTCCAGCTCATTGGATATGTTGTGAAGCCATCTATTTGGTTGAACTTGACTTTGGCTCCCCGTTCTCCATCTTTCTCCCTTTGGTTGCCCGAAAGCGTCTTTTTCACCATCGATAAGTGAATCAGCTTTCTTTTGGGTTTTGCTTGCAAACATAAGTCATCGATAGTTACTTGAAGCTGCTTGTGAAGTTTCATTTCATTTGGTCGTCAATTTCAGCCGTTATGCCAAAATGACGCTTTGTGTGTCCGCAGCCAAATCGGTTGTTCCGACCTACTTTTTTGTGATTCAAACTTGGAGATATTCTATGGTTGCATTGTCCTTGATGTGGTTGAACTTCCTGTGAAGTTTCGTGTTGTTTCGACAACTTTTTCCTGTTTGCCTCTTGCAGGCTCTGTTGACCTAGGGTTTTTCCAGTCGTTCTTTCTCGAGCTTTGAGTGTTGGAAACCCATCTTCTATACTAGGGTAACCCACCTATAAGTTCTTGCAAGGTTTGGTTAGGCGGTTGTGCCACTACCTAGCATTCTACCTCATTCCCCGTCTGCTCTTGTTTCTTGGTTTTGGTCAGTTTTCGCGACAAAAGTTAATGATAAGCATCAAAAGCTTATGGCAACGAGTCTACCTCTCATGTCTGGTGTCCTCTGAGCTCTCATGGAAGTCGTAGAAGATCGTAGAAGATCTGTGCTCCTGTGGCTCTCTGCTCTTCTCCAAGAAGGTAATAGTGTGAATGAGCTTGAAAGTGATGTGAAAAATACTTAACTTCGGACTTCCCGGTTCACTTGCCACCAAATTTGTCATGTGCTCCTATCTCGTTGTGAGATGCGCTTTAGGATCTGAAATTTCCCAAATCGGACTCCGTTTGACCTGTTTTCTTAGAATTCCGTCCACTTGCCAAAATTCTGCCGTTTCGGACTTTCCGCAACTTTTTCAGAATTGTACCCAATTTTTACCATGGGTTGACCTTGTCATTAGGACCATCACCGTCTATTCTTTTCTTTTTTCCGATCTCATTTCACCTGCTTTTTTCTTATTTTTCTTTTACTTTTATTAAGAAAATCATAAAAAATAAAGAAAAATAGCAAATTGAAGCCAAAAATTTCCAAACATACACAATAAATAGCTGGTAACCCTGTGTATATGAATATACACTTATTTGTGATTTCTGGACTTGGATTACCACTTTTTTCCACTTTTTAGCTCCAAAAACACTCTTATTGAGTGATATTTACACGTCTAGAGACCCAAATTCATCATTTGATCTCTTCTTGTTGCAAAACAAGGTATGTAAGGGCATAAATATTATCAATATCCGCAATCAAACATAAAAATTACAAAATCATGTAAGACACTGCCCTTGTAATATAATTTTTGTTTTTCTTTGTTTTTTGTCGCTTGTAGCTGCTTTGTAGCTCCTGTATACCTGTATACCTCCCCCCCTCCTAGTCTGAGTCCTCCCGGATGACTATGAAGTGTCTGTGGGCGAAGAATTGTAGTTGTTTGGGTCATAAGTTCCCAATGCAATTGTAGAGCGATGATACAACAACCGTTCCAATAAAGCTTCTCTTTGTTTGATTGAAGGATTGGTGGTTGGGTTTTGGGTTGGTTTTGGCACTTCGGTAGTAGAATCAGTAGATGGATTCTTCTTTACCTTGTTGTTCTTTTTCATAATCCAAATCTGCTTCCGCTTCGCTTGTGCTTGCCACAAACTCTTTGCAACCCAAACCTGCTTTGTTCTTTGTGTTGATTTCCTTGCCTTGAAATACCTAGGAGTTTCCGTGGATTGTACTGAATGGAGTTCCTGTTTACAAATCCTTGGGATCCAAATTTGCTTGCTATAGCTTTGTGCCGTCATGAACTTATTTGGAATCCAGATCTGTTTCACTATCCTTAATTTTCTGGAATCACTCTATTGTCTGGTATTGAAGACTCTGTTTTCCACCTTTGTGTTCTCTGGCACAACCTTTTTTGGTCTCCATACCAACTTTGACTCCGTTTTTTCCCAAGGTTGAGCTGTTATATTATTGCTTGTGTTCCTTATCCAATGTTGAGAGTTCCTTGTCGAAGAGCAATCCAGTTGTATAGAAACTTTTGGTTGCCATTGCTTCTTCTTTTTCTCTGGTTGTTGTTTACCTTTGTTCTTGGATTCTTCCTTTGGACTTGGCACTGCTCCTTTGGTGAACTTAACTGATTGACTTTCACCTTCGTATTTGATAAGCACTGATTTAGAACTCCAGTCAATCATTGCATTGTATTGCTTCTGCCATGGTTGTCCTAACAATAATGGATGTTGTGTAGCTTGGTCTTCAACCACGTAAAACATATGAGGATACACATACTGGTTAATCTATATATGTAAAACTGTGCATCCGACAATTTTGATTGAATTCTCAGAGTAACTCTTTAACTCTTGCTTGGCAGTTTGTAATTTAGTGGCATTTGTCAATTGTCTATACAAACTGAGTGAAAGTAGGTTAGTTTGAGCTCCTGAATCCAATAGTGCTCTGGCTTTGATTTGGTTGGTTCCTACTTTGCATTCAATGATGGGTTCTTCTTTGTCATTATCCATTTCTGTTATACTGACTGCGTTTATTCGTATTGCTCCTTCATTGCGCTGTTTCTGACGCAGTAGTCTTCTTTTCTCCATTCTTTCCTTCGCCTCGGCTTGCGCTTCCTCCATAATCTTTTTCTTTTTCTGGACACGCAGCTTTTCTTGATGTATTTTGAGAAGCATGTCTTGGGTTAGCGGCAAAAGATACTTCTTCACTCTGCATCCACTAATCCAATTGGGCATTTCTTCTCCGTCTAATGTAGCAAGCTTGACGGCTCCACTTGGTGATAGATCTTTAATCACCAGAGGTCCCATCCCTCGCTTTTTAAGCTTCTTAGTATGCTATTTCAGAGTGTAAACTAGGACATAGTCCCCAACCTTAAACTCTTTAGTCCGCACATGCTTATCAAAAAATTCCTTTTGTCGCCTTTTTTGAGTGTAGATCGAAGCTACTGCTTTTAGGCGAAGCTCGTCTAGCTTTTCCAGGTCATCTATTCTATCAGTTTCTTTTTCGAGTGTAGTTCTCAGCATGAAGTACGGAACCACGTCGTACCCGTCCTTGTCGCAAAATTTTATTGTGGGACCATCCGGAATTGCACAAACATCTAGGGTTGCTAGAATGTGTGTCCATTCTAATGGTTCAAGCGTGTCCTTTGGAAAGGGTTCTCCTATATAAGTTTCGTCTTCGATAGCCCTTTCTAAAACATATTCTTCTCGCCTCAGACTTCCACATTTCGAGGCTCCACACATCCATAACTCCTTGGGCTTACCTAACCAAGCTGGAAATTTGGATCCCGCCAAAGTAGCTGAATCAAACTCCTCTACCGGTGTTCGGTTCACATCTTTGTAGCTATGGTCTCTCAGGTTCACACGTGTAGTGGTTTCCATATTTCTCAGGTATATGTGATCGTAGCCCCAATCCTGGACCATTTTCAACTGTCTCATGAATGGTCTTACCAGTATGATATCATAGTTATTCTCCTTGCCAAAATCGACAATAGCAAAAGTATGTTCGTATTCAATGCCGCAAGACGTTACTACGACTTTCTCTAATAACCCCATAGGTTTCTCCATGTGTCCATCTGCTAATTGGAGTTTCAACCTAGTCTTCCTTATTGCTGGTTTCCCCCATTTTTTTCAGATTTCTTTTGTAGCAATGGCTACCCCAGCTCCGCTGTCTAGTATTGCCATCGTGTTCATTCCTTGGAATTCAACTGGTAAGGTTGTATTCCCCTCTTCACCTTTGCAATACTCTCCGACCTTGTTTAAGGGTACAGGCTTAGCGTTCTTTTGTGGTTTGCTCAGCTCTTGTATACCCTCTTGCAGTCTCGATGTTGGGTCTTTTATCCCAAATTTCTCCAAGCATTTTCCTACAGTGGTCCACATATGTGGTCTTAGCCTCAAAAGATCAGCTAGAGTGATAGTGCATGTCACTGGTGTTGACAAGATCTCTATCAATCCTTGCGAGTCCATGACTTTTTTTGATGAAATTCTTCGTGAGGGAAGTGCTCTAATCTCGGATTTTGCTTCATACTCTCCTAAGTATGAAGGTAAGGTATTCAGTGAATGAGGTTTGCTCTCCATTGTTCTAACAGAGCCCCCATCTCGCCAGTAAGATTGCAGATCCAAGTCCACTTGAGATCCTGCCTCAAATTCCACTATGGGAGGATTCCTGATGTCCTTTTCCCAATTTGTCTGATTAGCTTGGCAACTTAGCTCGTTTGCAAAGTTTGCCTCTCTCACTTGTTTCCAAAATTCATTGTAATCCTCTGTATGGCTGGATGAAAACTCTCTATCTCCTGATCGGTTGTGTTCAATACTATGCGGTCATCCTTGTGTGTATTTTCAGGCTTTTGTGCACTGGGAGTCTTTTCAGCTACCCGTGAAATGATAGTCTCTTGCTGAATTGGGTTTTCCGTTACACAATTCATTGTTTCTCTTGGTGGTTCTAATAAGGCTTGTGCAGTCTTGATCATTCTCTGGCACATTTCAAGTCTCTGCTTTTCCAATTCCGTGTTTGGGTATGTCATCCACCTCTGTTCTTGTGTTTGGTTGTTCTTTAACCTAGCTTCGTAAGCTCTCATCAGTGCGTCCAATGGTTCGTGTACTTTGTCGACTAGCACTGATCCCCCTGAGCTTAAGCTCGTTGTTTCTTTGATACTCTTTTGTTTCGTTCTTTCCGGGCTCATCTCTCGTTTCCCGTTTTGACTCTCAAGTTTTTCTAATCTATCTTTAGTTCGCTTTAGTTCCTCAGCTAGAATAGCGTCTTCACGTTCTTTTCTCAACTTCATGCGTGCTTTTCTAGCTTTCCATGTGTTTCTCTGACTCCACGGTCCTTGACTAACCACTTCAGTCGCTAACTTTCCATTCTCAGGTTCTCTAGTGGTTTTCTTAGCTTGAGCTCTAGTAACAACTTGTGTTGGTATCAGAGTTTCATTTTCGGACCCACTGCTGGTAGGAATAGTTTCTAGCATTTTCAATGTCGTCTTTTGCACTTTGTTTGGATTCTTTGAACAATCCACAATGAAGTGAGTAACCCCACACTCAGTGCAATAAGCGTTAATTCTAATGATTTCCGTATGTGGACAAACATTCATCAGATGGTCACCTCCACACTTGTAACAGGGTCCTAGTGCTGGTCTTGGTCCCACTTGATTCGTCCTTTGTGGATAGGATGGTCTTTGTCCTGTTAACCCTCCATGAGCTATGAACATCAATGTTCTTGCGTCCAAATTGTATCTCTCTTCATTAGAAGCACTTGTAACTGTTGGTGTTCCAACATTCCCAATCATGCCCCATGGTTCTGGTTGTTTGGGTTCTTCTGGTGGGTAATACACAGTTGGAGACATGTGTGCATCAGATTCTTCATAATAGGCTTGAACAGGCACTAAGGCTTGTTCTTCCTGATTCTCTAAGGTTGGTGCATATCTAATGTCCACTGGTCTTGCTCTTGGTAAAGGTGGTTGTTGTCCCAATACCAGTTGCGGCCTTTCTATCCCCATAGGTCCTGGTACATTTCCCGTTGGGTATCGAGGTACTGGATGTACCTGAGGTGGTGCTAATTGAGCAGGAGGTGCATACTGACGCTCCCTTACATACCCTTTGTTGTAATAGCACCCCTCTGTTGGATGGTTTGTCCATTTTTGTTCAATAGCACACCATTTCAGTGGTTTTGGCAATGGTTTTTGGTATGGTGCCATCCTTTTTAGAGCATCTTCTATCATTTGCTCTATATTTGGCATGGTTGTTGTTTGAACATTCTTTTTAGTGGTAGTCTCGCTCGCTACGGAGGAAGAGCTACTGGATGCAAAATCTGTATCCGCTGACACCTCTCCATAAACCGTATAGTTATCCACTAAGTACAATGCTTCTCTCGTTACTTGCTCGAAACTTGTACAAGCTTTCAAGTGCAAGTCCTTCTTGAGAGTGTCTACTACTAGGAGGTAAATGTGATGGTTCTGCTTCGAACCTTGGACCTGGAGTGGTATATGTGGGGATGGGAACTGCACTACCTCGATTCGTATCCATTGACTCTCTGGAATGTAATGATCCCATTGGTCCGGGCTTCGAGTACTGAGGTTGACTGAAAGAGTCAGCAGCCTGAATTCTTTGTCCTCCTGTTGTCATTGGGTTTTGCACTCCATTTGTTGGTGCTGGTCTTTGTGAGCTAGAAGTAACATAATACTGATGTAGTGGTCCCCCAAAGTATGTATATCCTTCTAATTCTTTCTTGCCCATTGTTGAGTATTGCCTCCCATACTTGTCGTAAGCGGCAATTTTCACTTCCGATCCCTCTGTGTAGGTAAAGACATAAAGTCTTTTTTGGTCTGTCAACTCTCCAGTGTAGGGTTCTTCACATCTATAATAGAGATCTTGCTCCCCATTATTATATTTGTATAGCCCCACATAGATGTTATCAGTGTTGATCCTTGTAGTTTCATTCTCTCTTCTTAACCTCGCATCAGGGAAGTTCATTATTGGTGCTTTCTCCTCAAGTTCTTCATCTACTTTGGCTTTGGTGCCCATCAATCCCCACTTGTCCACAATGTTAGGGTTTAGGACTACCAAGTACATGGTACCCTCGTCATCTAGATATCTATCTCCGCTATAGCTCACAGGCACTAAGTCCTTGAACTCACTAGGTCTATCTTCTATCTTTACACAATAGCGGTCCATTCCATCTTTGTAGATCTTGGCACCTTGCTCATTGTCGTACTGGTATTTTATGAACAATAGCTTCATTGTGGCGGAAGGGTTTGATGGTCCTGCTGCCATATTTTCTCTGTTGTTCAGGTTCAAGTGTTCCAAGTGTTCAGTGAAAATCTCGTAAGATCTCTCCGAAGAAGTATCAAAAACACTTCCTTCAAAGATCGGCTCTAATGGTTGCACCCAACTTTGGTTTACACTTCCCTCGGTTGATATGACACTTGCTTGTTCCCCTTGTTTTGGTTGGTTATTCTGGAGATTCCTGCCCGATCTCAAATTCATTAATTCCCCTAAAGGACTTTAACTTTTCCGTCTCGGCAATTTGTTTTCCCAAGTTTCTGTGGTCAGAATTGATCCAAACTTATTGATACTTGGTCAATTGTTTAATCTTGTCAATTGGACAACTTCTGTTTCATCAAGTGAGAATTTTGTTGCAGTTATGCTGAAAAAGACATTATACGCGTATGATGTCTTTTTTCACAGATTTGGACTATTTTGGTTATGCTCACTCTCAGTAGCCCCCTTATGCTCTGTCCACTCACAAAATTCAGTTTGAACTCTGTTTGAGCAAGTTATAGCTAATTTAGGCTTTTCTTGGTAATTTTCCGCTTTTGACTTGTTTTGGGTCAATTGTGATCCAAATGGGATGAAACTTGAAATATAACCTTTAGACAGCTATTACAATGGATCTATGTTGGCAAAGTACCAAAATATGTCCAAAATTAGGTCAAAGACATCATACGCGTATGATGTCTTTTTCATCAATTTGGGTCAAGACTTGATATTTATGCTTTCTACAGTGTTTGCAACAATCTTGTCAGGTCAGATATCAAAAATAAGCAGTGGATGTGCTAAAAGACATTATACGCGTATGATGTCTTTTGTCCCAGATTTTGACTATTCTTGGTTTTAAGCCTTCTCCAATGTTTATAATTGAGTTTCAAGTGTTTTTGTTTGGTTTGAATGTAAAAACAAGATCTGAATCCAAAATTTCCTATTCTTTGCATTTCTTGGACTTCGACTTGTCTTTTTGGGTTTCTTTGAGTGTTAATGCTCTTGTTTTAAGTTGAAATTAGGGTATAACCCCCCTTTTGAACACTCTGGTAAAGTCAAAATTTCTATTTTGGTCTCTGTTTGGTCATTTAGACATCATACGCGTACGATGTCTAAAGTTGCAGATTTCCAGTTTTTTGACACAGAATCCTTCCTAAAGCTTTCTCAAGTGCTCAACAACTCCCAGATACACAGAAAATTTCTCTGACTTTTGTTTATTGCAAGTTTCACTACTAACTCGACGGTTTAGTGATCTAACATGCAATCAACCATATCAAGCAAATACTCCAATGATTACTAGCTCTAGATCAGGATCAAATGAAGTCCTACCTAAGCTATTACTAATCATAAAATGGGTTTGGTAATTGTGATTTTAAAGAGATCCACTGCCACTCACAGACTAGCAAATTCTTCTTCTATCAAAAACTACTCAACACCAACAAAACAACAAACAAATCTAAGCTAAACTAAAAATACTGTCAACACGAAAGACCCAGGAATACCCCACTTCCTAGTATCTCTCGAGATCCTCGGAGTCCACCACTCCTAGATCTTTTCTAACTAAAGTATACAAAGTAGTTTATACGACTCACCTCGTAGGATTAGTCTAAGGTCACCTACTTAGGGCTCTCGTCCCCGGCAGCGGCGCCAAATGTTAAGGCGGTTATTCCGCTAGCGGAAGCTAAATAGCGAGAACTCAACCAACAACAGAATTTGTCAGACGAGGACAGAGCTTGACCCGCAGGCGCATGGAAACAACTAGGTGGGCGTCAAATCACCTACTCGACCTTCTAATGACAATCACTACTAAGGAAATCAAATCTAAGTTCTAGAATACGCAAGTGACTGAAATCCGTACTACGAATAAATGCTATACGAAACAAAATCTAGAATCATTGAATCGATCTCAACCTCAAGGGGAAGTCTATACACTAGGTAAGAACAACACCTTAAAGACTTGAACTGCAAACTCAACCTATAACCACTCCGTGCGGTAAACGTGTATGAAGACAGGCCGAAATATATAGGTGACCGAAACTTGACCCCGATGGTACTAATGTGTAGCTCTACTCGTTGTGGTTCTATAGATATGCTGCACGCTCAATTCTGACACACGAGTTGGAACAAAACTCACACCGAAGCTCGTAGGAACTTACCACACATAGAAGCCGATAGCACGCACTCTTGGTATCTGTGCGTAGCTCTCGCCGTTGCTAACACAATGGCAGTGTCGCTTCTCCAATGGCGGCTCCGTAGCTCGTGTAGCAAGTAGAAAAGACTCTCTCTCTCTCTCTCTCTCAGACACAGTCACGGCGCTCAAAAAACTCACTTTGATTAATAATCCCCCCTTAGGTTACAAAAACTTTGGCTTATATACCTCAGCCTTGGAGGTGAGAACATCTCTAACTAATTACATCAGCAAGTGAAATTACTTCGGGATTACAAGCTGGAAACTCAATTGAGTCCCGTTACTTAATGAATGGCTCAAATCAAAATTAATGTCGGAAAGACATTTATTACAATCAATGGTTACAAAATGATGAGTGTGAGCAAAAATGTGGGTGTGATCCTCTGATGGCTCAACAAGGCTTTACTCAAGGAGGTAAGAAAGCTTCTAGCAACAGGTTTCATTTATCCAATGGAGAATTCAGAGTTGATCTCTCCCGTTGTTGTCACTCCCAAGAAGAACCGCAAGTGGAGGGTGTGTGTCAATTACAGTCCACTGAATGAGGCAACAAAAAGAGATCACTTTCCCCTCCCATTTCAAGATGAGATACTATGAAAAGTACATTGTGTGTGATGGCTACTTAGGTTCCTTCCAAATAGGTATCACATGGGAGGTTCAGTTGAAAAAAACCTTCATCACTCCTTGGGGTTGTTATGCTTTTAGAGTCATGCCATTTGGCTTGACAAATGCTCTTGCAACTTTCCAACCCTTCATGAACATGGTGTTTCATGCAGTCTTTGGAAAGTCCATTAGGGTTTTTATTGATGATTTTTTTATTTATAGCTCAAAATCATTGCACCTACAAAAGGTAGAAGAAGGTTTGAAAAAACTTTACGACATGGGAGGTCAGCTCAATCTCGACAAATGTCACATAGGTGAGAATGAAGTGATCTTGCTCGGTCACAAGGTTTCCTATAAAGGCATTGAGGTAGATCCTTCAAAGGAAAAGGCTATTATTGAGCTCCCATCACCCAAGAATCTTTGGAGTTGCTTCATCCTTTGCAAAAGTTGAACAACAAGTAGAATTTGCATGGTTTGATGAGCTTGAGGAGTACTTTTGTAACATTAAATTCATTTTGTCAGAGCCACCAACACTCATGCCTCCTTGTTGGTAGTACACATTATTTGTTAGCTCTAGTGTTGGAAAAGAGATGATTGTTGTAGTTTTGTTACAACAAGATCCCCACAGTACCAGGATGCAACCCATCTACTTTGCTAGTAGGGTCAAGAATGCCTTGGGGAGAGGCTACATAGAGCCATAACTCATGATTCTTTCTCTCATGTTTGCGGTGAGAAAGTTTAGATCCTACTTTGCTACCAAAACCTTTTGTAATTCTCACTCTGTAGAAAATTTGTTCCCTTGGGTGTCATTTGCTAGAACTAGGGTTGCAAGGAAACACACTGAGCTTGGAGAAGACAAAGGAAGCTCAAGGTACACAATAGAGAGTATATTACTTAGTGTGCAATGGAAATATAGATAGCCCTAGAATGAATGAAATTATATACAATGCACGGGGAAAAAACCTCATAGAGAGGGAAAAATACCCCGGTGGAACTAAGTGTGTTCACACACATCACTACCACATGTATATGGTAGCAAACCCCCCCTGGAGTGATGCGGTGAATGCGAGCTGGCACATGAGTAAAGGGAAGTTCCATGCCTTGAGGACATGATTAGTTCACAAAGGGGAGTAAGCCCAATGCTTTGCGGAAAGATTTGAACTTCTCACAAGACAATGCCTTTGTGAAAATATCTGCAAGGCTATCTTGTGTTGGCACATAAGCCAAGCTAATCTCTCCTACTGAGAGCCTCTACCTGACATAGTGGTAATGCACCTAAATGTGCTTTGTGCGAGCATGAAAAACTGGGTTTCTTGCAACTGCCAGTGAGCTCTGACTGTCTGTATAGATAGTGCTGGCTGTGTCTTGTCCAACACCCAAATCAGTCATAAGGTGTCTGAGCCATACACACTCAATCCTAGCTCTGAAAGACTGACTTGTACTCAGCCTCACAACTAGAAGTGGCCATAGTAGGTTGCTTATTGATCAACCATGATATACATGAACTGCCAAGCATGAAACAAAAACCACTTGTGGTCCTATGGACACTTGCGTGTCAAAACAACCAGCCCAATATGAGTCCAAAAATGCATGTAATTCTGGTGGCAATGATCCCCCCTTGGGATAAAACAAGTCAATTTGTAAAGTGCCACTCAAGTAGCAAACAATCCTCTTGACAGCCTGCTAATGCTTAGACCCTGGGCTATGCATAAATTTGCTAACCTATGAGACTGCAAACTGAATATCTGGCCTCGTGTTGCATACATAAATCAGGCAGCCAACAGCAGTTTGGTAAAGAGTGACATCAATAGGATCACCAGCATCATGTAGACATAACTTCAAACCTATTTCCATGGGACTGGCAATAGGTTTGCAATCCTCAAGTCCAAACTTACATAGCAATGTCTCTATGTATCTTTTTTAACACAAGGAAATACCACCATCACACTGCTTAAACTGTATGCCCAAGTAATGATGCAACAGTCCCAAATATTTCATCTTGAAAGTAGCATTCGAATCAGCTTGAAATTCAGCAATATGTTCCTCATTGGGACCAGTGATCAGCAAATCATACACATAAAGAACAACAATGAGAGGTACATTGCCCTCACGCTTGACATACAATGTGCTTTCTGTTGGACTGTTACGAAAGCCTCGTTTGACCAAATGAGTGTCAGCCTTCTCATACCAAGCATGAGGAGATTGCTCCAACCCATACAAAGCTTTGTTACATTTGCACACCTCCTCTTGTCCTTTCTTGACAAAATCGTGAGACTGTGTTACATAAACTTCCTCAAATATTTCACCATTCAAGAAAGAAGTAACAATGTCTGACTGATGTATATCCCAACCAAAATGAGATGCCAACGCACATAGAAATTGCACAATAGTCATACGAAAAGTGGGAGCAAAATTCTCTTCATAATCTATGCCTTTTTGTTGTGCATAGTCTTTTGCAACAAGTCAAGCCTTATAGCGATCAATCTCACCATCCAGCTTGCATTTCACCTTGTAAACCCCCATAGGCTGTACATTTGCCTCATTTGAATTTACATTCAAACTTTCACCACTAGAAAGAGGCAAAAAAATGTCATAAATGTCCTGTGAGCTTACATTACTATCTCTACTACATGACAGTAAGGACTGAATAGAATCTTCCAGAAAAACAATATCTGGTGAAACCAAGATATGCCTTGTTTGCGGATGGTACAACCTGTGACCTTTTCTTTCAACATTGTATCATCCAATTTTCTACACTATGTTTGTGGCACCAAAGCATATGCCAAACAGCCAAAAACACGCATGTGCTCAATAAATGGCTTTCTATCATGCCATGCTTCATATGGAGTAATATACTGAAAAGCTTTTGTAGAACACTTGTTAAGTACATAAGTGGCACACATGATGGCCTCAAGACAAAACGAATGCGGCAAAGATTGACTTTTGACCATACATCATGACATTTCCGTAAGTGACCTGTTTTTCCTCTCAACAACACCATTTTGCTCAGACGTATAAGACATTGTACATTGGTGTTTTATCCCACAAATAGACAAAAATGCATTAAATTCATGAGACATATACTCCCCCCCTCGATCGAAACGGAGGGTGACCATAGTACATTTCGAGACATTCTCAGTCATAGCCAAAAATTGTTTGAAGCACATAAATACTTTGGACTTCTCTTTAAGCGGAAATACCCATGCATGTCTGGAGTAATTATCAATGACAGTCACAACGTAAAGGTAATTGCCCAAGGATGGAGTTTGCTCCAAAATACAACCGTCACAAACATGTTTGATAGGTGCTTCAAGAGGCGACAAAGAAGCAACCATATCAGATTTCTGCAAACATAGCAAACTGACAAAATTCAAATTCCCAAAACGTGCATGCCATAGTTTTGCATCTGAAACAACCCTTGAATCTGCAATTGCATTTGCAAAATTTTATCCACACTTGTCATACAAAGTGAGCTTATACAGCACACGGCACAAAAGGCCAGATGTAACAATTTCATCACTAAAATTGAGATGATAAACTGTACTCTGTCATCCACAAATTTGACTACAAGTCCAAGTCTAGCAAGTATAAATACAGACAAAAGATTCTTCTTGATCCCAGGTACATAAAGTGCATCAACAAGTGTCAAAGAGCTAGCATTTGCAGCAATAAGCACAATATTTCCAACTCCCTGAACTGGATAAGAGGCATTGTTGGCACAAGTGACTGAATTCCGATGAGGGACAGACTCAAGAGAGGTCAAAGAGTAGAGAAACACCTATTTATATGGACACAAAATGTCTTTTGACTTTCCATCTTCATTTACCTTTTGAATTTCCTCCTTCATTCGTCTTTTGAATTTCCACCTTCATCTCTCTTTTGACTTTCCACCTTCATCTCTCTTTTCATTTTCTAAACTCACCCTTCACTTATGCACTTAATATGTTTTGAAAGAATTTTTATTTTTTTGAGATTGGGAAAACCGAATGGCCTTTTTATGTGTAGATATTTCATTTTATATAGGGCCTAAATATATGTATTTTTTATTATAATTAATTTGGTATTTTATTTAAATATTTATACCTAGGTGTGTGTTTTAATGAAACCTATGTATGCCTTCTTTCATCCTCTTGCACCCTAAGTATATTTTTTGCCAATGTGTACATTCTCTAATCTTATATTTTTCTTTTATACAAATCACCTCCACATTTTCACCCTCACCCTTGTGAAAACAAAAAATCAATTTCTACTCCCTTACTCACATTTATTATATAATTTTCATTTACTTGCATACTTTTTTCTCTTTCACCCAAAATAATACAAAAGAGGGACCATATCATATGATTCCAATATCTTTTTCCATATCCATAATTGTTATATATATGTTTTATCATGTACTCATTATTCCAACACCATGTGCTCATTGAGCTAAAACCCATGAATAGTCCATACACTAGTCCCACCATGTATATTTTTCTTTATTCACCAATGATCCTCCTCCATGCATGTGTAAAGATAACTTGGATGCTTTGTATCATGATATGACCCATGGAGGGTCTCACTCTTTGATACATTGTGCAAATTCAACAAAGGAGGGGACCACTAGAAGACTCTTGTAGGCATAAAAAACAGGCTTTTTGGTGAGATTTGTTGCGCCTATCTCCACTCAAAATTTCAAGACATTACCACCATACAAAACATAGCCCACAAGTTGAATAATCACCTCATTTTTTTGCATAATTTTTGGAGCTATTATTGGTGAGGTATAAATTTTATGGTGGACCCCAGCCTGCCCACTTTTTTCTCACAAGTCACCCCTAGTCTTCTCTCACTGCTTTTCACACTTCCACACACACACACCCATTCCTCTCCATCCCTCACTCAAACATGCACCTTCCATGGTTTCTTTTACCCTCTTCACCACTAACCTCCCCTCTCACCTCCATTAGCTCCCATATGAAGTCTACATGTATATACACCCTATCTATGTCTCTCTCTATTACCTCTAACTCATAATTTCATCTTGCCTCTTCTCTATGTACGTAAAATTCAGCATGTAGGCTAACATCTACAAAATTGGGAAATCTCATGACCGAATCATCATTTTCATAATTGGTGATCGATATCGACAATGAAAGTGTACAGAAAAGAAGAGAAGAAGAAGAAGATTGACAACAGTCATTCTTTACAATCTATACAAGGTAAGTCCAAGCTTCTTCAAGGCTTCACCATCTCAAGGATTCCCACTTCATTACCGTCTCTTTTTACCATCAAACTCATTCTACCCATTGTAAATTTTACCACTAACTTTTTAGTGATTACTAACACTAACCACTAACCTTGTTGTAAAAAATGCACCCTCTACTATCCACTAAAGTAGGCACTTCCAAGTATTCACTCAAACATCTCTTCTTTCGACCTCAATTCTCTCTTCTTGAGCCTACATTCATGTGATTCAAAGGAAAAGAGAGACCCACTCTCATTTTTAATTAAAAAGTAAATCATAATCCATGTTACTCTTAATAAAATTGATTAGGTTTAATCCTAATTAAGGATTCCAAAAACCTATAAATAGATCCCTTCTCTTCTTTTTAAGGAGCCATGGAACATAGCACGCTCCAACCCTAGTTGTGTGAGGAGATTGTAAGATTTGGGAGCTCTCTACCACATTATACTCATATGTGCATAGAGGTGCTTTGAGGCTATTGAGAAGAATTGAGTGATGTCCTACTCTCCATCACTTTTGTAGCTTCCACTTGCTCATAAATAAGATTGATAGTTTGGGGTGCAACTGTGTACAATGGCTATGCCTCTTTTCTCCAAAATCAACTCGACAATTTGGCTCAATGGCTTGTATAAAATGAACTTGTCCTCAAGATGATTTGTATGTTTTCATGCTTTGTGGTTTTAAGGGGCTTGTTGAATTTTTTGCCTAGGTGTAAGAGGGTGATATGGTGAGAAGTCTCCCATAACCCTAAGACAATGGGAAAATGGCAATAAGATCAAGCCATGTGTTGTCTCTCTATTTTTTCTAAGCTTGGAAGCATCTAATCTTTTATGCAAGGACCTAGTTGTTCAAGTTTATTTTTACTCTCTACCTTACTCTCTTCCAAATCCCTACGGTTGTGAGGGACTGTGTTTGGTGTGTTTGTAGCAATTTTGTATTCTTCTCTTTGCACATTGGGCTACATACTATTTGCATCCTAGTTTGCATCCATAACTAGGTGGTGCCCCTTTCTTTTGTTGGGTTTGGATGTGGGTTTGTTGTTTTCTTGTGTGCTTGTAGTTGGCCCAGCCCCAATTGAGCAGCACGGGAGCCTTGAGGAGTATTTAGAGGTTTCTTCTCTTGTTGCCTGCCCCGGACCGCCTAAGTATATAGATAGTAATGAGCTCGGTTGTACTATACCACTTGTAAATTCACATGGTTTTGATAAGTCAATGAAAAGCTCAGTTTTTGAGGTACATGATTTTTGTCAAAGAGTCTCTAAATGACGCTAATGTTTTATCAAATGAAAATGGTAGGAATCAAGAAGAATTAGGCTTGCCTAATTTTCTAAATGGATTCCAAGATGTTTTTATCGGTAAAATCCCTATGGACTTACCTCAAAAACAAGGGGATGATGAACATCGAATTGAGATTCTACCATGAAGCTCACCACCTAACAAGCCTCCTTGTTGAGTTTCCCAAGCTCAACAAGAGGAGATCATGAGCGAAGTACAAGAATTGGTAGAAAAAGGGATTGTGAGGCCTAGATACTCTCTCTTTTGTTCTCTAGTCCTTTTAGTGCAAAAGAAAGATGCTACATACCACATGTGTGTGGACTATCGAGCGCTAAACCCTATCACTATCAAAAATAGATTTCCCGTACCGTGGGTCAAAGATCTATTTTATAAGCTACAAGGTTTGACCTACTTCAGTAGGATCGACCTTAAAAGTGTCTATCATCAAGTAAGGATAGTGAATGAAGATATCCTAAAGACCACGATCCTTACAACGTTTGGTCTTTATGAATATCTTGTCATGCCTTTCGGTTTGACAAATGCTCCAGCCACGTTTAATTGTTTGATAAAGAAAATATTTAGACCCTACTGCAAATTCACAGGAGTGTTATTTGATGATATCATCATCTACTCCAAGTCCTTGGAAGAACATAAGCAACATCTCTAGGTAATTTTTCAAGCTTTGAGGGAGAACAAGCTTTTTATTAATCAAAAGAAGAGTGAATTTTTCCTCCCAAGAGATTCAATACTTAGGTCATAATATCTCTCAAGATGGTATCCGTATGGATCCATCTAAGTTAGAGGTAATAAAGGTAAGGCCTAATCCAAGAATTCTGCATGAGCTAAAAAGCTTTATTGGTATGTGTGAATACTATAGACGCTTCATAGAAAAATTCTCTTAAATAGAAGGACCATTACATGACTTAACAAAGAATAACATTGAGTACTTATGGATTTCTAAAGAGAAAAATGCTTTCGACAAGCTCAAAGAGAAGCTTACCTCCCAACCAGTCATTATGCTTCCGGATCTCTCAAATCCATTTGAGGTCCAATGTGATGCTTGTGGTGATTGCCTTGAAGCAGTCTTGCTTCAAGAAGGGCATGCCATAGCATACGAGAGCCGAAGGCTCAATGCCAATGAACGGGTCTTGGGTATATACGAAAAAGAGCATTTTAGCTTTTCTACATGTTGTAGACACATGGAAGCACTATTTATTGGGGACTCCATTTATTTTGCAAATGGACCACCAAAGTCTCAAGTACTGCAAATGAAGCTTTCCAACAAACAAATGAGGTGGGTAAATTTTATTTCACAATTTTATTTTCATATTGCTCATGTTGCTGGTAACCACAATCAAGTAGCTAATGCACTTTCACAAACAACCAAGATTCAATGTGGTGTCTATAGCAACTCAGAATGATCTATAATGAAACCAAGAGTAACATCTTGATGTTCCATATTGTTTTCCTATTGCAACCGTCTTGGTGTAACGGTCGCATAAATAATATAGCGTAAAAATCGATTTAGAACTCACTTGAGTATGCGAAATGAGTTATCACAACTAAGATGTACCCGAAAGAGTACCTCATTTCACTTTCCTTGAAAGTAACTTGCTGACGTAACTCATCAGCCAAGTTTATGTCGATGACTTGTTATCATCTTGTATCAGTAAAAACCCCACCATAGCTAGTGTTCAAGGTTGAGAACCTGAATTATACACGAAGAGACTAAACTTAGTCGCAAACATGCTTTAACTTATGATAAGCAAACTCCAAGTAGAGCAATAAATGCTTATTAATTGGATTTCTTGGTGCTAATGTATGCACTTTGCATATCCTTTAGCACAAGATTACACTTTGTAATTTGCCTATCCCCTTGGATAATTGACAGTACTGAGGTGTGTTTCCCCCACGGTTTACAGACAGTCTTCCCAGATTACTGATAAACGGGGATCACAATATCGTACAACATTGCTGAGGAATCAACAATGTCCTGAATAAGCATTGTGGTTAACTTGAAAGATCCACAAGCACCCAAACCGAGCCATGACCTCTATTGGTGATTGGTAGACCCAAAAGTAATCTCATAGAGATACTATACTTAGAGTCCAAAATGCTTCATAAGCAACAACTTGATGAATACACATGCCGTTCCAAATTAGCGTTTGCTAAACACTAGGGCCCATAACACCTAGTGTGCATGCATTTAGCAAAAAATAGATCCAAATCTATATATCCATAATCGTTCGTGCCAATACTTATGGTGAATGTGATGCTCCTAGCACACATTCAAGAGGAGTGTACATAGTTGCAAGAAGAAACTAAATACTTTCTATTGTAATAATTTGCATGCCTTGCTAAAACGTTTGAACCATAATAGAAGGTGAAATAGAAGTCACTTCTAGGTACAAACAATGAAACTTTTTCATTAACAACTCATAGCCTTGCTATATGTATAAACAACCATCTGTAATGTTGTTTAATAGCACTTGTATCATAATAAATCATTCTAAGTATCCGACAATTTTTGGCCACTAAAATTGCTCCTAATATGTCGTGCTGAAAATGGTTTAGAGAACAGATTTGACCAGCACCTAGGGACATCGTCGTGAAACATAATGGAAGTAGCCGCACCAGTGTCTATCCCAGAGACTCATATTCTCCACATGTGGAATATGTCGCAGGTAAGGATGTCTAAAAAAACGTCTTTCAAGTACAAGATGTACTTAGGTGTGGAGGTAACTGTAAACATGCAAGCGATGTGCGTGAGAGAGACCCTCATTATCCATGCTCCACACTGGCTAAACCAAACTCCTTGCGTTCCTAGACCATGTTGCATCCCATGTGACAACATGTGCGAAATAAACCCTACAAGTGGGTCTATAACTGCATAATGCAAAAACTTATATTGGACACGACAGCCCAAATTTCTTGGCTCTTAGATGACCTTGTCATTTCTCATAAGAGAAAAAAATGGAGGAAACAAAACCAAACTAGATGCCTACCTGAAGGTTGAACTTAGTGTTCACTAATCCGTAACGAAAAGGCACTTGCCCAAATTTCCTGCCTGCAAAGGCCTAGGAGCACTAATTGAAAATTAGTGAAATGCAAGTACTATTGTACATGTAATCTTGGGTGTTGCCTGTGCAATCTAGATCCCTTGGTTAAAATCAACTTTGTCAAACCCCTTGGTTAAACTGTGTAGGAATACTGCTCAACTAGCAGCTGGCCCTTGGCCCATGTCCGTGACCCCCCTTGGGTTTGCCCGTGTCATTACATTCCTTTGGAAGTAAAAATTTTTCCACTATCCCTTGGCAGTATGTGGACTTCTTTCCTTGAAAATGCAAGTGCGAAGGTTCCAAGAATTGACCATCCACCCTTACTAAGTGACTTAGTAATCACGAGCTAGGGCTTACCCCAAAACTATACTCATAGAGGCACTCTTAGTGCTAAGAGGAGCTCCACTGAAGGTGGAGGTGTATCCATAATCTTGGGTTTTTGTGAACAGCCGTGTTGTCAAAAGATTGGCCTCATCCATACACCTTGGAATAGATAAGCCCTTACGAGTTTAAGACGTTCAAAAACTCAACTTGACTTTCATACTTTAAGTGTGTAGTGCTAAAGTAATACCCAAAAAATCACTAATGACAAGACTCTTGCTTGTCCATTATAATCGATGGGTACGTAACTGAATAGAGTTGGTCGATATTGAAGGCAATCACTGATGAATTACAAAAAGATGGCTATTAGCCATTTGGGAAGATGGCTTGTAGCAAAAATAAGTGGCAATAGAGGACTCTTAGCCCTTCTTGTTATCTTTTAGCACATCCTATTAATGAAGGAATGCCTAGTTTCATTTCACCGTTCCCGCAAATAAGTTGGAAAGAGAGAGAGAAAGAGAGAATGCTGGGCTGAGGAAAACCCCTTATTGGATTGGGTTGTATGCCCATTGTATATGATCCCGTGCAGACCCTATCTGTATCTTACCACACCCTCGTAGAGAGAGGTACCATAAATCACATCTTGACTCCGTTACCATATACGTAATCATGACTATATATGTATGGTACTGCACCTGGAAATAAACACACAATGTTTTGAGATATCTATAACTGACGTTGTCCTTGACAGAGTAGCTAGTGTTATAGCGGAAGCAAAAATAAGAATGAGATGGGATTATGTCAATCTCATTGGCATGCCATGCACACAGAGGTGTAAGCTATTGGCGACATTGACGGGCTCTACCAATTAATCCGATACTGAAAGTGCCTTGCACTATCGGACATAGATACATCTCAATTTTCCATTGTCGTACGTAAATGGTTAAATCACTTTGCCAACGTAAAGGAAAACTTAAAATTGTGTATGATGGTTGCCTCACTATGGCAAGTGTGTTGAGTTTGGCAAAAACTCTTTGCAATTTGGCTCATAGCCATAACTGGTACGGAAGAGGTGTCGTTGCATGCACCATATACAGTCTCTTGTGACGCAAAAACCTACTATTAACATTTTCTTAACTTGTGGAAACCATTACCCCAAATGTCGTAAAAGAAGCCGTGCTTCACTTCAATGCTCATGTAGTGTTTGTGCTCATAGCTAATATATGCTCCCGTTGACACACGTGTCCAATTGGAGAGGAATCGACCATGTCGAAAGTGTTTAAAGAAGGAAAGCATTATGTATTATATATTGACTAAATATGCTATACTGAGCAAGGTATTGTATCATATACAACTAACCAAAAGGGTTATCTGAAAGGGAAGATAACCACTAAAGAGCATGCAAGAAATTGATTGACTACTTAGCCGCAAAATCTAGCAAAAAGACCTAAGAATCCAGTACTTGGGGACAATGTTTCCGTTGATGCTGTCCCATACAATTGAAACATAACTTTTGCAATCTGGCTTTATTAAAGTCTATTGTAGAAAGTCTCCTCTTTGCCACCTTGGCGGAGATTGGTTCGACTACGGCCACAAGTGTAGATACGGTAGTTTGTGGGATGCACGAGATGACCAGCTCCGTAAGGTGATCCACTTGTGTAGCAAGAAATTGGACGCGAACCGCCAATTTGCAAAATCGTTCTTCAAACATTTGAAAGTCACGACTTGTAACATACTCTTTTTCATCGATTGGATTGCTAGTATCCTCCAAAATTTCGAGCACACTTTGAGGAGGAGGAAGATGTGGTTGAAGGAAGTTCAAAGCAAAAAGGTGATTCTTGAAAAGTTTCGTATCCAAAAAATTAAACGTGGCATCCATGAAGATTGTGTGTGTTGCGAGCAAATAAGGAGAAATCTCATAGCCGTATGATGTATCAACATCAACAATAACTAGCTGTGCTAATTAGGTTCGTAACCGTAATTAAAAGGTAGAAAATTTCCTTCAAAGTCAAGCCGTGCTTGCCCGAATCCCTTGGATCCGAGGTTGTTCCGCTAGTAGGTCATTACAATCGGAATGTGTTCCAACAAGCTTCTTGTAGAACCCTTGCCAAGTAGCAATGTTTGAAGACTTTGAAAAGGGGAGTCCAAATTTTGGCAGCTGCAAAAAAATCGGCTTGCCAACGATGTTCCCAAGGAGTTGCCAATAGCTTGGTTGTGGTACCTTGCCAAACCCCCCGAACCAACTCCGTCGAGCATGCAATTCCAAAAACCTATGGGTACTTGCCCTTAATGGAATTAAGTCCTAAGGTCAAGGGCCTTAGGCGTTTTGATGTGAACCCAACCTTCTTGCAAAGCTATGGCGGTCGAGCGTAGCGTGAGCAAGGGAAGGACACCACTAGCGCGCTGGGTGTAGCTCACTATGCTTGGCACCGTGGTCGAGCTTTGATCCCCTCAGCCTCGCGACCCTATTGCACCCCTTTGCACGCGATTGGACAAAGGTCAAAAATCCGTCTCCCCCTGCCTCAAGAGGCTCTGCACACACTCTTGTCCTCCTCGACTTCATCCCCGCCTAAGCGGCCATGCCCGCCTCCTAGCCCCCTTAGGTTGCATGAGCATGCTAAAAGTGGAGTTCCACGACCCACTTTGCCTAGAATAGGCTAAAGCTCTGATATCAGCGAAATGCCCCTGGTGGGACTGGTTGGAATGAACCTCCCATTAAATATCCCCCTTGAGCCTGGTCCTTGACCATTGGGCATTTCCCTTGGCATGACACCAACGGTATCATATTAAGTTAAAAAATTATCCTTTTGAAGCTGCTAGATGGATGCAAGACATACAACTTAGGTATAGTATGAACCTTGTCAATGCTTACAATGCTACATTAGAGTAAGCAAATATACATGATTCTTTTAAATGATCACTGTTTTTGGATTATAAGACTAATTCTCTTTTTCTTGCGCACAAATTTAAGTAGTATGTGTGCTTAGAATCATGTTTGTGTTGACGATGTCTCTCAAACACCAAGTAGAAATTGTCACTCTACTTTGGAACTATGATATGGACTAAAGAGCAGACATGCTTGCGGTAGCTAAGTCTCCCAAGCCCCAAATGGATTATTCATCCATCTTGGAATGATGTCTTAGGGTAAAAAGGGATCCTCTACCCGCTAAGAAACATTGACTAATGACTAAGGCTTTATCTCTTCTACCTCATAGTCGAGGACGACTTTGGTTTCAAGGGAGAGGTAATGAGATCTAATATCTAACCATATCCAAATGATTTTCTCATATTAAAATGATGATTTAATATGGGATAATAAACGGGAACAATAGTTAGAATATAGACATGCGCTTTTAGATGTATCTCCGCACCGAACCAAAGGGAATGGGTCCAAATGGAAGATGGTCTATCAAAGAGCAATGCTAGTTAATGGGGCTTAAAATACCTTAGGGTTAGCTTCATTAAATACCTCCAAATATTTTTGTAAAAGTCCTTAAGCTAGGCCTATGCTTGAGGTGCTTGATGATTAAAGTGCATGAGATGCTTGATAACTAAGGTGCATGATTAAGCTAGGCATGAGCTTGAAAAGTCAAATCAATCCCTACAAGGAGGGGATGAGCCCTTGAAGCTAAAGGCCTAAGAGAGAGAGAGAGAGAGAGAGAGAGAGAGAGAGAGAGCCCATACTCTTGCTAAGCTTGTACTTGTTGACTAAGGTGCTTGAGAAGCTTCCCATGCTTGGAGGTAAGGTGCTTGAGGGGCTTGAGTCAAAAAGGTGCCCTACAAAGGAGGGAGCGAGCCCTAAAGCTAGGGGAATGATTTGACCAACCCCTCACTCACCCAAAGGACACCACTTCCTCAAGGAACACAAGGACACATGTCAAGTTCTCCCTATGCTTAGACATATGGGGTGCTTGAATCCTATTGGATAGGCTAAAGAGGGGTCCATTAAGAATTTATTTATTTATTTAATTGTCTAAAGCATTTTTATCAAGCTCTCTCTCTCAAAGGGGTAAGAAGGACACTTGTCCTAATGCTAGCATGGTTGCTTGATATGACTAAAGCATGTGATTGGCTAGCCTTGTAGGGGTCTAATTAAATTTCAACTTGAGCTACAAGGAGGGGTTGACCAAGAGAAGGTAGGGGTGTTCTTGGGGGGTATACTCTCTCACACACACTCTCACAAGCTCATTCTCACTTGGGCAAAGTGCAAGAACTCCATCTCCTTCTCCAAGCTTGTTGAGAAGTTGAGATCCTACACCAACACTCTTGGCTATGAAATGAAAATCCAACCAAGAGCTATGCTTCAATGCTTAAGCTTTCCATTTTCTCCATCTTGATTATTATGCTATTATGCTATGCTAAGCAAGAAGAGTGATGATAAGTGAGGAACTATTTCTTTCTCCTATGAATGTTTCTTCTTCCTCTTCCCTACCCTCATTCCCCGCTATCTCTCTCCACCTTTGAAGGTGTTTGAGTCCTTGGGACTGAGGCGAGGGATGGTTAATGCTTTTACAAAATTTACATTAAGGCTCGTGATGCATGAAGCTTTCCATCTTCATTGCATCACCTAGGTCACAAGGAACACAAAGATTATATTGTATCAAGTCTCTCTTGATGGGAGAATCTATGATACAAAAGACTATTGGAGGGAGGACCGGCTCCACATAAATCGGGTCCTCAACTGTTGTCATGTTCTCTAATTCTCTCTCTTGCAACAGTATTGTTCCTGCCAAGTTAATTAAGTATAATGGTTGTGTTGCTACCACTAATTAAGTTCACCCTCTATGTTCTCAAAGTAGTCTCATAAAAATGCTCACTATAATTCTCTTGATTCGGCTATTCTCAATGTTCCTAGGCCATTTATATTACAATACAGGCCTCATGTCTCCTCTTGTTGAGCTTGGGAAACTCGATAAGGAGGCTTGTTAGGCAGTAAGCTTCCTGGTAGGAGCTCAATTCGATGGTCATTATCTCCTCGATTTGGAGGTAAATCCATAGGGATATCATCGATAAAAATATCTTGGAATCCATTTAGAAAATTAGACAAGTCTAACTCTTCTTGATTCCTACCATCTTCATTTGATAAAACATTAGGACCTTTTATGGATTGTTTGACAAAAACCATGTACGCAAAATCTGAGCTTTTCATTTATTTGTCAAAAGTTGGAGAATTTACAAGGGGTATGGTACAACTAGGTTCATTAGCATCTATGTACATGTTCTTTTTCCTATACTTGAAATACAACCTTCTTCATGGAGCTTTACATTAATAGCCATACGGTCAAACCATGGTGCCCCTAAGATGGCATCTTCATGCTTGAGAGGGGAGATGAACAAAACTTCTTTGTCAACATAGCGTTCGACATGAAGGCTTTTTCCAATCAAGGGAGTAACTATGGCTTCTTGCCCCTTGAAGGCTCCATTGGCTACAACAACATCCCCCATCTCATGAGATTGAATGCCTAACTTGGTGGCCAACTCCATGTATATGAAATTGTGAGTAGAACTAGGGTCAGACAGGATGAAGACATCATGCTCCCTTACCTTTCCCCAAGCATAGGAGAGAGGTGATCCTTTGCAATGGGCATCCTCTTTTGGAGCTTCGATTGTGGAAGCTCTAGGAGTCTCATTGTGGGCATTTCTTTTGGGGCAAGAACGGTAGCCATGTCGTTTCTCCCCACACTTGAAGTATTTGTGGTCCTTATAGAAAGCTTCTAGATCTTCAAGAGAGAGTTTATTTTTACCTTTGTAAACTCCCTTCTCCTTGGACTGATTGTTGTGGTTGTTGTTGTTGGAGTTGCCTTGGGAAGAGTTTTGGGCATTGTTCTTCCGCTTTGCATCATTTTGATCTTTGTTTTCCATGGGCTTGGCATTCCTTTTAGCCCCTTGTTGGAAATTGATGTGTGAAGAAACCATAGTGTGGTGGATTACTTTGGTGATGGAACCAGGCCGTTGGGAGTTGACATACTCGGCCATTTCTTCAGGTAATGTCGCACAGAGTTGTTGCTTTTTCTCGAAAAATTCTATCTTTTGGAAGATAGTAGCCTTGAGATGTAAATCCCAAAACTTGTCCACATATTTGTGGATAGACTCGTTGGAGAGAAGTTTCAAACTCTGTCATTCGATAAGCACTTTGTCCTTTGCATCAATTGCAAAATTGCTTCATGATGGAAACTCGTAGAGTTTTCCATGTCTTTGGGGCTTTGCCATTGCCACGAAGGCTAGCCCACCATTGACGAGCAGATTTTTGGAAGTGCATAACTACATGGTATAGCTTGGAGGACTCTGTAAAGCCCTCATCTCCAAAGGAGGCCGCATCAAATTGCTGGATGAATGCCAGTACTTTGTCGGTAGCACCAAAGGTGCCATCATAGGTAAGAAAAGAGATACTCTTTCCTCCCTCTTTGAACGTCTTGAGCTTTTGGGACATTCTCCAAGCATGGTGTTGTATTTTTCTTCCCTTGTTTCCTCTCTTCCCTCCCGGAGTGATGAGGAGAAGGACTATGGGTTGGCCATTTCCTCTTTGGAGGAGTTGGCAATCATCCTAGACTACCGTCTTTGTGGAGCCACATCTTCATAGGAGCTTAGTGATTTACTTCTTTCTCGTTCTTTGGATTCCTCCTCTCTTATGGGAGAGAGTGTTCTCTTGGGAGTCTCATCAAGAGGCCTCCTAAGCTCTCTCTTCTCTTGGAGAGGAAGGAAAATCCCATAAGCATGAAGTTGTTGAGTAACTTTGGCTTGCAAAGCAGGGTTGCCCATAGCTCGTTGCAACCTAGTAAAAAGATAATTAACAAACATGGGGGTATTATCGTTAGCACCTTCATGTGCAAAATCAAAGTTGTCAATATTCATTCTACTCTCTCAATTATTGTCAGACATGCTAATTAAACTTATGTATATATTCCTTTGTGCTTTGGTACCTCAAAAACCTAAGTTGCTACTCTTCTTTACATTTGAAAATTAGTTCTCAAGCAGCCACACGCGTGGTTTAGAGACTGTTGATTGTAGAGACTAGTGGAGAGGGTCTAACATTGCTCAGTTGATTATGGTTCATGTTGAGCTTGCTAGTATCTTAATAATGGTTAAGCCAAAGGCAAGCTTCGAGAGACTCCATTATTAAGACTATAGTCCCCACCGGTGTACCTCTAACTAAGTCCTTTTCAACCAAGATAATAGATCCTTGTCCACTTACCCTATTGCAATGAATAGGTCCAACCTTTCATGGACAACTTAAGGACCTCTCTTATTAAGTAAGAAAAGAGAAACCGATAGCTCTGATAACAATGTAATGGAAATGGCTTATGAACTTTGAGAATCGCGGAATTAAGAGAACTAGAGTGAGTATTTTTATGAGACTAATTTGAGAACATAGAGGGTGAACTTACTTAGGAATAGCAACATAACCATTATACTTAATTAATTTGGCATGAACAATACTTTTGCACAAGAGAGAGCTAGAGAACTTGAAAACATTTGAGGACCGGATTTATGTGGAGCTGGTCCCCCTCCAATAGGCTTTCATATTATAGTTTCTCCCATAAATAAAGACTTGGTACAATACAATCTTTGTGTTCCTTATGACCTAGGTGATGCTATGAATATGGAAAGCTTCATGCATCACATGCATAGCATATTTGTAAAAGCATAAAACATCCCCGTCCTCAGTCCCAAGGCCTCAAACACCTTTGAAGGTGGAGAGAGCTAGCGGGGAATGAGAGTAGGGAAGAGAAAGAAGAATCATTCACATGAGAAAGAAATAGTTCCTTACTTATCATTACTCTTATTGCTTAGCATAGCATACTAGCATAGCAAAGAGTGTTGATGTAGGCTCTCAACTTCTCAACAAGCTTGGAGAAGGAGATGGAGTTCTTGCACTTTCACCAAGTGAGAACGAGCGTGTGAGTGTGTGTGAGAGAGAGTATACCCCTTAAGAACACCCCCAACTTGCTTTGGTCGACCCCCCTTGTAGCTCATGCTGAAAATTGATTGGACCCCTACAAGCCTAGCCGATCACATGCATAGTGTATATCAAGCAACCATGCTAGCATTAGGACAAGTGTCCCCCTTTCCCCTTTGAGAGAGAGGACTTGATGAATGTATAAACAATTAATTTAATTAGCTAAATTATCATTGGACCCCTTTAGAGGCCAACCAATAGGCTTTAGGCGCCTTATGAGGACAACATGGAGAGGAACTTGACATGTGTCCTTGTTGCTTCTTTAGACTAGGCTTGCCTTGTGTGAGGGTGTGTGTGTGTTCTCTCATGCCCTTACAATTAGGGCTCACCCCCCATGAGTAGGGATGTTGGTTGACTTTTGTAACACCTTAACACTAATTTGGTACCAAAACAGGACACTTAAGTGCCCTTTTTTTACAAATTTAGATGCTACTTGCATTAGACCGTTTATTTAAGAGAACTCTCTTGATATGCTTAAATATTTTAGCTAGAGGGTCTTCTAAAAATATAACCTTGCATTTTTGAATCTACCATGATCAAGAACTATACTCATCAATTCAACGTGCCAAAGCATCCTGATGATACAGTAAAGCAAAGATCACACAAGCTACAAGATTTGCTCTTTGGAAAACAGTAACAGGAAACCTTGACCACAGAAACCCTTGAGTTAATTACTCAAGACCCAACTCTTGCACAACATAATGGTTTGAATTGCATTGATCTTCAAAGCATGGTAGAGCCAACCAAGGCTATGCATAGACACAATCGTTCAACCCATGCACACAGTCGTCCCGGAGTACGCCATCTAGGAGGGGTGGAAGGGAACTAGTTAATTAAGGGCAATGTTTAAAGAGGGAGGAAAAAGTTGGATGTTAACGTGTGATTTTTTGCAAAATTACCTAATAAAGTCCTTTAAAAAAATCATCAATAGGGAAATTAATTGATAACATCTCCCAAATGAGTGTAAATAGAGTGTGTACTATCAGAAAATATATAAAAAATAGTCTTTTTGCTTATTTTCATTGTTTTTCTTGATATTGGGACTTAAAAATGGAGAAATCCACCAAAAACCAATAAAGTGGTGTTTCTCAATGGATTTTGTTAATTGTTTATTTTTCACTTTGCTTTTTTAGTCTATTTTATTATTTTCTTTGATTTTTTCAATAAACATATCAAAAATTAATAATAAATAGCAAAGGAGCTCAGATGGAGAAACTGAAGATACGCTGATGATCAAAGAGACAAGACGGAAAGACACAAAAATTTTCAATCAAATTGGCAGATGGAAGTGGGAAGCCTAAATTAGGCCGCCAAGGCCTACTTTTGCAAATTCTTGCAGAATGAGCTAACGGAATTTGATTGAAGAAATTTTTGAGCCTAACATAGATTTCAAGGTCTAGTAGGACTAACAGGAAAATTTGAAGAAAAATAGTTTGGGAAGTCCGAGTATAGATAGCCAAGGTAGCCCAAAATCACCTCATTTCCACTAGTCACTCTTGGAGGAGAGATCTTTTTGCCTTCTCCGCGCACGATTTTCGGAGTCCACAATCGCCCTTTTACAGCATTGTCTCACACGAGACATGAGGGGTAAGTTCTAAACTTATCAATGAGCATTTCTATACAGCCAGGTAGCAAGTCTAGGCTCAGGAAAAACCCCTAGAAACCCAGCTGTGCACGAAGTCCTACGACACAAAATTGACCATAGCGGCCTATCATCTCAACCGAATTGGACGAGACTTTAACTGTAGCATGCCCCTATATAATAAAACACTTTCATATCACCAAATGACCTTTTGGCAGGGATCAAGGAGGTCCCAATTAAACACTATGTTTTTTCTACATGCCAGAATTGGGTTCTGACTCCACGGGCAGCTTATAGACAAGGTCTATACACAATGTACCTAGATGGTATCATGGAAACAGTCCAGGCAAGCTCTCTAATAGCAAAATACAGCTCAAAGGCTACAAAGCGTCAAATTTGACATATGAAGTCAAACTGACTCCGAATGGGCCAAAATTGGATCAGTAGTATCAGGACTATGTAGCGGACAAGTCCATAGCTTCAAAAGTGACTAACCAACTCTACATGCCAAGTAGTCACAAAAATCGATGATTTCAGAGCCGACAAGAGCACGAAGTGATGCCAGTACGACCGAACTTTACCAAATTCATTTTAGGACTTGTTTTAGATGTATTAAAGATGTTTAGGTCATCAAATTGTCAATTCTTACAAAAAAAGTGACTACTGTAGATAATCGTGATTATTTACTTTTTGTGCTTCTTTGGCTTGAAATCAATCTCTTCACTTCACCTATCACACTTGTACACATCTATTACAAGCCACATGTCAAGTATGAGCCAAAATGATCAAGAAAAACTCTGAATTTGTCAAAAAACGTACCAAAGTCTTTTCAATCCAATTTTTGAGTGAACTGTTATATTTTTTGTTCCAAATCATCCCGTATCTCACACGCACACTCTACATCATGCCTAGAACCAGGTTGCAGCAAAAAATGTACAAATTGATGACAAAATTAATAATCGCGATTATTTACTTTTTTACCAAAATGAATGCAATTTGCAACTTTGACCCTATAGGACCAAAGAACATGATGTCCCAAGCCCACTAATCAAGTTTGAGCAAGTTTGGAACTCAAAAACTCAAAATCTCTTTATATCTACTGTTTCAGAGTCTAAAAGCCTAAATCTGACAACATTTCCACCCAGTGCACTCAAATGAGCCCACACTAGGAAAAGGGTGTCTTAGAAAGATAAGCTGCAAGATCTGCCACCGTACCAGTTAGATCCAAGCTCAGTAAAAATGGCAAAGGCAACCTACTTGTCTAAAGAGCAGCTCGAAGAAAACAACACCACAGTCTTCACTGGCAGATTCAAGAGTGAAGAAGGACATCGGATAGAATTGCAAATTCTACCTAAGGAGGTTTATGATGTAGCTGCAAAGCCAGACACCAAAGAAGCCAACAAAAGACTAGGGCTTTGAGATTTCTATGACCAGGAACCATGCGGAGTGGATTTCCAAAAAGCATATGAATTGCTATCCACGATCAAAGAAGATGGATCGGCCCAAATCACGGATCAATGGGGGAAAAAGGTTGAAGTGGTGATCACTAAAGATATAGTGGCCGAGGCACTGAAGCTGCCAACAAAAGGAATGACAATGTGGGCCAAGGATAGAAAGACAGCAGGTACTTTTACCAAGGATACTGTTGCTACCACATTTTCTGATCTCATCCAAAGGCAAGTGGAGGATCTAGCTCGCCTCTACCATCAACATTTTCACTTTCTCTCAAAGAGACCGCCACGGTACACAACTCCAAACCATGCAGTTGCGACTACTTTCACTCAAGTATTGAAGTCGACAACCAGGCAAGCAATAGATCACACGCAGTACATGCTTACAACGCTAAAGGACACGAAGAAAGAGGAAAAGATCTCATATCTGGGCACTCCAGAAGTGCTAACAAGAATAGAATATCATGCTATTGTAATGACCAAAAACATGCCGCCAACCCCAGATCAGAACACATAATTCATTTCAGCTCAACCTTGAAGCTCTAGAAGCTCAAAGAAAAGCAACGGAAGAAGCGGATGAGCAGCAAAGACAAGCGAAAGGTGCATAACAAAGCGAGTCACATCCTGATCAAGGAGAGATGTTTCCAAGACCCTCTTCACCAACTACGGAACAAGCAAATCAGCCCATGCGGAGTCCAAGGCCTTCACCAACAGATAAATCTAATGAAGACGACGTAGCAAAGGAAAAAGAACCTGAGCAACATGAAGAAGCTAGTTTTGAACAACCCAAGGAAGCCAAAACAATTGAAGCAGAACCTTCCTCTACAACAGCTCAAGCAAAAACAGTTGAGGCATCCACAAAGCCTCAAGAGAAGCGGTTAGACCTGCAAAGCCTCAAGAAGAAGCACGGGCACAAGCAGAAACCATTGCACCAACAAACGAGCCACAAACCAAAACGACAGAAACCTCTAAACAACCCCAGGTAGAACTTGAAGACTGGAAAACCAATGATGAAGTCATCATGTGTAGGTAAATGAGTATGTAAAGCAAATACAGCTGATGATAGACAAGATGAGAACAACAGCACTTAGCCGCAGTGCCAAGGCAAAGAGTTGAAACAAGTCATTGATGCTCTACAAGGAGAGCTAGACGATAGAATGAACATCATTGAAGATCTTCAAAGGCAGATTAAAGAGCTAAAAAATGAATCAAAATAACACCAGATTGCCAGGGAGAAACAACAGAAAGAAATGGAAGAGCTAGGAGAGCTCCTGACAAAGTTATCTGATGCTTGAAAAAGCAAAGATCAACAACTCACATAAGTAACCAATGAAATTTTAACCACTACTCTGTCAGTACAAAAGATCCAAGTGCATTTAGATGTAGCTAATGCCTCCATGCAATACTCCGAGCAACGAATCAATGATCAAGCAGAATTTCTAAGACAGATAAGAGGAAACCCCATTGTAGCCTTAATCAAGGGAACAGATCAAGCCTATAAGACTTTAGAAAAGAGGAACAAAGACCTTGAACTTGAGCCGAAGCTGGAACAAACACAAATATGAGACCTTGCATTGATGCGGATACAAAGAGAAGAGCAATTGCTCAAGGAAATAGATGAATTGAAGAGAGTCAATCGACTGCTAAGAGAGGGACATATAGAAACTCAGGAGGAGGCAAGAACCTCTGAACAGCCAACCATAGACATACCATTAATCTCTTTTACTGATATGGAAACACAGCCGTCAGAAGGGCTAGTAGAAGAATCAGATTTTCAAGTACCAGTCATTGAAACCGAGCAAATGCCAATGGTCCAGCTTTCTAAAGCTGAGGAAAATACACGAAAAGAGTAGATTGTCCAAGAAGCAGATGTTGAATGGAAAGCAGCAATGGATTGGGAGTTGAGAGTTCTCCACTCAGTAAATGTAACTCAGCTCACTCCCAACCAAATCAATGCTCAATGGCATCAACAATCACTGCCCTCCTACCCATTGATAAAGGTGGAGCTACTGTAGGTTAAGGAAAGACTTTACAATGATATGTAGGCAGAAGGCTCAGATGATATCCACCCCAATTGGAGAAAGAACTGGTTGAACAAGAACTCTAGATACCTAATTCTGTTCACAAGAGCACCTGCAGCTATACAGAAGGACCCTACATTATATCCTTTACTAAGGGTAAGGACATGGAAGGCACACAATGCATTGAATAAGAAGAGGCCAACATGGCTAAATTACCCAAGACTACCAGCTCCTGAGCAAGGACTAGCAATGGAAGAATACATGGTGAAAACCCTAACGGGTGCTATGAACTTCTTGAGCCTCCCTGGCCTCTCATGTGCAATGCTTTGTAAAATCTACAGAATGTTGCTTACATGCATTCAAACATTTCATGATCCTGAACAAGCCGGTGCACCATAGATGTCTTCCCTAGAAGGCAACAAAGGTCTATGCTACGATTTGAGTGGATAGCCTTCAAAAGAAGTCCTCTACGGCTTCTACTCCAGATGTATGTTTTTGCCATCAAGCAATATGTTGGCATTTGAAGAGGCATTCTATACAGGATTCTTCACATGGCGGACAAAGATCTTTGGGCCAATGATTAGTAACCTCACATCAAGCTTTGTTGGCTATTCAGCCATTGAACTTAAAAACAAAGTCACCATGCAGTTTTTGCAAGTCCCTGACAAAGAAAGACAAAACAGATATGAAAAAGCCCTACATGCACTTAAAGACCGCCTTGCCACCTGTCAACTTGAAGACTACTTCAGTCCATGAAGCTGTGTCAAGAGACGACACAGTCGAGGAGGGGGGGAATGTTAGCAGCAAGCTAACTCGGATAACATTTTTTGGAGCCTTTATTGTAAAAACACTTATTATTTTGATAAATCGGGAATGTTGTAACTCCTACATGGAAGCTTCGGCATGAAGAGAGAGATCCCAAAAAGAAATCTGAGGGCTATTGACAACTTCCCTCTTATGATCCCCCCCCCCCCCCCTTCCTACCACTAGCGATATCACTAGTGATCAGCACGGGAAGCATCTCTTGATGACATGGCATCTTGAATGTCGACTTCGCAAAATTTGATGTGTCCGTGATGCCAAAATGATGCACCATAGCCTCTTGGTCGTAAATCGCTTCATGCTCGCGCTCATATGAGCCTCGTGCAGGTCGTTGTGAGCTCTAATCTCCCTGCACAGCTCTTACTGCTCTGTCTCACGCCATGCCCCATCTTTTTTTTCCCTTTGTTCACATTCCAATCTTAAGCCCCCATCGGGCGGCCATTTGTATGGCGGGCGGCCATTGCCTTCTCGGGTGGCCATTGAGCATACACGTCAATCAAGGCACCATATTTGGCACCAAGGCATTGCCTTCCTAAACATTCCATTTGCAGTAGCCAATAAATGATAATATCTTCGTGATTTTTGTTGTCCAGTTTAGTGTCTTGGATGGTGCCGCTTGCCTTCAAAATGTAAGTATAGGTGATTATATTTGGCGAAAGGCCTTCCCTTCGCATTCGATTAAAATTCCCACAAAAACCTTGCCACAACCAAGTTGGGCATAGCTTGCAATCGACGTGTTCCAAGAGCCCACATTTTCAAAAAATTTCTCATCAAGAACATTTTGTGCTTTCGTAATGGCACCACACTTGACATACATATTGCCCAAAGCATTGTTAAGTATAATTTCTCCCCTACAATTTTGGTAGTAGCGTCATCACAGCTTGGCCCGTAGGCATCAATCTTCACCCACAATAAGCATACATATCAGTCAATCCTACTATCATATCAGATTCTGGCATTAGTGATAAGTTTGGCACATTTTGAAAATGCTTGCATATCCTCCTTTTTCATACCATGCCCGCAAAGCGGCACAACATCCACCCCCTCTGAACGTGCACATCCTTTGGCATGTGTCAACCATTTTCTAAAATAACAAGTATAGACATAAATGCACCCAATCAGTGCTCCACTATAAGCATGCTTCGACAACTGTCATGAGTGTAGACCCATCTAGAATAAAGGAACATGTAAACCCCTTACATCATCTTACATGGCACATAGCCATGTCTTGCCCTCCTGGATCAAATGGAATAATAAGAAATTGACCCAACAATGGAGCATCATAATACTCTTTTGACATAGCCAACTGCAAAAACCCATAAGGTATACACATTCCGCAAGCTTTGCACAACTTAACATCATACCTTGGGCCCAATTCCATGCAACCATGTTGCATCTTCTTTACAACATTTTTGGATCCACCAAGTTTAAGCTTTATGCTGAGAACATAGCACCTCTATTCTTTGCAAAACATGGAAACCTGTCCCAAAGCAAGAGAAAACATCCAGACCTTGTCGGTAACTGGGAACAAAATTTGTCTTTTGGTATGCACACGGGAGAAACTCCTCCCTTCTATCGGCAAACACAAGATCCCTAGCACGATCAGTAAAAAGAGGATTATAATAGAAAGTCCATATTGAATATATCCTCTTAAAAATATAGCAAGCGTTCTTTGAAAAAAATTGGTTGCTTTGCCACCTCGAATGAGGATCCGGCTCATTGTCTTCACCCCCTCTAGTTTTAGGATTTTGATGTGTATGCTGGTATTCCATTCCCACTTCAACGCATGGAAGCTAAACAACATTCTCCGAATTAGTAAACTTCGACACGTCGCTCACATATATAGACTTGTCTATGCATACCTCCTCTACTTGATCATCTTTGAGCATATATGTGCATGTTGGAAACCCATCCTCCCTGTGTAAAACATGCACCCCCTTTGAATAGGCATTCCTCTCAGAAGAAGCATCATCACACGTTGGACCATATGTATGTAAGTCACTTAGGAAAGCATCAATGATGCCATCCTCATCCTCTTGAGTAGCATCTCTATTTGCATACACTTCTTCCTCAATAGACATAGGCTCATGCTCTTGTTCATAGGCATCAGATGGTACATCCATGGTATCGTGTGCAATTTTCATATCATGATAGGCATCTCCTTTCAGATTCAAAGACTTATCACATACCTGTAGATAGTCCGCATGCATAGTGTCCCTTTGTGAGTTGATCATGGAACAATCAACATCTTCATTAACAGCTTCACCTGAGTTGCTAATGGCACAACCATTAGCTTTAGGTAACTCTGCATTACTTTCAATTTCTGGCCCTTCAATTTGTGTACCATCTCCTAAAGCATCTTGCTCTCCTGCTAATTTTGCACAAATCTGTTTCCAAAATTCTTCGTAGTTTGGTGCCTGCTCATCATCGTATTCCATTTCCCTTGCCATATATTCATTACTAGCATGTAAAATCGCTTCTTTAAAATACTCCCAAGAATCTGCATATTCTCTAGCAAGATCTTGAAATTGTGTAGTCAAACTTGGAATAACCAACCGCTCAAACGAGCTCATCATAAGCTCCTCTGGAACTTCACGTGCTCGCATCTCCATCTCGTAACATGAGAGGTATCCCATCGGATCATAACACTCGAACATATTGCACTCGGCATACACAACATCCAACGTCGCATCCACAGCATTGTCTAGTTTCTTTTGCTTTGATGCTTGTACCCTTGCCATGCTTGAAATTGCTTCAATCATCTGTATCAAAATTTTAAAATCCGACGTAGTTTGTACCTCTTTAGAGAAGTATGTCAAGCTTATATTTGAAAGTTTTTTGTAAAATCTCATGCACTCCTTGTTGCGGCTCCATCTTCTCCAGCTCTCACCCCGGTTGATTTTGCGTCAGGTTCACCAAAAAATGTCGGAGAGCGTGGTTCTAAAAAGCAGCGGGCTTCTGGCTGTGAGAGACTAGAGAGTGAAAGAGGTAACAAGATTGAAACATCAATAAATTTACAACACAAATGCGACCCAACCCTGCTTTTATTCAATTCCAAATCCATGTACAAAGTATGGTCGAAATTGACCCTCGGTATTCATCAAAACTCTAAAAGAAAACCCTAGGTAATGTCAAAATCCCAAGCACTACCATCCATATACATTGAATTCCTACTGCCTTGACCTCCAACCGATCATAAGGTTAGTTCTTGCCCATTGCATGCTCAAGCTGTCGTTGGCGGCATGCACTCAAGCCCGTAATGATCACAGATGGGTCTTGTACCAAGCTTTAGAATTCTCTGGTTTGTACCTGTGCTTGCCCAAACCCTTACTCTGTTTACTTTATCAAAATTCCATCCCAAATCCGAGGAAACAATTGCCGATTTCAATCCTTGTTTTTATCTATTCTTGTTCATCTTTCAGCCTTTTCTGCATCTTTGTACTTGACCATGTTGTTGTAAATGATCCCCATCTGATTCCCCTGCTTACCGTCCTTCTTTAGATGTTCACCCAATCCCAAGAAAGAATAAAATTGAGACTCTGCTCTTTGTTTCCTTCCTTATTGCTTTTGTCCTCTCCTTAATACCCTTGAGATCCTTCTTAATGCTCCCCTGATGCCCTTTAATGCCGAGAGATCAAATAATGGAGACTTGATTATGGCGGTGAGATCAACGAATTGGTTACTTAACATGAGAGAGAGAGAGAGAGAGAGAGAGAGAGCTATGGTGGTGGGAGATCGGCTATGACGGTGAGAGGGAGATAACGGCTATATAATTCCCAAGAAAGAGAGATATGGCTATGGCTTCTTAAGGGTGGCGGGGAGAAAAAGAGAACTTCTAAGCGATGGAGCATATCCGAGAGAGCTATGGAAGCTTCGGCATGAAGAGAGAGATCCCCAAAAAAAATCTGAGCGCTATTGACAACTTCCCTCTTATGATCCCCCCCCCGCGCCCCCTCTTCCTACCACTAGCAATATCGCTAGTGGTCAGCACGCTTGATGATGTCGACTCCATAGAATTTGATGATGGTGATGCCAAAATGATGCACCATAGCCTCCTGGTCGTAAATCGCTTCATGTTCGCCCTCATCTGAGCCTCGTGCAGGCCGTTGTGAGGTCTAATCTCCCTGCACTGCTCTCGCTGCTCTGTCTCACGCCATGCCCCCATCTTTTTTTTCCCTTTGTTCACATTCCAGCCTTAAGCCCCCCATTGGGCAGCCATTTCTATGGCGGGCAGCCTCCCTTTGGGCGGACATTGCCTCCTTGGGCGGCCATTGAGCATACACATCAATCAAGGCACCACATTTGGCACCAAGGCATTGCCTTCCTAAACATTCCATTTGCAGCAGCCAATAAATGATAATATCATCGTGATTTTTGTTGTCCAGTTTAGTGTCTTGGATGGTGCCGCTTGCCTTCAAGATGTAAGTATACGTGATTATAGTTGGCGAAAGGCCTTCCCTTTGCATTCGGTTAAAATTCCCAAAAAACCTTGCCACAAGTAGGTTGGGCATAGCTTGCAATCGACATGTTCCAAGAGACCAAATTTTCAAGAAATTTCTCATCAAGAACTTTTTGTGCTTTCGTAATGGCACCACACTTGACATACATATTGCCCAAAGCATTGTTAAGTACATTTTCTCCCCCTAGTATCCATAATTCCACTGCCATGTCGGATATTTTAGGCAATCATTGCATCACAAGCAATGACATTCTCGATGGAATCCCTTCAAGAATTGTCTGAGCTTTTGTAAAAGCTTCACGCTTAGCATACATATCAAACGAAGCATTATTGAGCACGGTCTCTGTTTCAACAAATGCATTGCATTTTGCATATTGCTAGTATCAAGGCAACTCCTCAGCTTGTTCTACCCAAATATCAACTAGAGTAGTGCAAAGCACAACCTTAACTGATTCAACATTAACTTCCATGCCCATAGATATCTGACACTGCATAGAAAACCGAAGCAGCCATAACTTTAACATCGAATGCCCAATTTGAGCATAGTAAAGTACATACTCTAGCGCCTGCTAGATGGTATCATCGGGAACCCTGTCAAGTTGAAATAGATCACTTAAGTATGTATCCCAACTCCGGTCTAAAGATAGCAGACCCGACCCTTGAAAAATACTAAATTGCCCATAACTTTTTCATCCGACTCCAATTGACAAGCCGTAAAGAAAGGCTTGTAGAGCATTCAAAGTACTACAACTTTGGCCTATAAAACTTCATTCTAGCAGCATCAACACAACTTGGCCCGTAGGCATCAATCTTCACCCACAATAAGCATACATATCAGTCAATCTTGCTATCATATCAGATTCTGGCATTAGTGATAAGTTTAGCACATTTTGAAAATGCTTGCAAATCCTCCTTTTTCATACTATGCCCGCAAAGCGGCATGACATCCACCTTCTCTAAATGTGCACATCCTCCGGCATGTGCCAACCATTTTTTAAAATAACAAGTATAGACATAAATGCACCCAATCAGTGCTCCACTATGGTCTTCAAAAGTTCTCATAAAAAGGTAAAAGAGTCTCCTAATTTCCAACCCATTCAATAACATCCTCAAAAAACGTCCATCTCTCTAGATACAGAGTTGTGAGAGGACGATAAGAGGCACATTATACCGATCGCATTGCAAGCCACCACATCTATTGCTCTCTGCCTTTGGTTATGTGTGTAGCCATCCGAGATCCTTGTCCTCAAGTCCTTGTAGCAATGTGTCCATGTTAGATGTTCCCGTTGCTCTAACCATGCAAAGCATGTCCATGTACGAAGTGCATACATATGCTTTGTCTTTCATTCTAGCATTGAAGTCCATTTAGTGGCGCATGGTCTGGCTTCATTTATAGAAGTTCTAACCCATTGAGTCTGGCCACAATTGTGAGCACTTTCCTTTCATTTTTGCTCGAGACATGCAAGAGAGAAGCTTCCACGCAACAATGGTACTTGGGATCAAGATTGCATTCAATAAAGAGCGAAAGAGAGCTATGAAACGCCACATATGACATTAGAAATCCCTCAATACCTTGCTCAATCTCTTTGTTCCATACTATCAGATGATGGTTGCCATCCCATGTGTAAAGCATTTTTTCTCTTAAGTCTATCTAGTCAACATTATGCAATTGTTGCTCAAATTTGTTATTCAAGCTAACCAATATAGTTGTCCCAAAGGGAGGTAACATCAACAATCACATTGGTTCTCTCTTGTTGGCATCTGTAAGGACACCATAAATTGTGACTTGTGTAGGACATATCCATTTTGAGAAAACTCTAGAGCCAAATTGTTGACTCTGTCCAAAATTGGTTGATAAACTGCTGATTGTTGTAACAATCGGTAACGTGGCACAGGAGGCAAAGACTACTCCCTTAAAACCCTTGACAAACAACACTTACTGGCGGGTTGTACCTCTAGACGATAGATGGTCTCATCGAACATGTCCCACTTTAGAGTGAACTTCTCCGTGATTGTGAAGAGACCACTCTCTTCATCACAATCCTCATCGTCGTCAGTTCGTTCATCTCCACTGATCATCGGAGGGACGATAGTCTGAATTCATATTTAAAAGTAAGTGCAAGGTATAGATCATGGTAGGCACAGTATAAACATAAGCTCCATCATGCATACTTTTGACAAAGGGGGGGTGTCACACTTGGGCGGGGAAAGGTTGCAATGGCCATGCCAGTGACACCAACGATTCATTGCACAGAAATTAGGCGGCCTTAACCCTCAGCCAACTTTGCAGGAGTAGAGGCCATCTGTAAAGGAAACCATGAGAAAGTAGACGGATTTGGGTGAACTATGGCAGTCAATGCAGAGGACAGTGGCCTTACCACTTGTCCAAGTGTAAACCGCTGATCATGGTGGGCTGCTTGTAGTGTAACAGTGGTTGTGTTGGCCACACGGAGAAGGTGAGATGAGCCTAAAACACGGCACAGCTATGCTACAACATCTCCACTAACGTTATCATACCAAATATGTACTCCAGCACACCCATGACGCTATCCATCTTGTTGTGTGTCTCTTGTTCCTCCTCAAGGATGATGAACTTAAATATGCTAGGTGCAGAAGACATACCCAAAGACACCTACTTACTCATCAGTACAATGGGCGGGGCGGGGAAAAGACTTTAGAACAAGACCAAACATGAAGCTCCACGTACCTCTGTCAAAAGAGCCTCCCCAAGGAGGTGAATCTTAAGAGCAACCTGTCACTAAGCCTATCTCAAGGCTTTTATGTCCCTTTTCTGATGATGAGATTATGACCTCTCACCCTCCCTCTCACAATAAGTTCGACAAATTCTCATTATAATTCCCACATTGCAGACGTTGACATCATCATGAGCAGTTGGGAGGGAGGGAGCATGCCTAGCTAGGTGTGGTACCTCAGGCCAACATGCGATTCCACTCGAGCAGTAGCTCTTTGTTGAACCCTATTAGCGAAAAATCAAGAGAAAAGAGCTCCTTTCTCACATGGAAAATGTCAGAACCTTGTTGTGGATCATAAGGCATTAATATCTGTTCTTTGTTTATTAATTAATAAAGCAAAGAAGAAGTTACTACGTTTGATTAACAAGAACATATCACCGACACAATTGAAGACAACATTCAAGCCTTATAAATCAATGTAACATAACACATTAAATAGGACTAGGAACATAACACATTAACCATGTGGAAATTGATAAATAGACCGCATGACTATTTTCAAGGGCTTTCAATTAATGTGTTACAAATCACCCTCAGCTACCTTTCTCGAGGTGGTTCTCCATGGATAAAAATGTGAGAACCACAACCTCTATTATCAAATGTTTATGGTTAATTGGACTTTGGCAACAAGTTTAGCATGTCTCATGTCATTGAATGGCTCTCTCAAAACAGCGGAATGTGGCGTTCGAGAGATTAAAGGATCACCTTTGCCGACGAACATTATCTTAGCAAGGAGGATTAGAGACTGTGTTGGTACCGCACGTTCGCAAGGGACATGAGATGATGGCTTGTCATTACAGCATTAGCAATCACTGCTCTCAATTGACCATGATAGATATTTTTGATTTGACCGAGTACAACATCGTCAAGTTGATGGTTGCTCCCCAATCACGCTTGGCACTGCTAACTGTTGTTGAATTGTCGATGGTATCGCAAATAGTGGTGGAGAGGAACCTGCTATCATCCCTGCTGATGCTAGTGCATTGAAAAGAAATGTGTCAAACTTTTGCTTGTGTAAGATAGTAACACCAGCAACAACCCACACTTTTCCCACACACACACACACACACATATCTATCTATATATATATATATATATATATATATATATATATATATATATATATATATATATAGAGAGAGAGAGAGAGAGAGAGAGAGAGAGAATGTGTGCGCTTGCGCATATCTATATATCTATGTGTGTATATATACTAAATACCTATATATGTACGTGTATATTTGTGTGCGTGCGTGCACGCGCGCGCGCGCGTGTGTCTATATGTGTGTGTGTGTGTGTGTGTGTGTGTGTGTGTGTGAGAGAGAGAGAGAGAGAGAGAGAGAGAGAGAGAGAGAGAGAGAGAGAGAGAGAGTATATACTAGCTGTAGGTAACAATGGCGGTGCTGCGCCAGGCATATTTGCAATCGTTGCGCCCGAATGAACAACTCCATAATGAGTCATATTGCTGAGAGGAGATGCAGCACTTGCGCCACCATGGTAGCTGCTTCCACTGCTATTTGTGCTGCTGCCTCCAGGAGAGGAGGTAGAGAAAGGATAGGTTTGCCCCCCACCTGCTGGTCCACTACCCAGGGTGCCCCCCATACCACCAGTGCCGCCTTGCATAGGTTGCATATAGGTCTGCATGCTGCCATAGGGATTGTACATTGTCGAGCCCGCATACATATGTGCTGGGTACTGTGGAGCTCCATAGGGGTTGAACATGCCCTGCAATTTGCTCATGTTCTCTCTCTCTCTCTCTCTCTCTCTCTCTCTCTCTCTCTCTCTCTCTCTCTCTCTCTCTCTATAAAAAAAAAAAAAAGACAGCCTACCTGCTGATATCCGTAATCTTGAGAATAGGGGGAGAACCTGAACACAAGCAAAAAGTATCACTTGGAAAAGATTCAAGCTGCCCAAAATAGTTATGATCCTAATATCATGGACTAATGCTTGAATTTTACAAGGCTTCTGTCTCACCCATAGATTTGGTAATTGGGGTAAAAAGGCTGGTGCGGGTAGGCTGGACTACCCATGAAAGTAGGAACTCCACCTCCATGGGCGCCTGCAGAATACGGGGACATCCCTCCCATCATGCGGTTACCTGTATAACCTCAATCAAACAATGATGGATCACCCGCATTACTCACATCATCATTTAATTAACATCATATCAGCAGTTCACAACAACAAAAGCACGGTCTCCCGATTTCTTGGTGGACCAATTCCATTGGTTATTTCTGGTTTTGTAAAGACACTTTGATTACTAAGCATTTATTGCATTCCTAATTAGCATCAGGAATTTTTGTGTTTACAAACTGCAATAATTAGTTGAAAGGATTTGGGAACTACATAACTTCCTTTCTCACACGATCTGGAAGAAAAACTTATGAGCATCTTGTTCAACAGTACTGAACCTTAATTATAATCTACCCATTTGATGAAAAATTGCGTCCATTTGATCTTTTGAGAGGATAGTTTTGAATTAAGACTTGTCCCAAATTTCCAAGGTCTGATATCTTTCGCGATCACAGAGAGTACTGCCGACAAACTAAACGAGGACTAAACTAGCACATGTAAGGTGTCGTCACTGCACGGTTTGCAAACGAGGGTGTCAAGACTATGATCCACAATTCAGGCGAGATCAAGATGACGCTAGTGGAGACAAAGTCAATGTAGGACGTTCTGCATGTGGAGACCCGATGTTCCATATGACATGCTCCCAACACGATCCTAGCCTATACTTGAGGTTGCACAATCATCAGTCTCCACTTAATGAGGATAAATTTATGGCAAATGTGATTTAAGGGACCTTTCCCTAGGATGAATGATATCTGTTTCAATTCAAGAAGAGTAGTTTTGAGGAAAAACTCATCTGTGCCATCAAAAGCAATTCATGATTTCTTGCCAAGAAAAGAAATAAATTCAAACCAGAACATTTTCTGCATCATAGTGTAATCTTAAGCCATTCAAGCAATGCCTACGACATTGAAATTGTAACCGTAAAACATCCTGCACTCAATATTCCCCTATAATCTGAAGCCAGAGAACAAGAGAGAATAATATGATCAAGGAAAGGGAGAGCTCGAAATAAAGACTTGGCCACTTCTATGGTATTTCCTAAAACAATCAACTGGTTCAGTGGTAAGAGTTTAATAAAGAGAGTGTTTCAGCTTCTCTTAAAAAATGATGCTTGCTTGTTCAAAGGCATACGTAAATCAGAGAATAAATTGTCTGTGTGAAATCATGATCGTCGATTAAACCCTAAAACTAAAAAGTACTTGCAATGGCCTGCATTTTTCACAATTCGTCTAATCCTGTGTATCTACATGGTAGCTAGGTGACAAGGAGTACAAATCGACTATGCCATGTTTGTCTAATCTATTCATTCGCAGACGATTAATCTCTTGAGAGGACATAGGAGCTAAACTGAAGGAACCATTGGAGTATCTTAAATGAGTCTCCTTCAAAGAGCATAGGCCCTAGCACTGCAGCTATGAACATCACTTCCTTGTACCAAATTCCGAGGAAAAACTCGGAGTACAAATTTCTGGGGAGTTGAAGGGGCAGAGAGCCCACGTTTCAACATTCGCCACTAGGAACCAAGGAACCTGTTTGGTTCTTTATGATGTTTCCTACATAGGTCACCCACTCAATACGTGCAACCACGGTTGTCTTCTTTGTCTACATGAAGACCTCACTTTGTTGGGATCTTATCCAACTGGCGATAAGGGTCCTCGATGCTGGAGTACTACAGGAATCAATATCTCTCATGCTTATTAATCTTACATGTATGTGGGCTCTTTACTTGGTGGCCTGGAAACACATTGCAAAGCACTAGATGACGGCGTGCGTACGATCGATCGATCGACTGATCGACCGACCGATCCATGAGACAGTGTAAGTGCTCTTGGGTGAAAGCAATACATCATGGAAAAACTCAACCTGCAGAATTAACACTTCAATATGGTAGTGCTCTGATTAGATTTCTTAGATTGCAAACAGCTTAACTGGCTATGCCGATTGCTTAAGGGGGCGTCAAATTTCTTTGAACCGTAGGAAGAAAAGAAAACGCCATTTCCCTTGTCTCTCATAGCCAGGAGTTGCGCTTTCCCTGCCCGTGGGAAGATGCTCTTAACACAAGGTAAGGAGAGATCGTGCTGAAACGAAATGGAGAAGAGAGGAGATGGGAGGGGAGTGCGTGTTCATACCGTGGAGGGGGGTGGCTGGGCGTGAGCGATGGGCGCCCAGCGAGGCCAGGTTGCAGTTGGCCCGCCTCCCGTCGATGACCGGCGTTGCATCCAAGCAAGCTTTCCTTGCACCTTCTGCATCACGGAAGGTCACCTGAATAGACACATGATATTAAAACGTGAGAAAATATACTCTCTCTCTCTCTCTCTCTCTCTCTCTCTCTCAAACAGACAAGACAGTATAGCCCCTCACAAATCCATAGCCCTTTGAGCGCCCTGTGTTCTTGTCCATGATGACTACGGCTTCCACTATCTCCCCATACTGTTCGAAATGGCGCCGCATCGTCTCCCTCTGCGTCTCCCATGCCAGCCCGCCCACAAAGACCTTAGTGTAGGTGGTGTCGCGAAACTGATGCACGGGTGGCCCGCCAGCACTGCCTCCCCCCCCTCCTCCTCCTCCTCCTGTCGCTGGCGATTGGGGAGCCGTAGTTCCTGCTGTTGCTCCCATCTGCTGCTCTCCCATATATTGAAGCACGGGCCTCTATGCAGAATCTGATTCACCTGATATCTCACCTTAAAAGCTCTGCAGGCTGACTATATCATGCTAGTATTTATACTGTTAATATAAAAAATGCTATTAACATCACATCTATCATCTCTGCAACGAAGGGAGCCATGGTTCTGGTACTGCAGCACAAGCTTATGCGAGGTATCTTGAGGTCATGAATAGAGAGAGAAGAGAAGGGCTGCACCAGAGAGAGAGAGAGAGAGAGAGAGAGAGAGAGGATATCTATGGTAAGCCCTGCCCTCCTCTCTCTACTTTTCAATAAGCACAGATCTTCCTACAACAGATCTGCACATAATAGAAGAGGGTTTTCTTCTCCCTGTATCTCTACTGCATATCACTACTCTCTCTCTCTCTCTCTCTCTCTCTCTCTCTCTCTACACACAGTCTCTCTCCCCCCCCTCTCCCTCCTTTGCAGACTCGCAGTACTTCGCCACCAAATAAAAGTTGAAAGTAAAAGGATGACAGGCTGGCACTCCTGGCGGGCCCACAATGTCACGCCAGCTCACGTGGCGTCCAATCAGCAGGCGACCAAGGATAGAAACCGCATGGCGACAAGCTGCTCTTCACGTTGGGGGCCCACGTCAGGAGACATCAGAAGCACAGATAATGGCCACGTCATCAGCTGAGACGACGCCACCTAGGATGGGACAACCACGTCAGATTCTGCCACGAAGGCGAAATGGGCAGGACGTGGCAAGAGAATCAGGGGGGGCGGGGAATCGGGGCCGCCTATGGCCGGCCGGCCGCTTTGGGCTCGGTACGCTTCCCACAGTCACTGGCAAGTTGTCAAAAGCAGTAGAGGGAGGGCCCACTCGGTCAAAAGGTAAAGTCCGAGTGTGAAGGAAATCCAGGGGGTCAGCTTCAGCTAGCTACGCCCTTGTGCCGTCAGAGAGCGCCATGTGCAAAACTGCCCGCCGCCAAAATCCTCTCTTTGATCATTCATGCCTCTCGTTAGCAACCCATTGTGTATTGGCCCCCATTGGCGTCCCCTTCCCCTTCCACAACTGTCCCCATGTGACCTCCATTCACTTCTCACATGACTCGCCCCCTCCCCCATGCATACTCTTCCTCCCTCTCTCCCCCCTCTCTTAGAGCTAGGTCCTATGGGCTCTTCATACCAATTAGTGTTCCCAAACAATATTTTTGTTCCTAGATCGAAAAGAATTGGAATTAAAAATCTACTTTTTTTCCAAATTGCAAACTTTAATCTCACTGGTAAAACCCAAAACCCAACAAGTGCTAACGGTTTACGCGTTTAAATAAAGGTTGGATGTTCGACAAAAAATTCAAGTTTGTCGAGGAGACAAGCTCACTAGGATAAAGTTTTCCACAAGAGGATGCTAAAACTATAGTGCCAAGGAAGATGTTTGGATAGAGTAAAGCTTGCCCGTGCAATATTGCTCTTAAACACCCCCCACCCCTCTCCTCTCCTCTGGATACTTTGCATTTCGTGAAAGTTGCCTCCCACCTCTTTGAAGATCTAATCATGTTGCTTCCATTATCTCACCATTTTGCTCTTTGATCCCTCTCTTAAAAACCTCTCCACTTACCAACTCTTTAACAACCCCCTTCTCTCTCTCTCTCTCTCTCTCTCTCTCTCTCTCCAAAAGAGGATCTACTTTCAACCCCATCATGGTAGCCAGTGGCTCCAATGCAGTGGTGTAAGCAAACAAGTTCCAAGAAAGTTGTGCATGCTTCAGCTTCGTTTGTCGCATGTAGTCAAAGTGAAATCAACACAAGCACTTGGGGTTTATGAAATCTACTCAAATCTCGCAAGTCACAACTCATTGAGCAAGCCAACAAGAGTTGGATACTGTGATGAGAAACTCAAGAAGATCAAAGACAACAAGTTTTTGTCAAGTTCCTAAGCCATGACTACTTGCAATGTCAAAACTCACATGGATAGCATGGTCTCCATTACCCTTTTGCTTCCATGAAATCATCCCACATACAAAAGCTTCATGTCCAAAAAGTTATGAGTTACAACTAGGCAAGCACTTTTCCCCACATCACATCCTTCTCAAAAAGGAGATTGAAATGATAGGTTTCTATTTTAATTGAGATGTTGGGGAAAAAAAAAATTGGCCTTCTATTTGGCTCACCTTTGGGACCTCTGCTCAAGGCTACACTCATCCTCCAATTCAACCTTGGTAAAAACCCACAACTCAAGCTTCATGGAATCTTCACGATCTTATCTTATTGCAAAAGTTTACATTTTACAAAGTTCTTATATCTTATATGCTTACTTTCTTTGAAGTTTTATCCTCTATTGAGTTGTACACCACTATATCCAATGACAAAGACCATGCTCCTCGACAAAAACATCTTCCAGTTACTTGCCAATCGAACATACCAACCTAGTTGGAAGTGACTTAATGATTTTCTTCACTAGCCTTTGTATTGTTGGATTTTATGTGAATGTTGGAAATTGGAATTCTCTCTCTCTCTCTCTCTCTCTCTCTCTCTCTCTCTCTCCATCCAAGCAATGGGATCCGTGATGGGGGTCGAAAGGGGAATCTCGAGATGGGATCCGCAATGGGGGTCGAAAGGGGAATCTCGAGGCGAATGGAGGGTGGAAAAAAATGGGTGTCATCGGAGGCACGAAGATTCGAACCCTCGCCACCATCGTGAGAGCCCAATGCACTAACCGCTACGTCCGTGACAGATACGTTGACATGTGGACAAACCATAAAATGATAAATACACTTGGACAAGTTTTTTGTTTGTTCAAGTTTGTTTTCTTGTGTGCTAGTTTACTCTGGCCATTTTACGATTGCACGTGTCCCGATCTCCATGTCCTAGTTTTGTTGTCGTAGATCCAATCGCTTGGACTTCATTAAATTGCCCGTGTCCTTTAGTGCTGAGCCCCCCCCCCCCCCCTCCCCACCCAACAATAAAAAAAGGGTAAAACCTCACAAATGAGTCCATGACCATTGAGAGTAGCCCATGTGTCTTGCTAGTAATGGAAAAATATCAATAAAGAAGAGAAAGAAACAAGAGAAGTGAACCTTACATGCTAAAGTAAGATTAAGAGGGAAGAGATGTGTTGAATAGAGTCTATTTTGTATTAACAGAAAGAAGAGAAATGAAACTTACATACTAAAGTAAGATTAAGAGGGAAGAGATGTGTTGAATAGAGTCTATTTTGTATTATGTCACCTTTCCTTTCAGTAGTTGTTATGTACATTCTAAAGGAAAGCAAAAAAATATACAATAGTGTCCAAGCTAGGGTTGATATGTGTGATCAAGTTTAAACATGATCCAATGGTTTGACCATAAGCATTAGGTGTATTGATAGATCTTTCACACGATTATGGCATGATGGTGAAATGTGACCTGTGGTTATGGAGAGTGAAAGAGCCTGGTCGCATGAACCTAGAATCCTGCCCTTACAACAGGCCTGTTGCATCCCAAGGCAAGAACATGGGTGATCGCATGTATGATTAAACTGGATCGCCATCCAGCCTTTAAGAGCAGGATCCAACCTTTTAAACAGCTTGATTTTCACGACTACTCGAAGGGCAGTTGCCCTGCTTTTCAAAATAAACCATTTTTTAACGTATCCATATGCTTGTTTATTAATAAAATAATATATAAAGGTCATGCCTTCGCGTATTCCTCGCAACGAACATCTCTCTGATTCATGTGTGTGCAGAAGAAACTCACTGTGTAGGCGCCTCCTTCTGTTGCAAGTCTGAGGTGCGTCCTCTCCTAGCCTTCTGCTGCTACACATTTGAGGTGATTCCTCCCAGCCTTTGAGTCAAGGGATTAGAAACAGCCCTCACAGAGCCTCTGACTTTGAGTAATTGGATTAGAAACAGTCCTCATAGAGCCTCTGTCTGAGCTGCTTCTTGTGGTTCTTGTCCTACTTTGAGTATCTGGATTGGAAACAGTCATCTCAGAGCCTCCGTCTGAGCTGCTTTCCGCCCCACTTTATTTGGATTAAAAAAAAAACCCTCTATCTGATGCTTATCTGATGCTTGTCAACTTGTTACTTATTGATCTGCAAAGTGTTTTCATGTAGTCTTTAATCTATTGCCTGCTACTTGCATATACTTACTTCGTTTTGTGTGTGTTTGCAGGCAAAATGGAAAAATTTACTCCAGATCTTAACATGGAGTGGTGTGAGGATGAAGAAATTGTTCCTTGCAGCCAGCTTGATCACCAATATCCTCGGGCTTGGGGGTTTCAATCACTATTATCCTCGGAGCTTATGGATGAAAATGTGAAGCACTACTTCTCTCAAGCCGGCCTTGCACAATTGGTCTCCCCTAAAACTCCTTGTAGCACCCCTATCCAGCATTACAGCTTCCCTCCAGTCGATCCAGCGCAATCGCTTGAGACTCCTTCTAAGGATCAAACACCATTTCAAGCTCCATTGACACAGATCACTAATTCTTCACAACACTCACAAGTGAAGAACAAACCCAATGCTCGGAAAGGGAAGAGAGCTCTAAAAGCATCCACTTAGCTGCCTCAAGTTGAAACGCCCCCTACAATTACACATGCCAACTCTAAAGATTTGCCTACAAGCACCCCTAAAGTGGTTCATGGGGAAGCTTCTTGTGGTGGTGGAAAGCCAATCCAGCATAACATGTTTTTTGCATCAGGGAATTGGACTATCAAAGAAACTGCAACTTTACTGGATGCTCGTGCAAAGCTATTTGAAGACATGAAAGATGGCAATATGAATGTTATCTTGAAGACGGGAGATGAGCGATGGGAGTTCATCTCAAAGTATTGTGTCCAGCGTGGTGTGCTTCGCTCAGCTGGTCAATGTCTCTTTCGATGGGATCGAATTTCGGCACTTTTCAAGAAGGTACATGATTATGAGCGACATATCCCATCCGGTTGTGATAGCTATTGGAACATGTCAGCAAACCAACGAGAAGAGATGAAACTCCCTCGAAGCTTTGCGGAGGATTTGTATTCAACTATGCTTGATCTCGTGGGAAAGGAAAGATCGATGAACCCTGGTGACATTGGTTATGATACCATGCAAGAAAACTTAGGTGAGCTGAGCCATGTATATTCCATTTCCTACCAATGCTTAAATGTACGCAATTTTTTATGTTCACATTGTGTCATGTTATGTACTTCTTATATGCAGGAGATCCTATTGCATCACCAAGGAAGGCTAGCGGCTTGAAGAAAGAAGACGATGTCGTCAATGAGGAGTCATCTTCCGGCAAAAAACGCAAGAGACAAAATGTCGGTATTGAAGAAAGAGCTTGAAGGCACAACCGAGCAACTCATTTCACTCATGGATGATATAGATGTAAGAAGGTCAAAACATGATGATGAGATCATGGAGTTGACAAAGGCTGAGTTCGAGGAGGCAATGACGCTCAATAGAAAACGCTTGGCATTGGAGGAGGAATCCAATTCAGCACTCAAAGAAATCGCTGAAGCATTCAAGTGCTTTGCGGTGCATGCATCAAAGCATGGCTTTTAGACACTTCTGTTCGGCTGCTATCTATGCTTATCCTTAATGCAAGCAAGCATCTTTTTGATGGGAATTTTGATGTATTTCTGATGTTCATGCTGATCTCTTTTTGATGGCGATTATATGTATATACTAATTTCATCGGCATGATATTTTGCCTCAGCCTAAAACTCTGATGTAAACGCAGTTTATCTCCTTGATTTTAATGAAATGATAGCAAATTTTACGTTCTCTTTGTTCCCAAAGAATGTAGTAAGATCCCTTTGAAAGTGCAGGCTTCTTGTTGTTGCATTTTTTTGGTTCGTCTGAACTTTAAACATTCCACCGTGCAATTACATTTTTTTAAAGATTTACTTGATGTCCATTGAGGTACGATGACAGTGCATTTAATTTTTCTCTGATTGGTTATTTCTGGCTTGGAAGACACTACTATGTTATTTCTGTCTTTCTAATTTTGTCAAAGGCTTCTTAGGTTTGCGTGTTCACCAATTTATGGCTCAATTCTTGCCATGGTTATATTCATCTATGCACACAAATATGCATCTATCAGACCTGTAAAGGAGCTTAGCCATATGCTATTCTTATGTATCCATTTCTGTACGCACACAGCTTGCAACCTTGTAGCATTCCAAGATCCATGCATTTTCTTTTAGATCAAAGAAGGGTACCTAACCACGATCCAATAAGAGGCACATGTATAGAGCTCATTTTTTTATCAAATGTTTCTCAAAAGAACAAGATGCCTTAATGATATATGGAATATGCTTTTCACATATACATATGGTATGGACAGACTGATAAATGCAATTACCGGAAGCAAGCTAATTTCTACAAGCCTGATGTGTTTTCCTTGAAATACTGCATAAAATGAAATGGAGTAAACATTGAAACATACAGCACAGTTTATTACTATGGAACCCAAGTGAGTGGTAAAGCTGAGGGGAGAGCATTCAAATAGATGAGAATACTAATTTCCTCAGCATGATATTTTGCCTTGGCATAAAACTATGATGTAAACGCAGATTGTCTCCTTGATTTATATAGTATCGTCGATGACATTTCCGTGATTAGAGAGATGCTGCTCATAGCCATGGATAACCATACTTCTTTCCAAAAATAATCACTACTAGGCATGTTCTACAAATGCCTTCTTCAATTCGGCTTGAAGCTGCCATTTACAACATGGATCCTTTCGAACAACATGCAGATGATAAATCCATGATTAGGCAGATGTTTTCAAATGGATATTTGGCTGCTTCGTTGTTATCATTGTACTAAGGACCCTGCTTACAAACGTTGTTCGTGCTCGAGCAAGCTAGGACTTTTGCAATGGGATGCAATACCACATGTTTCAGGCTCTTATTATGCAAGCAACCATTGTGTTAACATAGCTGATAACAATGTGCTTGATAATGTGAGGCTTGTCATCACTGTCAGCATTAAGGCCATTGATAAAATCCAAACAAAAAAGAAGTCCATTGTCATCAAAGAAATCATCAATTATTAATGGCCATGAATAATCATGAATCAAACAAACGATCAACAATCAGCAAATTTTTTCGTTGTCCGTGCTTGTAATGAGGTAGACTTAGGGGATGCAGCAATACATTTCTATCATGCACCTTCACAAAGGCTGAAGAAATTTTGTCAATGAGTCTCGCATTGCCTCAGCATTTAATTGAAATTCCTCATTGATGATTTCATGAGCATTATCAACACTTGCTACAGGCTGCTCTATGTCCTCCTCATTGTCAAGGCATATATTATGAAGCATGCAACATGCAATGATAGCCCTGGCCAGGTGGTGTGGGTATGGTTTCATCACTTTTCCATGCAAGTATCTCCACTTCATCTTAAGCCAACCAAAAGCTCGTTCAGCCACGATTCTGGTGGATGAAACCTTAAAGTTGAAAAGCTTCTCGGTAGGAGTGGAGGGGGTCCTATACGGTCGCATAAGCCATGGAAGCAAGGGATACCCACCATCCGCAACAATGTATTCTCTGATTGAGAATGAACCACTTGTATACTTTGCACCATTGAGAATCAAACCACGATTTGCACAACGGTAAAATGCTGAATTTTGAAGCAATCTAGCATCATTGACAGACCCAGGAAACCCAGCGATAACATCCATAAACCGCATGTCACTGACTACTACGCATTGCACCAGCATGGAATAGTTTTTGTTTCGATCATACCAATCCAAGCCTAGCTCACTTTGCGGCCTCTCCATGACAATGTGCGTCACATCCATAGCCCCACACACATTAGGTAAGCCTTGCTTAGCAAAAAAACCCCACCTTGACTTTGTTGATCTCTGATAAGCTTCTAGGCCAAGCTATAAAGTTGTGTTGATGCACCAAGAAGGCATTTATAAAATGGTTGATAGTTTCAACAACTGTTGATTTCCCAACACCAAACAATTCACTGATGGCCATGGTAGAAGTACCTGTTGCGAGACGAAATATCCCAATTGCCACTTGCTTCTCAACCGAGAGAACTCTACCTTGTATACTTACAAATGAATCTGGTATCTTTCCTTGCTGCAACTGCTCTCGAGGAAGCTCGACAAGGTTCTCAAAGAGAGATAGCGGCAATCTGAAAATACTCTTAAACCTTTGCTCATCAGCTTGAACAAAACCAACATAGTAGTTCCACCACTTAATTAAGTGTGCGCGGTTTCACATACCACTCTGAGATTGCACGTTGTGCAATGAAAGCTTCCAAGCTAAAGTGTTCAATATACATCTGTACCAAAGCAATGAAGACATTGCAATCTTTGTTACAAAATAAACCTCTTCGGCGATTACGAACAAGTAACTGCGAAGCTTCAAGATGGCTTCGTGTTTGCTGCCTTTGCTGAAGCAGCTGTAAAAGCACAAAGAGTAGACCACACATAATTGAGAAGAGAACTTGCTGCTGCTGTGAGGCCATACTTTATAATTGACATTTTCACGTGAACATAATGCAAGTGCAGATGATGATTTCAAACCCCCGACTTGGCATACTATGATCTGCAAATTCTAGCCAGATTTTTTTTTAGTCATTAGGATCAATAGTTCAGTGCATCTAGTCAAGCATACAATAGAGAAAATCTCAACAACAGACTGCCACTTCAGCCCAACAATTGCACAAAAATCTCACGATACGCATGTCTGCAATCTCATGGGCTGTCACGGTTTGCATAAAACATAAGCTCTATTAAGTATATTCGACAATTAAGTCATACCCAGGGACAAAAGAACTTGCAAGTTGTTGAAGCAACATACATTAACTTATCCCTGTTCACTTCTAAAGACAATTCCCAGTTTTGCAATTTTGTTAAATACAAAATCCTTGGCACACATTGCCTTGAACCACACATGTCGGTTGCTTCGGCATCTTACTTACACGTGACACTCCTTCAAAGGTATGGAGTTGCAAGCTGTAGCGCAAGGTGGTTCCGCAAGTTGCTTACATGCTCTCATAGCTTGGTATTATTCAAGCTGCTTGTGATGCAAAGTAAACAGCTGAAAATCTGATGCATCCACACACAACATACATCCCAAAATCTTCACAGATTCCTCTCAAGAAACATGAGCATGTTACTAGCACCATATAAGACTGAAGGCTGCATTATCTTTCAAAACTGAAGGGCAAGCATAGCTGATTGTACCAGCTTCAAGAAAAAGATCTGAATGATTTTCACTGCATGAACCAGTGGCGCTCAACAACATACTTTCATGGGGGTATTGTTCAAGCTGTGAGTGGCGACTAGGAGCAAGAGGCAATTTGGCTCTCAGCTTTACCTCATCACCCAAGGTCGCTCAGAAAGGCGTGAGTAGTTGCACCTTGGCGAGCAAAACTGATAGCGCTACCTTGGCTGAGCCGACCAGGTTTCAAGCGCGTTGTGTTTGTTTCCGCTTTGTTTATTACAAACTAGTAGCGCTGGGTTGAAAATTCCCGCTTTGTTTATTTACAAACTAGTAGCGATGGGTGAACGCGACCTCCAGTTATTTTCAGCAGCTCATTTTGCTGCCTGCCCGCCCAGCCTCGCGGTAGAGCTGTAAAGCAGGCTCAGCTGACCAGGCTCAAAGAAATGGGCTTTATATACAATAGTAGCATGTAACTAGCATTGCTATTGCCAGCAAGAAGCAAGGCCAACTTTTGGTAACCCCCTTATCTCTCTCCCCCCTCCAAGGTGAAAATGTGTGTCAACGTGTCCATGCATACACAAGGTAGTCCCAATCAAATCATCTTTGATGCTTCATCATCAAATTAGATCATTCTCCAAAGCGCTAATAAGGTTCTCTATCTAACTATGAACATTGAATAGTGACATCTTGAGCATGCCCAAGGAATTTAGGGTTTGTAAAGGTATGAGTATTTTTAAATGTGCATAGTGTATACTTTTTCGGTCACAACTTTCAAGGATCTTGCCTTTGAAGTAGCTAGGAAAAGGCCTAAAATGTTACGACAAACCTAATATATAATTTCATCTCTCTCTCTCTCTCTCTAAGTATTCGACGTTTTGACACTACATTATCCTTTACAAAGGAAGACTTATAGTTGTACAAAGTACCATTGTAAATTTTCTAACGCATTTTTTTTTGCAAGGAATTGATAATGAAGATGCATGTGAGTCCAACTCTTGGTCCAGATATGCATCCAATTAAGTAGTAGGCATACTTGAAACCTCAAGGTGTCCATTGTATGTCAATCTAAGGCTTGGCCTTGTTAGATGGCTGACCTCACACGATCGAATGTCTCTTTCAACTTGTTAGCCCATATAACAATCAAAGTGACATGTAGGTCTCATCTAATGCCTTCTCATCCAAGATTTGCAATTCTCATGAATGAAATTAGGATATCTATGTCTTGAAATTTGATTTCTTGCATACCAAGAAATAAATCTTTAGCCCATTAAAGTGATAAATCATCCTCATCTCAATGCACTTAGGAATTCTTTGGTGATAGATTAATAAAGTGACAACGAAGCCAAAAAATCTTGATACCCTCTTGAGATTGCGACTTTTCAAAATGTGTACCATATCACATGAGTTAACCAGAGTGGGTAACCATAATACTCCAAAATGTATACTTTCATCCTGAGCGATTCACTCTATATACAAAATGGGATTCCACCTACGAACGGACAACTTTGATAAAACCCTTATATACGACTCATATTAGGGAATATGACCCCCCTTTTTACGCTTATACGACAATCAATGAAGAAAACTAGCATACCCCTATCTTACACATAAAATTTAGGTATCACGTGATTTAAATGAGTAAAACTAGTCAAAGAGTGTATAGCACAATGATTGGCAACGTACTAAGGAACCACTTATGTTGATAACTAGATGTACCTTCAATGTGTCTTAGTTTGACTTTCAAACTATGTGCTTGATCAGCTTGCACTCTAGCTACTCGTCCAATTCTGACCCATCCAATGCTGGTGTAAATCAACCCTTGACCTGCTCCAAATCAGCCATGATCTAGGAGTGGCTTGATGCAAAATTTGATGTGTGACCTGATAAAAAACTTCCCCTAAATTCATTCGAGTTGTAGAGATTGGTGACCAATTATTACAAGTAATCAGCCCGGATCAAGTCCCCGCCCCCCCAAATATGATACCCCCCTCCCTTAGTTTTAAGCTTGGGAGATAAATTATTGGGGGCCTGCCCTTATGTAACTTATTAAAAAAAACCTCCTCTCCTGCACTTACGTGGTGAGGTAAGTTTTCCATGGTGAAACCCTGGGGACTTTCATGTATAAGTTTTTAAATAGGCCCCCAATGTAAATACAACATGTACAGCAAGACATTATTAATCACATCTTGAACGCACGCGATAAAGAGATTTTTTGATAAGTGATCACGTCGCGGACACCTTTTACCATACTATAACAAAATAGTGAGTATAAATAGTGGAATCATGGAAATTTAAAGCAATCAAACTACCATGTTCTCTATCTCTTTGTCTCTCTCTAGGCAAAAGAGAGACAAAAGGTGCTCCATTTCTACTTTGATGTACTTACTTTTCTAATGGATTTTTGGTGAGCAGAAAAGTAATGCACCTACCATCTCTTTTGCACAAAATAAGTAGGGATAGTAGCAATTGATGTTGTCGATAGAGTTTTTTGCATTTTTCACTACCTGGAATTTAGGAAATCATGATTACTAAGAATCTATATTGAGTACATACCGTAGTGTTGGGCATAACATACACTTGAGACTCCTTAATTTGAAAGCTAGCATAGATAGTGATGAATAATGGGCAAGAAATGATGCACACTTCATTCAATTTGGTTGAGCCTACTTGGAAACGACATCGTAAAATGCAAGCACCATGCTTTGTAAATACGTTGAGAACAATCATGGAGTTTTTTAGTTATGCAATGTAGACTACTTCTTCCACTCCCATCTGGCCAATGCAGACTACTTCTTCCACTCTCATCTTGCCAATGCCTTTAGGCTCTTGTACATGGTTCTCTCTCTCTCTCTCTCTCTCTCTCTCTCTCTCTCTCTCTCTCTCTCTCTCTCTCTCTCTCTCTCTCTCTCTCTCTCTCTCTCTCTCTCTCTCTCTCTCTCTCTCTCTCTTTCTCTTTGTCTTTAAGACACTCAGATGCACAACACTTGGCGTGCCTCTCTTCATTGTGGCATGAAAATAATCTACTAATGGTGCCACCTATGACCACATGGGTGCACTTTGCAACAAGAATTTCATAGTTGTTGCAAACGTCGCAAACAATGACTCTCTCTCTCTCTCTCTCTCTCTCTCTCTCTCTCTCTAGCTGTGTGTGTGTGTGTGTGTGTGTGTGTGACGGGCTCATGGAGAGAGGTAGGTTCAATTTTAAGGTAGTGAGGGTAAATCAAACAATTTCCTTGGGGAAGTCTCTATTGTTGACACTAAGTAAGTCATCCATGTATCTATAAGTATGTACGAACTGTGAAAGCTTTTTCTTGTAAAATTCCATATTCAAAGAAAGCAAGGTAAATACTACACATAAGTGGAGAGCATGAAAATCCCATGGGGATGCCTAGGCATTGGTTAAAGCAAAGACCACCTGAAACTATAGTGCAGTTATTCAACAGCCAAAAGATGTAGGAGCAAAGCTTAGCATCATTAAAGTGTAGGGAGTGTACAAAGTGAGATAAGTGAATCCACCTAGGTTTTTTGGAAAGAGATATGTAGAAAAGCTTCTTCTTTCTAGCGTTGGAGAAAGCCAATTTAATCACCTTGGCAAGAACATCATTAAGGCCAAGATCCCCATCAAGGGGAATATTTTTGTAACATTGTGTGATGTCAGCAGTAGAGATGTGGAAGATCTGCCGAGGAAGGTTAAGCGAGACCTCTGTAGAGTTTTTTGTGAGCCAGAAGGGATTATACTGAACATGTAGGAAGTCCTGGTAGATTTTCTGTTTAGTGGCACAAATAAGCTCAAATTCAGATAGAATAAGGTCAAGGAAAAAAGTAATATCCTTGGTGATATTAGTAAAAATACAATTGGAGGCATCAAATATCCACCTGAACTTATGCTTATGAATTTTATAAGTGGAAGAAAGCACTGGTAGTTTAGTGTTCAGCACAAAGTAGCCTAGAATCCCTAAGTGTTTAGCAATTTTATTGGTAACAGTTTGAGGTGTAGATTTAATATGACAGAATTCCTTACCAGATACTTGATTACGAGTGACCTTCCAAGCAAGGTATTTGCAAATGATAGTGGGACAGTTAGAGCTTTTGTCAAGCCCGACAACAAACCATTTATCAGAGATCTTTTGAAAATCAAGAGTTAGCCGAGAAGTAAGCCAAGAATCATCGGATGATAACCATTTACTAGAAGGTTGTGAAATTCTATGAAGGAAGCATTCCTTCACAACTTCCCTTAAGTCCGGTAGAACTGTCATCTCCAGTCGGAGAGCACTGTCAAGGTTAGTGAGACAGCTTAGTATAGCTGATAAAGCAAGGTATGGGTTTTTGGGAAAGTTAGGTATATGATTGAGCTCTTTGGCCAAAATTCTATGTATTTTAGTATTTTCAATAATGCTAAGATCACAAGTGCAAACATGGTTACCAAAAGCCTCAAAATTTCTGCAAAAGGTGGTAAACTGAAAACATGTACAATGAGGGACAGAATCCTGTTGAGAAGAAAGTCATTATTTAAAAATCAACCTCTTTACGGGATGATGATATTTCCATCTTATGAGTATATTGTCGAGCAATTTGTGTTTACCAAAAAATAGATCAAAGCACTCACAAAAAAGATTTTTTTGGTTGAATCCAATCGAGGAGTACATTGTGAAAGAGACAGTGTATGTAGATGAAACCATTATCCGGATCCACTTTGTTGAGATTTCTTCTTCCGCAAGGGCTTGTAGCAACCTGCAATATAACCAAGGTTAAAATTCAGGGAAGTTCCTAATGGGGGGAGACCTGCCTCTTCCTCTTGTAAAGCTACGAACTCTTCCTCGGTTAGAGGATGAACTAGGTGTTAGGAAGGAAGTGAAGGAGTTGGGGGTGATCAAAGAGTTAGCCCTTTTGAGAGTAGGGGAATCATCCTCATCAATACAAGGTTCAAGAAGACTAGTGATGAGCTTAACACCTTTAAAGTTAGCATAAGTAGTTAAGTAAATGCTAGGTTCATCAACTTTTAACTCCTTCAAGATATCAAGCATTAGTCCACGGAAGATGTTGAAGGCAATTTGTGAAATTACAATTTTCTTAGCTTGGCCACCTAACCAAGAGCAAATGAGGGAGAGATGAAAATCCACAGGTTTCTCCGGGAAAAGTGAGTCCAGAATGTTGAGAATAAACCAAATGGTATGATCAAACCACATGATGCTGGATTCACAAGAGGCTTTAGGGTCAAGAAATCTCCAGACACATTTTACATAAGGACGAAAGACATTCCAGATGGACTCAGTGTAAAAATCAGGGTTACTCTTGGCGAATTCCATGTTTCCTTTGGTACGGATGTACAGGCCTGTATTTGAGGGGCACTTGGAGTGGTCGATGAGATTGAGATTGAAGGGTGCTTTGATGAGCTCACCTTTGTCCAAGAATTGCCCTCCTTTAAGAATCTTCGGTCTGCAATCTTCCATAGTAGAGGCAGGGTAAACCCAAGTTTCACTCAAAATAGGTGCTAAGAAAGCTTTGTTGGGCAGGACCCAAAGCTGATGGTCACCACTAACATGTAACCAGCATTGCTACTGCCAGCAAGAAGCAAGGCCAAATTTTGGTAAATCTCTCTTCCCCCTCCAAGGTGAAAACGTGTGTCAACATTTCTATGCATACACAAGGTAGTCCCAATCAAATCATCTTTGATGCTTCATCATCAAATTAGATCATTCTCCAAAGTGCTAATAAGGTTCTCTATCTAACTATGAACATTGAATAGTGACATCTTGAACATGCCCAAGGAATTTAGGGCTTGTAAAGGTATGAGTATTTTTAAACGTGCATAGTGTATACTTTTTCGGTCACAACTTTCAAGGATCTTGCCTTTGAAGTAGCTAGGAAAAGGCCTAAAATGTTACCACAAACCTAATATATAAGTTCATCTCTCTCTCTCTCTCTCTCTCTCTCTAAGTATTCGATGTTTTGACACTACATTATCCTTACAAAGGAAGACGTATACTTGTACAAAGTACCATTGTAAATTTTCTAACGCATTTTTTTTGCAAGGAATTGATAATGAAGATGCATGTGAGTCCAACTCTTGGTCCGCCTATGCATCCAATTAAGTAGTAGGCATACTTGACACCTCAAGGTGTCCATTGTACGTCAATCTAAGGCTTGGCCTTGTTAGATGGCCGACCTCACACAATCAAATGTCTCTTTCAATTTGTTAGCCCATATAACAATCAAAGTGACATGTAGTTCTCATCTAATGCCTTCTCATCCAAGATTTGCAATTCTCATGAATGAAATTAGGATATCCATGTCTTGAAATTTGATTTCTTGCATACCAAGAAATAAATCTTTAGCCCATAAAAGTGATAAATCATCCTCATCTCAATGCACTTATGAATTCTTTGGTGATAGTTGACAACGAAGCCAAAAAATCTTGATACCCTCTTGAGACTGCGACTTTTCAAAATGTGTACCATATCACATGAGTTAACTAGAGAGGGTAACCATAATACTCCAAAATGTATACTTTCATCCTGAGGGATTCACTCTATATACAAAATGGCACTCCACCTACGAGCGGACAACTTTGATAAAACCCTTATATATGACTCATATTAGAAAATATGACCCCCCTTTCTACGCTTATACGACAATCAATGATGAAAACTATCATACCCCTATCTTACACATAAAATTTAGGTATCACATGATCTAAATGAGTAAAAGTAGTCAAAGAGTGTATAGCATAGTGACTGGCAACGTACTAAGGAACCACTTATGTTGATACCTAGATGTACCTTCAATGTGGTCTTAGTTTGACTTTCAAACTATGTGCTTGATCATCTTGCACTCTGGCTACTCGTCCAATTCTGAATCATCTTGTTGAAATTAGGGTTGCAGAGAAACACACACAGCTTGGAGAAGACGAAGGAAGCTCAAGGCACACAATAGAGAGTGTATTACTTAGTGTGCAATGGAAAGATAGATAGCCCTAGAGTGATGGGCGTATATACAATGTACGGGGGAAAAAACCTCCTAAAGAGGGAAAAAATGCCCCGGCGGTCCTAGTGTGTTCACACACATCACTACCACATGTATATGGTAAAAAATCCCCCCTGGAGTGATGTGGTGAACGAGAGTTGGCACATGAGTAAAGGGAAGTGCCATGCCCTAAGGACATGATCAGTCCACAAAGGGGAGTAAGCCCAAAGCTTTGTGAAAAGCTTCAAGCTTCTCACGAGACAATGCCTTTGTGAAAAGATCTGCAAGGTTGTCCTGTGTTGGCACATAAGCCAAGCTGATCTCTCCTGCTGAGAGCCTCTCCTTGACATAGTGGTAATGCACCTCAATGTGCTTTGTGCGAGCATGAAAAACTGGGTTCCTCGCAACTGCCAATGTGCTCTGACTGTCAGTGTAGATAGTGTTGGCAGTGTCCTGTCCAACACCCAAATCAGCCATAAGGCATCTGAGCCATACACACTCAACCGTAGCTGTGAAGACTGCCCTGTACTCAGCCTCACAACTCGAAGTGGCCACAGTAGGTTGCTTCTTGCTCAACCATGATATACATGAACTACCAAGCATGAAACAAAAACCACTTGTGGACACTCGCGTGTCAAAACAACCAGCCCAATCTGAGTTTGAAAAAGCATGTAATTCTGGCGGCAATGATCCCCCCTTCAGATAAAACAAGCCAAGATGTAAAGTGCCACTAAGGTAGCGAAAAATCCTCTTGTCAGCCTGCCAATGCTTAGACCCTGGGCTATGGATAAATCTGCTGACCTGTGAGACTGCAAACCGAATATCCGGCCTCGTGTTGCATACATAAATGAGGCAGCCAATAGCAGTCTGGTAAAGAGTGACATCAGCAGGATCGCTAGCATCATGTAGACTCAACTTCAAACCTGTTTCCATGGAAGTGGCAATAGGTTTGCAATCCTCAAGTCCAAACTTACATAGCAATGTCTCTAAGTAACTTTTCTGACACAAGGCAATACCACCATCACACTGCTTAAACTGTATACCCAAGTAATGACGCAATAGTCCCAAATCTTTCATCTTGAACGTAGCATTCAAATCAGCCTTAAATTCAGCAATATGTCTCTCATTTGGTCCAGTGATCAGCAAATCATCGACATAAAGAACCACAATGAGAAGTACATCACCCTCACGCTTTACATAGAATGTGCTTTCTGTTGGATTGTTACGAAAGCCTAGTTTGACCAAATGAGTGTCAGCTTTCTCATACCAAGCATGAGGAGATTGCTTCAACCCATACAAAGCCTTGTTACATTTGCACACTTTGTCCTCTTGTCCTTTTATGACAAAGCTGGGAGGCTGCGTTACATAAACTTCCTCAAATATGTCACCATTCAAGAAAGCAGTAACAATGTCTGATTGATGTACATCCCAACCAAAATGAGCTGCCAATGCACATAGAAAACGCACAGTAGTTATACGACAAGTGGGAGCAAAAGTCTCTTCATAATCAATGCCTTTTTGCTGTGCATAACCCTTTGCAACAAGTCGAGCCTTATGGCGATCGATCTCACCATCCGGCTTGCATTTTAACTTGTAAACCCACTTCGTACCAATGGCCTTTTTGCCAGGAGGCAAATCGCATAAAGTCCATGTGTCATTTTCTATAAGTGCATCATATTTTGATTGTATGGAAGCCATCCAATTTTCTGAATTCTGTGCTTCATCAAAAGACAGAGGCTCCTCAGCATCATGTAAACTAGACACAGCCAAAGCATAACAATATGATGCATAAGATGCATGGCGAGAGCATGAACGAGTACGACTAGACAAAGGTGCATCCAATTTACTGTCACGCAAAGTGTGCACCAGCCATTTTGGCATACCTCTAGCCTGCTCATTTTCAGCCCTTTCCTCATCAAGTACATCATGTACATCTGCATCAGTAATAGGCTGATCTGTAACATTTTCAGAAACCCCCATAGGCTGTACATTTGCCTCATTGGAACTTACATTTGTATTTTCACCATTGAAAAGAGGCAACAAAGTGTTATAAATGCCCTGTGAGCTTACATTACTGTCGCTAGTACATGACAGCAAGGGCTGAACAAAATCTTCCACAAACACTACATCCCGTGAAACCAGAATACGTTTTCTTTGCGGATGATACAACCTGTAACCTTTGCTTTCAGCACTATAACCAACAAAAATACATTTGACAGCCTTATCATCCAATTTTCTGCGCTGCACTTGTGACACCAAAGCATATGCCAAACAGCCAAAAACACGCATGTGCTCAATAGAAGGCTTTCTATCATGCCATGCTTCATATGGAGTAATAGATTGCAAAGCTTTCGTAGGACACCTGTTAAGTACATAAGTGGCACACATGATGGCCTCAAGCCAAAAAGAATGCGGCAAAGCTTGACTTTTGACCATACATCGTGCCATTTCCGTCAGTGACTTGTTTTTCCTCTCAGCAACACCATTTTGGTGAGGTGTATAAGGCACTGTACATTGGTGTTTTATCCCACGACTAGCCAGAAATGCATTAAATTCATGAGATATATACTCCCCCCCTCGATCGGAACGGAGGGTGCCCATAGTACATTTTGAGACATTTTCAGCCATAGCCAGAAATTGTTTGAAGCACATAAAAACTTCGGACTTCGCTTTAAGCGAAAATACCCATGCATGCCTGGAGTAATCATCAATGAAAGTCACGAAGTACAGGCACTACAACACTACATGGAGATATCGACGCGCATATATCGACGAAATTAGCGGGCGTCGATATACGCATCGATATACGCATCGCAATGTGCGTCGATATACATGTGGAAAGGCTTTATTTCCCACGCGTATATCGACGCGTATAGCGACGCAAAAAAATTTGGGGGAAAAAAGCGAAACCCGCGAGCAGCAGGGGCCATTTTCACCTGCGCTCTGCTCAAATCTTGGCCTCCACCTGCTGCGTAGGTATTATGCCCCCCCCAACCCCTCTCTCTCTCTACATCGTGTGTGTGTCTGTAGGAAAGAGAGAGAGAGAAGGAGAGAGAGAGAGAGAGAGAGAGAGAGAGAGAGAGAGAGAGAGAGAGAGAGAGAGAGAGAGAGAGAGAGAGAGAGAGAGAGAGAGAGAGAGAGAGAGAGAGAGAGAGAGAGAGAGAGGTAGGGAAGTGAAGAGTGAGACAGAGAGAGAGAGATAGGAAAATAAGGAAATAGAGAGAGAAAGAGAGATAGCGAGAGCGAGATCGAGAGAGAGAGAGAAAGAGAGATAGCGAGAGTGAGATTGAGAGAGAAAGAGAGATCGAGATCGCGTTTTTGAGCAAGAACCATGCAAGGCTTCTGAATCTTTCTCAAGTTGCTCATCCATCTCCACATTATCTTCTGGCTTGGACATGGAGGCCCCGTCCGGTTTACAATCAGGTAGAAAACTTTCATTGGGCTGAGAACTTCCATGGCTTGTGCATGTGGTGAAAAAAACAACAGGATGGGCATAATATCCTTGGAAAAACCTGTGCAAAAAATTGCAAACAGACGGAACATTACAAAAATGACAAAAATGGTCATGCTTTAATATATGATTCATCAAGTGCGGCATTAGAAAGCTTTCTCTGACAGGCTACCTCGGAATGGAGGCAGGTGGGTTCGTAGACAGAGAAGAAACTATGGAACTAAAAGAGGCAAAGGGGTTTTGCCTGCTACATGCATTGCCATGTACACCTGGGAGTGCATGTATGTGTCTACCCATATAGGATTTGACCAATAAAGACGAGATTTTGACCTGGTGGTCCTGAGCTCCGTACACCTCTGGACCGAGGTGTACGGAGATTGGGCAAGACTAGAGAATGCGAGGTAGTTTACATTGTGAGGAGTATATATATATATATATATATATATATATATATATATATATATTAAAACAACATTCATAATCATTGTAGATGGCAACGTCATCAACTAACATGGAGGAAAAGATTGCATGCTCGTGCACGCTCTGCAAGTATCAAATCCTGCGCAAGCGTAGGATATGTAATGAGCATGTGCACAAGTACGGAGAGTTTGCTAGAGAAACCGTACAGAATCTGCGATACGACTCCTACGGAACGGGCATTTATTTCCGTGACATAGCACCTACATCTGAGAGAGAGAGAAAAAAGATTATGCATGAAGGTCCGACCAATATAGAGCCACGGATGGAAGCAGAAAAAGGCTTACAGATAGAAGACGACGGCATGGAGGAGATGCTGGATGCCTTCTTCCAGACAAGCGAGGAGAACGCGAACGAAGCAGCACCAGAAGCCGTGTGCCTATCTCCTGAAGACATGTTGAGGAAGTTGGCACGTCAACCAATCTATGAAGGCGCCAAAATATATGTGCTTCGTACTTGTCTGGCGTTTTTGAATCTTCAGTCAGTGTACGGGTGGTCAGATGCAAGCGTCACTGCTTTGTTTAGGTACGTAATTTACAAAAGAGATTTTTCGATTGCAACGGTGATGTGCTCGGAGAGCTTTTGAATTTAATGTGGATTAAACAGGTTATTGCGAGAGCAACTTCTCCCGGCTGGCAATGAAATGCCCCTCTCCAGGGCAGACGCAAAGCAACTTCTGACCTCAGTTGGCTTGGACTACAACAAGATTCATGCATGTCCAAATGATTGCATTCTTTTTCGCAATGAATTCGAAGATTGTCTGTCGTGTCCTAAGTGCGGAGCAATGCGCTACAAACAAGATGCAGTTGGCGAGACAGTGCCAGCTAAAGTGTTGCGGCATTTTCCTATTATTCCTAGGATAAAAAGCATGTTTCGTTGTGGTTCCATTGCAAAGTTGATGATGTGGCATTCTACGAATAGATCCACTGACGCAACATTTAGGGTGCCCGCTGATTCGAAGGCTTGGAGGCACATTGAAGATACCTGGCCACATTTTAAGAGTGAACCACGCAATTTGCATTTGGGCGTGGCAATGGATGGAGTCAATCCATTTGGCTTGAGAAGCTCGTCATGGAGCACTTGGCCTGTGTGCCTTATCAATTACAACCTCCTGCCGTGGCTTGCTATCAAGAAGGGTCATTTGATTTTAAGCTTGATTGTACCTGGTAAGTTCAAGGCAAAAAACATGGATGTTTATCTAGCTCCACTAGTTGACGAGCTCCAGGAGTTATGGCATGGGATCGACATAGCAGATGCGGTTGAACCAGTAGGACAACAGCATGCAAGGATCCATGGACTTCTTATGTGGACTATGCATGATTGGCCAGGATACGGAGAAGCTTCTGGTAATGGTTATTGATTTACAAAATTCTCGCTATTCGCAAGCCCTTTGCCTTGGCCTGATTCATGCTTTGATATATGCAGGACTAACAACTTCGGGATACAATGCATGTCCAATTTGCGGGCAGTCTTTGGATGTGCGCTATTCTACCTCTCTTTGAAAGACAATTTATCAAGGCCACCACCGTTATCTTCCAAATGGCCATCACTTGCGCGAAGGCCAGCTTGGTCGCGTCGAATGTCGTCCTATGCATGTACAAGAGTGGCGTCGCCGATGGGAGCAACATGAGGGGCAACCTGTTCCAGGAATGAAACGTTTGTCCATTCTCCATACGTTGCCGTACTGGGGTGATCTACTAATTAACCATTTGCTGGATCCAATGCATATATTCAAGAATGTGGGAGAGCTCCTCTGGAAGACAATCATGGGAATGAAAGACAATCGAGCTTCACGAGATGATTTGCAGTCGGTTGGAAAGATGCGAGAGTTGTGGCCTTTCACCAATGCAGCTGGTCAAACAAAACTTCCAAGAGCGCCATGGGTATTGCTAAAAAACGAAGAGCGACAAGTGAAAAGGGTGACTTCAGAGTTCAGGACGCCAATAGGATATATGCTATGTCTCAAGACAGCATTCACCCATGACGATCAACTGTCAGGGTTGAAATCGCACGACTGGCATAAGTTCTTGCAATTTATTCTTCCAATTGTGATCAAGGGGTGTTTAACGGACGAAGTGCGGACCTGCATATACAAGATTTCAGAGCTAGTGCAGTGGATCTCTTCCAAGGAGATACGGGAGGAATCTATTGCAGTCGCAAGGGCTAACTCCATTGAGGCAGTTTGCATGATTGAGAAGTATCTACCCACGAGCTGCCTAACTATCCAAATGCACTTGCTCGTCCATGTAGTAGATGAGGTTGCAGTGGCAGGTACAGTCCACAGCCGTTGGATGTTCTTTCTAGAGCGGTTCATGAAAACACTTAAGGGTTTTGTTCGCCAAAAAGCGCGTCCAGAGGGGAGCATGGCAGAAGGATGGCTGGTGCAAGAGTCTCTTGTATTGACGACCGAATTTCTATCCGTTTTTGACCTAGAAATGCCTCGATTGTGGAGCGATGAGGAGGATGCAAGACTGGTGGGAGAGGAGCCGCAAGGGCAAGGGGTGCCGAAGAAAATGAACCTGGCCATGCGAGAAAAGATCATGAAGTTCTTTCTACTAAATTCAGTGTCGATGCAAAAATGGCTTGAAAGGTACGAAGAAGAGAAAGAGAGACGCAATCTAGAGCGATAAGATTTCAGGCAAAGTCGAACGACTAGAGGCTTATCCTTGCCAGACTATCTCGCTCCTCTACCTGAATTCCCTAAAATGGCATGGTTGGACAAGATAGTGAGAGCAGCTCGACAGATCGGAGAACCCATATCTCTAGAAGAGGAAGAGCTGGCTATTGGATGTGACTGGAAGTATCATACATACATGGCACTGTGGTCGCATGGAAAGCATTTCAGAACACAACAAATTGACAGCAGAAGAAACACGTTTGACAGTGGGGTAATGGTTAGTTTCATGCAAAAGAGCAGGGCCAGTGCTAGAGACACGAATGAGAGCACTAGCAACCTGGATTACTGTGGTCTGGTGTCAGATATCCTGAAAGTAAGCTTCAGGCGGTTTGAGATGTTTTTGTTGGATGTGAAGTGGTTCAAGGTGATTACTTCTGGTCGCAATGCAACGGTACGCAGAGATGGAAACAAACTTGCAAATAGATTCTACAAAGACTTGGACAGATGCGAGCGACACATTTGCTCTCCCCGAACATTGCGAGCAAGTGGTCTTTGTACCGGACCCTCGAGAGCGACAATGGTGGTTTGTGGTTCAGGTTGCTCCAAGAAATAAACAAGTATTTGAAGGGCAAGATCTCCTGGAGGAAAGTCAGTCAGACGACGTCCATACTACTGTGACATTAGACGAGATGGACGAAGGTATGGCAGAGGAAGCTGACAGATAAACGAGGGATGACGCAGACGAGCCAGAATTGACACTTGTAGATGAAGATGCAATGGATGAAGACAATCTGCCAGAACGAGTTGGGGCAGAGTTATGTTTGCAATTAGAGATAGACGATGATACGGTGCAAGATCTTATCGATGATGCCTCACTCGTCGAGGCCTAGGCCTGTAAGTGTTTGTGTGAAGACTTTGATTTAAAATTAAGCTTAAAGTTAATTTAAACAACTGTGTTCTGACGCTTTATTTTACTTTCTTTGTGCAGGACTTTAGTATGGCAGACGAGATTCCAGATCCCGCTTCCATGAGTGCAGATGCATTCATGGGCTTCGTTACACGGATGACGCTTGCTCAGATGGCAGAGGCTTCTCAGTATTGGGTAGCCAGAGGCACGGGTACTACGCCTCCGGGCTTCACACCCGAGGGACCGACACCTAGGGGGGGGGACGTCTACGGGGTTCAGGACGCCTATGGGTACGATGCCTTCTTCTCCCATCACAGCCGCTTCGACACCTAGGGGTGGGGCAGAGGCGGGTACGTCCTCATCTCCGCAGCACAGGCGCACTCGTCGATCTCGGCGATCGTCAGGTGGAGGTGGTGGCTGCTGTGGAGGAGGGTCCACAGATGCTTCGACCCTCCTCGCTCACGACCCCCGTCTTACCCAGGCACACCTCTCGACACACCTCTTGGCACACCTCGGACACCTTGGGGGGCACACGATCCTAGTGCCTCCAAGCTCTATACTGTACGGGGAGATGGTTCTGTTGACATGGATAGAGTCGGAACTGAGATGCGACAGCGGATTCGCCAGCTCGTGGAGCTGCAGTTTTCGACCAGTATTCTGACGTCTTGGGATCAGCAAGAAAAGGAAAAAGTCACTTACATAGTGGATACCATCCTAAGAGAGTACCAGCCTACTCCGGGTTCTTCCGTTGTTTCGGCGCGGTGGATCAAGGGTGTTGCACGGGACACCATCAAACATCGACGAGATGCAGCTCGGAAGGCTTTCAGGACCGGCTCGCCGAAGCCTTCGGGCATCCCACACGAGATGTGGCTGCAGATCAGGGAGGATGAGCGGACAGCGGCCACGCGGTTCAGACAGCAGCGTGAGGCCGCGTAGGTACGACAGATGACTAGGGGGACATCTCATCTTGGCAGCGGAGGCTTCGACACCTTTCGCTATGAGTTTGTGAGTTTCTAATCCAATCTTAACTATGGCGTTTTTTAAAACGCGATGAATCATGTATTCTTATTACTTTGATTTTTGTATAAACGCAGAATCTTGCGATGCATCGAGCTCCATCATGCGAGGAGGAGTCAGATGGATATCGCATAGGTATCTATGAAGTACTGAATGATCTTGAAGCTTCAGGAGAGCCTATAGACTGGGAGGCCTTACAGTCTCGCTCATCGCTTGAGGTGAGACGTTAATATGTGTGAGTTGATTTAATTAAGTCAGTATATGTGAATTAATATCAATACTAATTTTGTGAGTTGTCCTATGTGCAGGTTGCGACGCCTAGTCATTAGTGGACCAGATTTCATCTATATGCTTTGTGAGACACAGACACGCTTCTGTGTCTCTTTTTTGTACAAACAGTTAGTGTTCAGATAGTTATTGTTTCCCTTATGGTTATGATTATTGTCATTGTCATTGTATAGACAGTTATTGTTTCTCTTTCTGGTTATGCTTATGGTTATTGTTAATTTTGTTTATGGTTATGGTTATCTGCATTATGGTTTTGATCAAAGTGATTATAGCTGGTTATGGTTTTAAGTTATGGTTATGCTTTTAAGTTATGGCTATGCTTTTCAGTTGGTACGGTTGTCTTTCATTGGCCTTAAATCTCATGTGAGATCCTACATGGATAGCATGTAGGAGGTGTATACATGATATGGGTTTTTTTTAAAAGTTTATGTAAAAACAAAGGGAACTCTGCCGAAATTTCTACGCGCGGGAGCATGGTTGATATTTTGGTGCTGCTCGCTTTCTTGGGCAGAGGGCAGGAAGTCTGGCTGTGGCTGTGTCCATCTTTTAACTGGGCACAGGCCAGGCTACCTGCCCTCTGCCCAAGAATTTTTTTTTCTGCTATGGTTGTTGCTATATGCGTCGCTATCCGCGTTGCTAATAGCGACTGGTGTCACAGCGACGCGTATAGCGACGCTCATAGCGACGGGCAGCGTCGATAACACCTTCTTTTGTTGTAGTGAGGTAATTGCCCAAGGACGGAGTTTGCATGGGCCCACAAACATCACTATGCACAAGTTGCAACCTGCATGTGGCCCGAACTGAACCATCCTTTGGAAACTTAGAACGCTGCATCTTACCCAAAATACAGCCTTCACAAACATGTTTGACAGGTGCTTTGTAATGGAATTAGCCTATTCAACTTGAGAATAGCGGAAATTAATGAGAATACTTTCGAGAAATAACTTTGTGAGCATAGTGGGTAGACATAATTGAAGATAGCAACATAATCATAGCAATTAGTTAACTTGGCATGAACAATACTTTTGCAAGAGAGAGAATTTAGAGAACATGACAACAGTTGAGGACCGGATTTATGTGGAGCCGGTCCCCCCTCCAATAGGCATTTGTATTATGATTTCTCTCATTAAGAGATAAATCATAATACAGTTGAGGACCGGATTTATGTGGAGCCGGTCCCCCCTCCAATAGGCATTTGTATTATGATTTCTCTCATTAAGAGAGAAGTCTCATTAAGAGAGACTTGTTACAATACATTCTTTGTGTTCCTTGTGACCTAGGTGATGCAATGAAGATGGAAAGCTTCATGCATCACAATCATAACATAACATGAACTTGAAGAAATCTTTAATTGTCCCAAGCCTCAGTCCCAAGACCTCAAACACCTTCGAAGGTGGAGAGAGCTAGCAGGGAATGAGGGTAGGGAAGAGGAAGAAGAAACATTTCATAGGAGAAAGAACTAGTTCCTCACTTATCATACTCTTGTTGCTAGCATACATAATAGCATAGTAATGAAGAAGAAGGAGATGACAAGCTCAAGCATTGAAGCATGGCTCTTGGTTGGATTTGCACTCCATAGCCAAGAGTGTTGGTGTAGGCTCTCAACCTCTACTTGCTTGGAGAGGGAGCTCTTGCACTTTGCATAGCACACAATGAGAGTGATTGTGAGTGTGTGTGGGTGAGTATACCCCTCAAGCAAGCCCCTAGCTAGCTTGGGTCGACCCCCCCTTGTAGCTCATGCTTGAAGCTCATTGGATCCTCCCAGGCCTAGCCAATCATGAGCAGGAGGCATTACAAGCAGTAGGGGTAGCCTTGAGACAAGTGTCCCCCTTTCCTTTTTGAGAGAGAGGGCTAGATAAATGCTAAAACAATTAGATAATTCATGTAATTTATCATTGGACCCCTTTGAAGCTTAGCCAATAGGCTTCAAGCAACACATGAAGGTAACATGGGTAGGGGCATGACATGTGTCCTTGCTGCCTCTTCAAGTTGGGGCTTCCCTTGTGTGTGTGAGTGGGTGTTCTCTCTCTAGCCCCTAGGAAAAGGGCTCGCCCCCCCTCTTGTAGGAATGCTTTTGACTTTAGGTGATCAAGCACCTTACTCACCAAGCATGACAAAGCACTTGAACTAGGGGGTGTTCCCACAAGCATCTCAGGCAAGCTTCTCAAGGCACCTCAAGTACCTTAATCATGCAGCAAGTCAAGCACCTCAAGCATGGAGCCAGTCAAGCACCTCAAGCATGACAAACACCTCAAGCACAACAAGCACCTCAAGCAGGACAAGCACCTCGAGCTTGGGCCGGGTTCCCACCTCAAGCTCAGCCCTAGCTTACCTAAGGTCAAAGGACTTTTACACACATTTATTGGAGGTCTTCAATGAAGCTAACCCTAAGGTCTTATGCTCCATTGGTTAGCCTTGCTCTTTGATAGACCATCTCCCTTTTGGGCCCCTTTACCATTGGCCCCGTGTTGAGATAGATCTATAAGCACATATCTATATCTTAACACTTGTTCCCGTTTATTCTCCCACATTAAGTGATCAATTTAATATGAGAAAATCATTTGGGTTGGTTAGATATTAGATTTTATGACATGCTTCAAGAGGTGGCAAAGAAGCAACCATATCAGATTTCTGCAAACGCAGCAAACTGGCAAAATTCAGATCACCAAAACGTGCATGCCAAAGTTTTTCATTTGAAATAGCCCTTGAATCTGCAACAGCATTTGCAAAATTTTGTCCACACTTGTCATACAAAGTGAGATTATACAGCCCACAGCACAAAAGGCCTGATGCAACAATTTCATCACCAAAACTGAGATCATGAAGTGTACATCTGTCATCCACAAATTTGACTACAAGTCCAAGTCTAGCAAGTGCGGATACAGACAAGAGATTCTTCTTGATCCCAGGTACATAAAGTGCATCAACAAGTGTGAAAGAACTGCCATTTGCAGCAGTAAGAACAATCTTCCAACTCCCTGAACCGGATAAGAGGCATTGTTGGCACAAGGGACATAATTCCCATGAGGGACAGACTCAAGAGAGGTAAACAATTCACGATGTGAGGTAATGTGCTTTGTAGAACCACTGTCGAAATACCACACATGTGAATATGCAGCAAACTGACAAGCATGCATCATGGACAACAAGATTGTAAGTGCACTCTGCGCTAAAAGCCCATTCTGCATCAACATCAGCATCACAGTCTCCTTTCACAGAAGACTCAACAACGGCTGCATTTGTAGTGGAACCAACATTTGCAGTGGAACCACCCTCTTTCTTCTTAGCCTCTTTGGCCTTCAACTTAGGACACGACTTGATCAAGTGATCATTAGCTTTACAATAATGGCAATGCATCTTCTTTTTGCCCTTATCACCAGAATTGCCAGATGAAGTGATGTCAGCAGAAACATTAGGAACATAATTTTTGGCACTCGCAGTAGAACCATAAGAAGTGGCTGCATTGCTGTTCCCACCCTTTCTTTGAGAAGCAATAAAAGCCTGTTCAACTGCACACTGCCTAGTCCTATTTTTTATGGAAAGTGACTCTTGCAACAACAATGTGCATAATGCATCAAACTTGACAACTTCTGGATTTACTTGGGTCATAAGTCTCCAAGTACTAGCAAAAGTCTGATAGGAATCTGGTAAGGCATCAAGAACAGTCTGCACAAGGAAACTGTCTGAAATGACTTCACCTGCAGAAATAAGTTGCTCATTGATATCCTTGACACTAGCAAGGAAAGTGTCCATATCATCTTCCTCATGCATAATCTTCGACTCCAGTTCTTTACGCAGCAAAGCAATTTTAGCCTCATTGCGGCTTGCATAAAGACCTGCTAGAATATCCCAAGCATGTTTTGCAGATTTTGCTGAACGGATGTGAGAACAATGGTGCCCTTCACAGACAACGCAATCAATGCATGAGCCTGTGCATCCTTTACATCCCAATGAGCTTGTTCTGCCGTAAGCAAAACAACTCTAACAACAGCAATCCTTGCAGCAAGACCGGCAACATCCTCAACATTGCCTACATCCTCAGAACATGGACGTACATCAATGCCCTGCACAATGTTCCAGACACCCTTTGACACCAGAACATGTTGCATCATATAAGCCGACATAGGATAGTTGTCCCCATTCAACCTGTCCTCAACAACAAACATCTTGAACACATCTGTGTTGTTGTTGTCAGCCATGGTAAATGCTGCACCTGATGTGAAAACTGCCCAAAAATAGGAGAAATGGAGCGGGAACAATACGTGCTATATAGCACAAACCGTAGAATACTATACGGCACCTATTATGCAGAAAACGGCACTGACAAAAATTCTGCACAAAATGATGAAATAGCCTGTGTTGTACTGTCTGTAGTGGAAACGGAGGCCGAAATAAGCCCAAATCAAAATTTTGAGCCCAAAGCTCAAAATTTTGAGCCCAAATCAAAATAAGCCCAAAGCTCACTGAAATCGGAGAAAGTGAGCAGGCGTGTGCTGGAGCAGCTATGGCAACTAAGCCCGAGAGGACGTGACCTGCTTTGATACCAATTGTTGGAATTAGGGTTGCAGAGAAACACACACAGCTTGGAGAAGACGAAGGAAGCTCAAGGCACACAATAGAGAGTGTATTACTTAGTGTGCAATGGAAAGATAGATAGCCCTAGAGTGATGGGCATATATACAATGCACGGGGGAAAAAACCTCCTAAAGAGGGAAAAAATGCCCCGACGGTCCTAGTGTGTTCACACACATCACTACCACATGTATATGGTAACACATCCAATGCTGGTGTAAATCAACCCTTGACCTGCTCCAAATCAACCATGATCTAGGAGGGGCTTGATGCAAAATTTGATGTGTGACCTGATAAAAAACTTCCCCTAAATTCATCCGAGTTGTAGAGATTGGTGACTAATCATTACAAGTAATCAACCAGGGTCAAGTCCCCCCCTCCCTTATTTTTAAGCTGGGAGATAAATTATTGGGGCTTGCCCCTATCTTATACGCTTATGTAACTTGTAAAAAAAAAACTCCTCTCTTGCACTTACATGGTGCGATAAGTTTTGCATGGTGAAACCCTCGGGACTTTCATGTATAAGTTTTTAAATAGGCCCCCAATGTAAATACAACATGTACAACAAGACATTAATCACATCTTAAACGCACGTGATAAAGAGATTTTTTGATGAGTGATCACGTCGGGGACAATTTTTACCATACTACAACAAAATAGTGAGTATAAATAGTGGAATCATGGAAATTTAAAGCAATCAAACTACCATGTTCTCTATCTCTTTGTCTCTTTCTAGGCAAAAGAGAGACAAAAGGTGCTCCAGTTCTACTTTGATGTACTTACTTTTCTAATGGATGTTTTTGGTGAGCAAAAAACTAATGCACCTACCATCTCTTTTTCACGAAATAAGTAGGGATAGTAGCAATTGATGTTGTCGATAGAGTTTTTCACATTTTTCACTACCTGGAATCAAGGAGATCATGATTATTAACAATCTATATTGAGTACATACCGTAGTGTTGGGCATAACATACCCTTGAGACTCCTTAATTTTAAAAGCTAGCATAGATAGTGATGAATAATGGGCAAGAAATGATGCACACTTCATTCAATTTGGTTGAGCTTGGAAACGACATTGTAAAATGCAAGCACCATGCTTTGTAAATACGTTGAGCACAACTATGGAGTTCTTCAGTTATGCAATGTAGACTACTTCTTCCACTCCCATCTTGCCAATGTAGACTACTTCTTCCACTCTCATCTTGCCAATGCCTTTAGGCTCTTGTACATGGTTCTCTCTCTCTCTCTCTCTCTCTCTCTCTCTCTCTCTCTCTCTCTCTCTCTCTCTCTCTCTCTCTCTCTCTCTCTAAGACACTCACATGCACAACACTTGGCGTGCCTCTCTTCATTGTGGCATGCAAATAATCTACTAATGGTGCCACCTATGACCACATGGGTGCCAATCACTGTGTGTGTGTGTGTGTGTGTGTGGGATAGTTTCCAACGATGTTGAAATTCTCTTCTCTTCTTCTTCTTCTTCTTCTTCTCTCTCTCTCTCTCTCTCTCTCTATCTCTCTCTCTTTGTGTGTGTTTGTGTGTGAGAGACAGAGAGAGAAAGTGCAAGCATCAAAGGTATCTTTGAGGTTGCTTGCACCTCCCTTACACCTATTTCTAGGATGTTCCTCTTCTTTTCCTCTTCCTCCTCCTCCTCCTCTCTCTCTCTCTCTCTCTCTCTCTCTCTCTCTCTCTCTCTCTAAAGAGGAAAATGGATTTTGATTGTAGCGTTTAAAGAAATCTTTTGCAGAACTTTAACTTTAAAAATTCATTACAAAACTATAGAATTTGTCACTTGAGATATAATTCCTCGGAAACCAGATGTCATTTACATGTTGAAGAAAAGCATCAATAGATTGGCAACAATCTCCACTTGCCGTACAATTTGAAGTTGAAAGTACACAATATTGTGACTCATCAGAGTGAGAATTGCATGGCAATGTTGCTTCGAGAAGGAGGCCAATGGTCCAAAACCTAAACTCGAGGGGTGCACTATTTGATACCCCGCTATATAACGTGTGTTCGTGGGGTAATTAAAAAACCCCTCTTTTAACATGTTTGAATGAATAGAATGATTGTTTATTTAGGATTTTTTTTTTCCAAAATTGAATATAAAAACCCCTTATTTTAATGTATCTCTGTAAAACCCCTTGTAATGGAAATGGACTATGAACATTGAGAATAGGGGAATTAAGACAACTATTGTGAGCATTTTTATGTACTACTTTGAGAAAATAGAGGGTGAATTTGATTAGAGGTAGCAACATAACCATTGTACTTAATTAACTTGGCATGGACAATACTTTGCAAGAGAGAGAATTAGAGAACTTGACAATAGTTGAGGACCGGATTTATGTGGAGCTAGTCCCTCCTCCAAAATGCTTTTGTATTATAGTTTCTCCAATAAAGAGAGACTTGGTACAGTACAAGCTTTGTGTTCCTTGAAAACCTAGATAGCTTAGCTAAATGAAAGCATTAACTTGTTCTCGGCCTCAGTCCCAAGACCTTAAACACCTTCGAAGGTGGAGAGAGCTAGCAGGGAATGAGGGTAGGGAAGAGGAAGAAGAAGCATTCTTACGAGAAAGAAATAGTTCCTCACTTATCATCACTCTTGTTGCTTTGTAATGGAAATGGCCTATTAACTTTGAGAGTAGCAGAAATTAGAGAAAGTACTTTTGTGAAATTACTTTGTGAGCATAGCGGGTGAACTTAATTGATTGTAGCAACATAAACATAGCATTTAGTTAACTTGGCATGAACAATACTTTTGCAAGAGAGAGAGTTTAGAGAACATGACAACAATTGAGGACCAAATTTATGTGGAGCCGGTCTATCTCCAATAGGAATTTGTAATATAGTTTCTCCCATCAAGAGAGACTTGGTACAATACAATATTTTTTGTTCCTTGTTGTTGGGGTAAAGCTCCATGTGGCCGGTTAGGCCAGGTGCCCGCCCACTATACTTATTCATTATGTACATAATAGAATAAGGGGGCTCACATGTAGAGAGTGAGTTTTAGCCCCTACAAACACAAGGTCTCCTCTTCTCCTCTCTTCTCCATTGTTGCACACACTTACACACGCTCGCGCTCACGCACTTCAAATGTTATCAGAGCTCAGGGATTGGGAGCACCATTGGAGCTCAAAGGGGAGGAAGGTGGAGAAGCAACAAAAACTACAACACATTTTTGCATATCTGTTTTGGCCTACCAAAATGTCTTCATTCAAGCCGATTCCTTTCAAACCTGTTCGGTTTTTTGTCCTCTTCAACTTTGCAGAAGAAAGTTTTCTCAAAATCTTCACCAATTTTGAGATACGTCACTCAGAATGACTGCATGTCTAGGGTACACATGTGCAGATTTTTATAGATCTGTTTCGACCTGTAAAAATTGTCCATTCCCTCGATTCCCAACCATTTTCGCATGGTCTACAACTTTGCAGAAGGAAGTTTCTGCAAATTTTGAACGTTTTGGAAGATATGGGATGACAAGTTGCAGGGTATTCGAAAAGTTGAAGATTATGTATGCCTATTGTGATGATTTGTTACATTCAGAGAGCTCGAATTGAGCTTTTGTCATTCTCTTGTTTTGCGCATTGATGTTTTGCTCTCAGTGAAGATAGTGTGGGCTGATATTTTCAACAAATTTATGCCCACACATTGAGAACACTTCGTGGATGTATGCATTTTTGTGGACTCTTAGTTTCAAGAGTGGATTCATCACAGGTTATGTGCATTGACTTATGCGATTGAGCAGATTTCGGAAAGTGTGCTGCACGGATTTGCAGAGAGTTTTTGCAAGCATTTTTAGCCTGATTGAGAGCTGAATTTTCAGCTGATTTGGATGCTCTTTGATACACATTTGGTACATGCTTGATGCTCGTTTATATTGCCATGTGGATGCACATGATGTGTGCTTTTCGGCGGATAATATTCTTCGTCTTGCAATGGCATATGTGGGCTGATTTTCAGCTGTTTTGAGCATCAATTTGTGCCACATTTTGGTTGGTTTGTATCCAAGTTTATGCTAGTATATGCCTCACTTGTAGAGTGCAGTTGATGCACTTTGTGTTTCGATTTACAGGATTGTTTTCCAAGTTTAGGGAGTTGAGACTTTGGGGCACCTCATGTATGCTTAAGTGCAGATTTTGCACATGCTTTGCTCATGGTTTTGAGCATGTTTATGGCATGTATGGTTATTATGGTTAGATAGCCAAATATTGCGGAAACTCTGCCGGATTTTTCTTGCAAATTTATTTTTTTATACGCATGGTTTGCAAATGTGTTTTGATTGCATGTGGCACTCAGTGGTTGCTTTGCCATAGTGTTTTGGCATCGCATTGTGAGAGTGTTTGCTCACCGGATTATGTCATTTGACATACATGTGGTAATCTCTTCAGGAGGGAGATTGTTGATACTAGTTTCATCGATTATCACATAGTGCTCTTGGATTAGAGCGGGTTTTTTGGTATCATTTGAGCGTTTTTGCTCACTTGTTCGTTACATTGATCGCTATATTGCTGATACTTCTCTTAGACAGCTTATGCCAGCTTATCTTGTATTTTGACAATACTTGGTGTATGAGTTAGCCATGCTTTGGCTATTGTCAGTTGATCGATTTGTGCTTGGTCTTGTCATAGGTTATCGCCATGGATTTGGCATGTACATCATTGTTAGGGTTTGTGCTTTTCCATACAAAGTTTGATGGTTCAAACTTTGAGCATTGGAAAGCTGGTATGCATGATTCATTGACTTAGTTGGGCCAAGTGTTGCTACTATAGGGCATGGATGCTAGGCCAGAGTCTATGACTGACAATGAGTGGGAGGACTTGGATGAGCTTGCACATTCGACGATCATGTTACACCTTTGTGAGTCTGTCTATCGCATTGGTTTGGATGCATGTACAGCTAGAGAGTTATGGCAAATATTGTGCAATGCTTTTGGCACAAATGAGTCTAGAGAGATGCCTACAGTCAAAGGACGATCTTGCAGACATAGAAATGTTGTGTGTTGGCATTGTGGTCATACAAGGCATGTACGTAGGCGTTGTTTTTGATGGATGAGACAACGTAGAAGATAGCACAAGAGGAATGCTATCACTTTGGATGATATGGGAGCAGATGTAGCATATGTGGCTATGCATGACAAAGATGTCTCCTTTGCTTCCATGTTTACTCTTGACTTTCTTATGTTGGTTTTTGACGACACATTACTTGCATTGGGTACTAGATGTGAATGCTAGATTTCATGTCACGCCGAGTTGTGAGTGGTTTAGCACATATGCTAGTGGTATGCTCTGACATGTGTGTCTAGTGGATGGTTCAGTGCATGACATAGTTGGTGCAGGAGATGTTAGACTATTGTTGCCAAGTGGTGCATCATACGTGTTGCGAGATGTACACCATGTGCTAGGTTTGACGCAGAGCAGCTTTATCTTTATGAGTCAGTTACAAGACATTGGATGCCAAGTAGTGTTGAACGAGCACAGTTTCAAATTGCATTGTGGACAACTAGTCATAGCTAGAGGTGCTAGTGTTCGCACGATTCATGCCATGCGAATACGTCATGTGCGAGACGGCACCGTTTTCTTGAGTACGCAACCATGCAGAGAGACGAGGCATGTCTCCTTTGTGGATAGGTTGCATGATGCTCCAATTTGTGAGCATGTTGAGCCAGTTGTGCAGCAGGGCATGTCATTCGTGGATATGATCACGGATATGGATGGCTTGAGTGTTGAGGATTCAGCCATGATTCAGTCATTCATGGATATGCTTAGGCCAGAGGCTGATGTGTGTGAGTTAGAGCTAGGCATTGCTCTTACCACTCATGACAGACAGATTCTCTTGGTGCGCATGTGACATGCGATGGACACAAGGATGGATTCCAGGGATCGGAGTTTGGGTGTCAGGGTGATTTCCATGAGTGGAGTTCTAAGCCAGATTTGACTGAAATAGTTAGATTGGCATATATTGCTAGGATTGCATCAGCATTTGGGAGTCTCATGTACGAGATACTGATCTCAAGACCCGAGATTGCATTTGCAGTGGGAGAAATTAGTCGTGCAGTGAGACTGACGTTTTCCTTGAGCGCAGGGGTACTTTGTAGCGTATGGTGAGATACCTGCAGGATGTGTGAGGCTTTGGTGAGGAGTATGGTGTCGATTGCTTTATACTTTCTCTACTATTAGAGCTGGATGCACATATATTCAGTGAGCCAGTGGGCGTTGGCTAAGGTCATACTTGTGATGGCCTTGTACAGGTTTTGTACGGTTTTCTTTTCTCTCTCACGGCCACATTGGCCTGTACGTGGGAGGTTGTTGGGGTAAAGCCCCATGTGGCTAGTTAGGCCAGGCGCCCGTCCACTATACTTATTCATTATGTACATAATAGAATAAGGGGGCTCACATGCAGAGAGTGAGTTTTAGCCCCTGCAAACACAAGGTCTCCTCTTCTCCTCTCTTCTCCATTGCTGCACACACTCACACATGCTCCCGCTCACACACTTCACTTGTGGCCTAAGTGATGCAATGAAGATCAAAAACTTCATGCATCACGAGCATAACATAAACTTTGTGGAAAGCATTAACTATCCCAAGTCTCAGCAGTCCGAAGGCGTCAAACTCCTTCGAAGGTGGAGAGAGCTAGCAGGGAATGAGGGTAGGGAAGAGGAAGAAGAAACATTTTATAGGAGAAAGAATTAGTTCCTCACTTATCATCACTCTTCTTGCTAGCATACATAATATCATAGTAATGAAGATGGATAAGATGGAAAGCTTAAGCATTAAAGCATGGCTCTTGGTTGGATTTTGCATTCCATAGCCAAGAGTGTTGGTGTAGTCTCTCAACTTCTCTACTTGCTTGGAGAAGGAGATGGAGCTCTTGCACTTTTCACTTCACACAATGAGAGTGTGTGTGGGAGAGTATACCCCTCAAGCAACCCCCTAGCTTGCTTTGGTCAACCCCCCCTTGTAGCTCATGATTGAAGATCATTGGACCTCTCCAGGCCTAGCCAATCACATGCAGGGGCATATCAAGCAACAAGGGTAGCCTTGGGACAAGTGTCCCCCTTTCCCCTTTGAGAGAGAGGACTTGATAAATACTAAAAGAATTAATGAAATTAAGTAATTTATTATTGGACCCCTTGGGAGGCCAACCAATAGGCGTTAGACACATCATGAGGGCAACATGAAGAGGACCTTGACAAGTGTCCTATAAACTTTCTTGGAACCAATTACCTTGTGTGAGGGTGTCTGTATTCTCTCTCTACCCCCCTCTTGTAGGGATTGGCCGCTCCTTGTAGGGATAGTTGCACACCTTACCCCCAAGCACCTTAGTCAACAAGCATGACAAAGCACCTCAAGCCTAGGTAGTGTTCCCACAAGCATCTCATGCTCCCTATTTGGCAAGCATGACAAGCACCTCAAGCATCTTAGTCATCAAACACATCAAGCACCTCAAGTTGTTACCATATACATGTGGTAGTGATATGTGTGAACACACTAGGACCGCCGGGTCATTTTTTCCCTCTTTAGGAGGTTTTTCCCCCCGTGCATTGTATAAAAACCCATCACTCTAGGGCTATCTATCTTTCCATTGCACACTAAGTAACATACTCTCTATTGTGTGCCTTGAGCTTCCTTCATCTTCTCCAAGATATGTGTTTTTTTCTGCAACCCTAATTCCAACAATTGGTATTAGAGCAGGTCACGTCCTCCGGGCTTAGTCGCCAACTGCTCTAGCACACGCCTGCTCACTTTCTCCGATTTCAGTGAGCTTTGGCGAGCGTTCGCAGGTCGACAAATACTTTGGGCAAGCTCGTAGAGCTTGGTCTGCTCAGATTTTCGATTTGGGCTCATTTCGGCCTCCGTTTCTACTACAGGCAGTACTGCACAGGCTATTTCATCATTTTGTGCAGAATTTCTGTCAGTGCTGTTTTCTGCATAACAGGTGCCTTATAGTCTTCTACGGTTTGTGCTATATAACACGTGTTGTTCCCGCTCCGTTTCTCCTATTTTCAGGCAGTTTTCACATCAGGTGCAGCATTTACCATGGCTGACAACAACAACACAGATGTGTTCAAGATGTTTGTTGCTGAGGACAGGTTGGATGGGGACAATTACCCTATGTGGGCTTATATGATGCAACACGTTCTTGTGTCAAAGGGCGTCTGGAATATTGTGTAGGGCATTGATGTACATCCTGGTTCTGAGGATGTAGGCGATGTTGAGGATGTTGCAGGTCTTGCTGCAAGGATTGCTGCTGTTAGAGTTGTTTTGCCTACGGTAGAACAAGCTCGTTGGGATGTTAAGGATGCGCAGGCCCATGCATTGATTGCGTTGTCTGTGAAGCGCACCATTGCTCCTCACATCCGTTCAGCAAAATCTGCAAAACAGGCTTGGGATATTCTAGCAGGTCTTTATGCAAGCCGCAATGAGGCTAAAATTTCTTTGCTGCATAAAGAGCTGGAGTCAAAGATTATGCATGAGGAAGATGATACCGAAACTTTCATTGCTAGTGTCAAGGATATCAATGAGAAACTTATTTCTGCAGGTGAAGTCATTTCAGACGGTTCCCTTGTGCAGACTGTTCTTGATGCCTTACCAGATTCCTACGAGACTTTCGCTAGTACTTGGAGACTGATGACCCAAGGAAATCGTGAAGTTGTCAAGTTTGATGCATTATGCACATTGCTGTTGCAAGAGTCACTTTCTAGAAAAAACAGGACTAGGCAGTGTGCAGTTGAACATGCTTTTATTGCTTCTCAAAGAAAGGGTGGTAACAGTAATGCAACCACTTCTTATGGTTCTGCTGCGAGTGGAAAAAATTCTGTTCCTAATGCTTCTGCTGGCAACAATTCGTCTGGAAATTTGGTGACAAGGGCAAAAAGAAGATGCGTTGCCATTATTGTAAAGCTAATGATCACTTGATCAAGACGTGTCCTAAGTTGAAGGCCAAAGAGGCTAAGAAGAAAGAGGGTGGTTCCACTGCAAATGCTGGTTCCACTACAAATGCATCCATTGTTGAGTCTTCTGAGAAAGGAGGCTGTAATGCTGATGTTGATGCAGAATGGGCTTTTAGTGTAGAGTGCACTTACAATCCTGCTGTCCATGATGCATGCTTGTCAGTTGCTGCAGATTCATATGTGTGGTATTTAAATAGTGGTGCTACAAAGCACATTACCTCACATCGTGAATTGTTTACCTCTCTCGAGTCTGTCCCTCATGGGAATTCAGTCACTTGTGCCAACAACGCCTCTTATCCAGTTCAGGGAGTTGGAAAGATTGTGCTCATTGCTGCTAATGGCAGCTCCTTCACACTTGTTGATGCACTTTATGTACCTGGGATCAAGAAGAATCTCTTTTCTATATCCGCACTTGCTAGACTTGGACTTGTAGTAAAATTTGTGGATGACAGATGTACAGTTCATGATCTCAGTTTTGGTGATGAAATTGTTGCATCTGGGCTTTTGTGCCGTGGGTTGTATAAGCTCACTTTGTATGACAAGTGTGGACAAAATTTTGCAAATGCTGCTGCAGATTCAAGGGCTATTTCAGATGTAAAACTTTGGCATGCACGTTTTGGTCATCTGAATTTTGCCAGTTTTCTACATTTGCAGAAATCTGATATGGTTGCTTCTTTGCCGCCTCTTGAAGCACCTGTCAAACATGTTTGTGAAGGTTGTATTCTGGGTAAAATGCAGCGTTCTAAGTTTCCAAAGGATGGTTCAGTTAGGGCCACATGCAGGTTGTAGCTTGTGCATAGTGATGTTTGTGGGCCCAGGCAAACTCCGTCCTTGGGCAATTACCTGTACTTCGTGACTTTCATTGATGATTACTCCAAGCATGCGGGTTATTTCCTCTTAAAGAGAAGTCCAATGTTTTTATGTGCTTCAAACATTTTCTGGCTATGGCTGAAAATGTCTCCAAATGTACTATGGGCACCCTCCGTTCTGATCGAGGGGGGGAGTATATGTCTCATGAATTTAATGCATTTCTGGCTAGTCGTGGGATAAAACACCAATGTACTGTGCCTTATACACCTCAGCAAAATGGTGTTGCTGAGAGGAAAAACAGGTCATTGACGGAAATGGCACGATGTATGGTCAAAAATCAAGCTTTGCCGCATTCTTTTTGGCTTGAGGCCATCATGTGTGCCACTTATGTACTTAACAGGTGTCCTACGAAAGCTTTGAAGTCTATTACTCCATATGAAGCATGGCATGATAGAAAGCCTTCTATTGAGCACATGCGTGTTTTTGGCTGTTTGGCATATGCTTTGGTGCCACAAGTGCAACGCAGAAAATTGGATGATAAGGCTGTCAAATGTATTTTTGTTGGTTATAGTGCTGAAAGCAAAGGTTACAGGTTGTATCATCCGCAAACAAAATGTATTCTGGTTTCTCGGGATGTAGTGTTTGTGGAAGATTCTGTTCAGACCTTGCTGTCATGTACTAGAGACAGTAATGTAAGCTCACAGGACATTATGACACTTTGTTGCCTCTTTTCAGTGGTGGAAATACAAATGTAAGTTCCAATGAGGCAAATGTACAGCCTATGGGGGCTTTTGAAAATGTTACAGATCAGCCTATTACTGATTCAGATGTACATAATGTACTTGATGAGGAAAGGGCTGAAAATGAGCAGGCTAGAGGTATGCCAAAATGGCTGGTGCACACATTGCGTGACAGTAAATTGGATGCACCTTTGTCTAGTAGTACTCGTTCAGGCTCTCGCCATGCATCTTATGCATCAAATTGTTATGCTTTGGCTGTTTCTAGCTTACATGATGTTGAGGAGCCTCTGTCTTTTGATAAAGCACAGAATTCAGAAAATTGGATGGCTGCCATGCAATCAGAATATGATGCACTTATAGAAAATGACACATGGACTTTATGTGATTTGCCTCCTCGCAAAAAGGCCATTGGTACGAAGTGGGTTTACAAGTTGAAATGCAAGCCGGATGGTGAGATCGATCGCCATAAGGATCGACTTGTTGCAAAGGGTTATGCACAACAAAAAGGCATAGATTATGAAGAGACTTTTGCTCCCACTTGTCGTATGACTACTGTCTGTTTCTATGTGCATTGGCAGCTCATTTTGGTTGGGATGTACATCAATCAGACATTGTTACTGCTTTCTTGAATGGTGACATATTTGAGGAAGTTTATGTAATGCAGCCTCGTGGTTTTGTCATAAAAGGACAAGAGGACAAAGTGTGCAGATGTAAGAAGGCTTTGTATGGGTTGAAGAAATCTCCTCGTGCTTGGTATGAGAAAGCTGACACTCATTTGGTTAAACGAGGCTTTCGTAACAGTCCAACAGAAAGCACATTGTATGTAAAGCGTGAGGATGATGTACTTCTCATTGTGGTTCTTTATGTCGATGATTTGCTGATCACTGGACCAAATGAGAGACATATTGCTGAATTTAAGGCTGATTTGAATGCTACGTTCAAGATGAAAGATTTGGGACTATTGCGTCATTACTTGGGTATACAGTTTAAGCAGTGTGATGGTGGTATTACCTTGTGTCAGAAAAGTTACTTAGAGACATTGCTATGTAAGTTTGGACTTGAGGATTGCAAACCTATTGCCACTTCCATGGAAACAGGTTTGAAGTTGAGTCTACATGATGCTGGTGATCCTGCTGATGTCACTCTTTACCAAACTGCTATTGGCTGCCTCATTTATGTATGCAACACGAGGCCGGATATTTAGTTTGCAGTCTCACAGGTCAGCAGATTTATGCATAGCCCAGGGTCTAAGCATTGGCAGGCTGACAAGAGGATTTTTCGCTACCTTAGTGACACTTTACATCTTGGCTTGTTTTATCTGAAGGGGGGATCATTGCCGCCAGAATTACATGCTTTTTCAAACTCAGATTGGGCTGGTTGTTTTGACACGCGAGTGCCCACAAGTGTTTTTTGTTTCATGCTTGGCAGTTCATGTATATCATGGTTGAGCAAGAAGCAACCTACTGTGGCAACTTCGAGTTGTGAGGCTGAGTACAGGGAAGTCTTCACAGCTACGGTTGAGTGTGTATGGATCAGATGCCTTATGGCTGATTTGGGTGTTGGACAGGACACTGCCAACACTATCTACACTGACAGTCAGAGCGCATTGGCAGTTGCGAGGAACCCAATTTTTCATGCTCGCACAAAGCACATTGAGGTGCATTACCACTATGTGAGGGAGAGGCTCTCAGTAGGAGAGATCAGCTTGGATTATGTGCCAACACAGGACAACCTTGCAGATCTTTTCACAAAGGCACTGTCTCGTGAGAAGCTTGAAGCTTTCCGCAAAGCTTTGGGCTTACTCCCCTTTGTGGGATGATCCTATCCTCAGGGCATGACACTTCCCTTTACTCATGTGCCAGCTCTCGTTCACTGCATCACTCCAAGGGGGATTTGTTACCATATACATGTGGTAGTGATGTGTGTGAACACACTAGGACCGTCGGGGCATTTTTTCCCTCTTTAGGAGGTTTTTCCCCCGTGCATTGTATATACGCCCATCACTCTAGGGCTATCTATCTTTCCATTGCACACTAAGTAACATACTCTCGATTGTGTGCCTTGAGCGTCCTTCGTCTTCTCCAAGCTGTGTGTTTTTCTCTGCAACCCTAATTCCAACACAAGCACCTTAGTCATCAAGCGCAACAAGCACCTTAGTCATCAAGCACGACAAGCACCTCAAGCTTGGGCCGAGTTCCCACCTCAAGATCACCCCTAGCTTACCTAAGGTCAAAAGACTTTTTAACACTAACCTTTGGAGGTCTTTAATGAAGCTAGCCCTAGGGTATTTAAGCTCCATTAGGATTGTTCTTTGATAAACCATCTCCCGTTTGGACCCATTACCTTTGGTCCCGTGCTGAGATGCATCTAAAGCACATACCTATATTCTAACTCTTGTTCCCGTTTATTCTCCCACATTAAATGATCAGTTTAATATGAGAAAATAATTTGGGTTGGTTAGGTATTAGTTTTGATGACATGATTAGAATAGCATAATAGCATAGTAATGATGATGAAGAAGATGTCAAGCTTAAGCATTGAAGCATGGCTCTTGGTTGGATTTGCATTCCATAGCCAAGAGTGTTGGTGTAGGCTCTCAACTTCTCACAACAAGCTTGGAGAAGGAGATGAAGTTCTTGCACTTACCCTACGACATCTTTCCAAGATGGATGGCTAATCCATATGGTGCTTGTGAGACATAGCTACCGCAAGTATGTCTGCTCTTTAGTCTTTCATTCTCCCAGGTAGAGTAACAAATTCTACTTGGTGTTTGAGAGACGTTATCATCCCAAACATGATTCTAAGCATACATACAATTTAAATTAATGCACAATAAAAAGAGAACTAGTCTTATAAGACAAAAACATGATCATTTGAAATAAATTTGTACATTTGCTTACTCTATGTAGCATTGTAAGCATTGATAAGGTTCGTACTATCCTTAAGTTGTATTCCTTGCATCCATCTACCATCTTCAAAAGGATAATTTTTTAACTTAATAAAATACCGTCAGATAGTCTTATCATGTTGTAGTACCTTGTCTTCATGCCGAAGGATAGCTTCGAGTTGTAGCGCTTCTTCTTGGTTTTTGATTTTGGGAGGGTCTTCAATAATTTGTTCACTTGGTGACTCTCCTTTGTAGGGCTTAAGTAGGCTCACATGAAAAGTATTGTGTATGAGCCAATGCTTGGGCAACTTGAGTTGATAAGCCATCTCATTGATGGGTTTCAATATTTGGAAAGGACCATAGTATCTTTTTGCTAGTTTAGCATAATACTTTTGATGGCCTGTAGGATTTTTTTCCATCGTTTGCCTCAATCAATCCTTAGAAAACTTAAGTAAGACCCAATCATTTTATTTGAACGTTAAGGCCCTTTTGTGCATGTCAACAACAGCTTTTTGTTTTTGTTGAGAGATAAATATAGCCTTCTTAATCTTTTGAAAAGATTCTTGTAGGCCATGGCTATACTCATCGGCAGTGAAGATCTTCCCATGTACTTTAAGTAGCAAGGTACTTTTAGGTTTTTCCTCAATTATTTCAAAAGGTGCTTTTCTTGTAGAAGTATGTATAGTATTATTGTACGCATACTCTACAAGAGGTAAGTATTTTTCCCATTGTGAGCGTTGATCTACTTTGATAACATAAGTCTTTAGTAGATCGAGTATCGTAAGATTGGCAATCTCACTTTGGCCATCCGGTTTGTGTGTGATCGGCCAAAGAGAAATTCAATCTTGTTCTTAGATTTTCAAAGAGACCTTTCTAAAAATTACTGGTCATTCTAGGGTCTCTATCTGACACAATGGATGTTGGCAATCCATGGTGTTTGAAAATCTATGATATGAAGAGAATTGCCATTTGGTGTGCCTTAATAGTCTTTTTGACAAGAATAAAGTTTGCTTGCTGGGATTGGCAATGGCTGGAGTAATCCAAGTCGTTTCCCTCGATCATACTTGGTCTTTTGGCATACCACACAATTTGAAACATACTCTTGTATGTCCACTTTCATGGGAGGCCAATAGAAATACGTCTCTACTGCTTGGAGAGTAGGTTGAATGCCTCTATGCCCCGCATAGGGAGGAGCATGGGATTCATACGTGACTTTCTCACGAAGGGAGTGGCTAACACATAGCCTATTGCCATGGAGAAGATAACATCCTGCAAGGTGAATGGTTTCTCTTTCTTCCCCAAGCAAGGGATGAAATTATGTCTCTAAAGTCAGGGTCAGTAACATACTCATCTATCATAGAAGATAGATAATTATGAGTTTCTATAGACACCGCATTAACTTTTGTCGTCATGAAAGTGGATCGGCCACTTGATTGTGCTTACCAGCAATTAAGCAATATGGAAATTGAATTGCAAAAAAAAAATTTGCCCACCTCATTTTTTTGTCAGAAAGCTTGGTTTGCATCATGAAGTACTTGAGACTTTGATGGTCTATTCGTAAAATGAATGGAGTCCCCAATAAATAGCACTTCCATCATGTGTCTAGGACATGTAGAACAACTAAAAGCTCTTTCTCATAAATACCTAAGACGCATTTATCTGTGTTGAGCCTTCAACTTTCATATGCTATGGCATGCCTTTCTTGAAGCAAGACTGCTCCAAGGAAATCACAACAAGAATCACATTGGACCTCAGATGGCTTTGAGAGATCCAGCATCATAAGGATTGGTTGGGAGGTAAGCTTCTCTTCGAACTTGTCAAAAGCATTTTGCTCCTTAGCAGTCCATGAATACTTAACGTTCTTCTTTGTTAAGTCATGTAATGGTCCTGCTATTTTAGAAAATTTAGCTATGAAGCGTTGAGACGGTCTAGGATAGGCAACAAGAGAGGTGACCTCTAAACACCCCTCAAGGCCCCCGTGCTGCTCAATTGGGGCTGGGGCAACCACAAGCACAACACAACAACAAACCCATAGCCAAACCCAAACAAAATAGAGGCACCACCTAGTTATGATATGCGAAGTAGGACGCAAGAGAGATTTTGTCACAACCAAGAAGATGTGCCACAAAACACACACAAGCAACCTCACACCAAGAGACACACAAAATGGACCAGAGAGAGCTAGAGCAAAAGGAAGAGAGAGAGAGGAATGGAACTTGCATAAGACCTTGTTTGTGACTTGCAAATGGAGATGGTTCGTTATGATGCTATCGTAGAGCTTGTACAAAGCTAACTCAATGCTTAGTGAATGCTAAACATTGCCAACACACACACACACACACACACACACACACACACACACACACACACACACACACACACACACACACACACACACACACACACACACACACTGTCTTAGGGTGTGGGAGACCTCTCACCACAATACCCTCTTACAATGGACACAAAATTGGCAATGAAAACACCCTAAAACACTTTCTAAAACAAGATCAAATGATAGAAACTCAAAATACACAAGTCACCTTGAATTCACCAAACCGTATTGCACAAGTGGAAGGACGAAGATTTGAACGTCAAACCACGCCTTTGATGCACCAAACCTCAATTTATTGATGATGGAGGAACATATACAATAGTGGTTTTGAGAGAATGATCTCACACTCTCTCACTCGCAATGTGTAGCTTGAAAGCTTCTCTCACACCAAAAGTGAAGCTCACAAAGTGGTTGCTATGCCTAAGTCTCTCCTCCCGCATAGAGTGTTGGGGTGTTATATTGGATGTTGTTTTACAAGAAGGAGAGGGGCCTATTTATAGGTTGGAGACCCCTCATTAAGATTATTGGAAATCCTAATTTACATGCTAACAAATCAGGATTATGATTTTTTTTTAATATTAAAACATTGCGGGCCTTCTTTGTCTGCTTGAGTCATGGATGTGGGCTCAAAAGAGAGCATTATTGATGGTAGACAAGGTGAAAGTAGAGTTTTAAGAGAGAGAGAGAGAGAGAGAGAGAGAGAGAGAGAGAGAGAGAGAGAGAGAGAGAGAGAGAGAGAGAGAGAGAGTTACTATGTACATGTCTTGAAGTGAGGCGTCTTCTATGGTTAGGTCAATGGCTATTTTTTGTTAGTATGTTAGTGGTTAGTGTTAGTAATCACTAGAAAGTTAATGATATATTTACAATGGGTAGAATGAGGTGGATGGTTGAAGTAAGATGGTTGAATGAAGTGAGGAAATTCTTGTGATGGTGAAGCTTGAAGAAGGAGTTACTTGTGTAGGTTCTCAAAATGACTATTGATCCTCTTTGTCTTCTTCTCTTCTTTATGCCACCGCCGTCAAGGTTGATTAGCACGATGGTTGATGAGATCTCTCAATTTTTAAAGGTTAAGCATGGTTTACATGCTGAATTTTATGTATATAGAGAGAGGTAAGATGGAATTATACTTTGGAAGTAATAGAGAGAGGCATAGAGATGGTGTATGTACATGTAGAGCTCATATGAAAGCTATGGAAGAAAGAGGGGAGGTTAATGGTCAAGAAGGTGAGAGAAAACATGAAAGGTGCAGATTTTGAGTGAGAGATTGAGAGGAATGAGTGTGTGTGTGTGTGTGTGTGTGTAGAAGTGTGGAAAGAGGTGAGAGAAGACTGTGGGCTACTTGTGAGAAAAGTGGGTAGACTGGCGTCCAATCAAAAAGTCATACCTCACCAATGGTAGCTCCAAAAATTATGAAAATGTCTGAGGTGATTATTCAGCTCTTGATCCACATTTTGTTTTCTAACCATTGCTTCAACTTCGGAGTGGAGATGGATATAGAAAATCCCTCCAAAATGCCTATTTTTCTTCACAAAAAAGTCTTCAATGGCCCCCCTTTTGTTGAATTTGCATATGGCTCCAAAGGTGACCCCCTCCTTGCATGAGAGCATGACCTAATTGATTCTTAGGGGTTTGAAAATGTGCATGGTTATGGATTATGCATAAATATAATATATAGATATGATGGAAAAAAACAGGCTAGTATATATAAACTATTCATGGAATCTAGAATAGTGTGGGTTATATATATATAAAAAATAAATATATGAAAATATAGGGAATCAAATGAAGAGGGCCCTCATTTGTTTTATTGATGTATATTTATTTACAAGAGGTAAGAAATAATACCTGTAGGAAATAGAAATTTAGTGAAATGCAACGACTGATGCTGAAAGGTATTTTTGAGGTTTTTTCTTAGGAGTGGATTCACACAAAAAATAAGAGAATCTTGCATGAAAATATTTTTATATGGAGTAAAGAGTAGGGAAAATGGTAAGAAAAGTTGTGATAATAGTGAGTGAATGTACATAGCATACACAGGCAAATAACGGACACCTAGGTAGAAATATTTAAATAAATATAAAAATAAATAAGAAAATTCCTAATATTTAGGCCCTATATACAATGAAATATTTACACACAAATGGGTCATAATATTTTTTATTTTTTTATTTTACTTACTTTTTTGGCTCAACTAACCCAATGATTAGCTAGCTGAGGGTTTTAAGGAGATATGGGAGAAGTCCCCTAACTAACACACGCCTATGTATAATAAAAAGGTAGGGATAGCCGTAGTGTTTGGGTGATTTTGGTAGGGTGAGGTAGTTAACTATGGCAATTTAGATAGCCAAAAAATGGCTATGACTAGCCCTCCCCCAGGATGATGGTATATTCATGTACCATCATAAAGCATCTTTTCCAAAGAGAGTGCTTTTGAGTCCTTGACAAGATTCTCATCGTTTGGCCCCTTGGCATTTTGGCTCGAGCTACACTATGCTTCATGCAACTTACATGAGAAAGTTGCCTTTGGACAGATCTTTGGTAGAAGGAAACTCAAATAGGGCTTCAGGCGATACCCATTTACCTTCCTAGAGTGCTCTTTACCATTCAAGTGCATAAGGTGATAGTAACTTGAATTGAAAGCCTTCTTAAATATGTATGGCCCCTACCATCTGGTTTCAAACTTGTCATCAAAATGATTATCGAGTCGATTGTCATACCTTAGGACAAGCTCTCCTTCCTTGACGCCTTTGTCCTTGAGTTTCTTGTCAAGCTTCTCCTTCGCTTGTGTAGCTATCCTTTTGTAGCACTCATAAGCTGCTTCTCTTTTCCACTCAAGCTCCACTAGTGTAAGAAGCCGATCCATCCATACCTCTTTATCATCTTGTGCACCTTTGCTATGAAGTCGTATGGTTGGTATGTTGGGCTCCATAGACTACAAAGCCTCTTGACCATAGACCAAGTGAAATGGCGTGAACTCTGTTGCCTCCCTATATGTGGTTTGATATGCCCACAAGGCACCATCCAAGAAGTCATCCCACAACTTTGTCTTGTTTTGCACCATCTTCCTAATGATGCCTCCAAAGACACCATTAGAATTCTCCACCAAACCATTTGATTGTGGCTAGTAGGGTGTGATATGACGATGTAGAATGTGAAGCTCTTCACAAACTTTTGTGAGTAAACCCCTTTTGAACCCTGGACCATTATCAGAAACAATCTCAAGAGGTGTGCCAAATCTATAACAAATATTAGTGTAGACAAACCTGCTCACTGTTTTTCCATTTACCCTTGCCACACTTTGAGCCTCTACCCACCTATTCATGTAATCTACAACCACTACAATGTAGAGTTCACCATTTTTTGTTATAGGAAGAGGACCCATAGCATCAATGTCCCATTTTTCAAAGGGTCCATTTGCAAGCACGATCTACCTTGGACCATGAACCAATCTTTTATTTCCATTTACCTGATAGTTGTGACAACTTTTACACCAATGCTGGACATCCACATGCAGGCTTGGCCAGACATACCCCGCAAGAAAAATCTTCTTCACAGTTAACTCTTGGGCAAAATGACCTCCACATGCTTCCTCATGCAAACCTTTTAGGATGGTTGGAATTTCGTTGATAGTCGGTACTCTTCTTCACACTTGATCCTTCCCTCTTTTATAGAAGGATCCTTCGAGGAAGAGATAGAAACTTGCCTTCTTCATGAGTCTTCTCTTCTAAGCTTTTGTGAAGTCTTGTGGAAATTCGCCCTCCAAAATGTAGCCAATAATGGGAGCCAATGACTCCAATCCCTGGTATCTTGGTTGCTTGACAGCTGCTGCCACCATGATGACCTGCACATCTTTCTCAACACATGTAACTGCTTGTTGTGCAAGTAAATTGGCATCTTCATTTTCTTTCCTAGGAATATGATATAGTTGCACTTCTTCAAACTGATCAAACAAGCTATGAATGGCATGAACTTTTGTCCTTAGGCTTTCATTCTTGCATGCCCAAATGCCTAAGATTTGCTTCACAATGAGAAGTGCATCCCTCTTTACCATAAGATGTTGTATAGCTTGACTAATGCACATCTTCAAACCATGAAGTAGTGTGTCGTACTCTGCTTGATTGCTGCTAGTTGAACCTGGTAGATTGACCTTCTCTTTCATGACCACCTCTCCACTTGGGTTGAGCAATACTAGCCCTCCCCTTGCTTTTCTTGTGACTCATCAAAAAGCTCCATCAAAGAACAAGGTAAAAGAATCAGGAATACTTTTTGGTGGTGGCAATGGTAGGGTATTTACTTCAGGAACCTTAATCTCCTTTTCATGCACCCTGTAAGTGAGAATCCCTGCCAATTGTGAACGCACAATATCTTCTACCTTGAAAGAGTATTGAAACTCTTGCAACTCCATAATCCAGTTTGAGATTCTAGTACTAAGATTCATATGAGATGACACCCAAGGGAACAAATTTTCTACAGTAAGAATTACAAAAGGTTTTGGCAGCAAGCAGGATCTAAACTTTCTCACCGCAAACATGAGAAAGCATCATGAGTTCTGCCTCTGTGTAGCCTCTCTCCAAGGCATTCATGACCCTACTAGCAAAATAGATGGGTCGCATCCTCATACTGTGGGGATATTGTTGTCAAAACAACAGCAATTGTTCTTTCCCAACACTAGAGCTAACAAAGAATGTGTACTCCCAACAAGGAGGCATGAGTGTTGGTAGCTCTGATATAATGAATTTGATGTTACAAAAATATTCTTCAATCTCATCAGACCAAACAAACTTGACTTGTTGTGTCAACTTTTGTAAAGGGTGAAGTAACTCTGAGGCTAAGTGAATGAAGTGTGACATATACTTCACCTTTTGAATGAATGAGATGACCTCCTTCAGACTCTTTGATGATGGTAACTCAATAAGAGCCTTTGATTGTGAAGGATCCACCTCGATGCCTTTGTAAGAAACTTTATGACCAAGTAAGATCACTTCATCCTCACCTATGTGGAACTTGTCGGGGTTGAGTTGACCTCCCATGTCGTAGAGTTTCTTCAAACCCTATTCTACCTTTTGTAGATGCAATGATTTTGAGCTATAAATGCAAAAATCATCAATAAAACCCCCAATAAACTTTCCAAAGAATGCTTGAAACACCATGTTCATGAAGCGTTTTCAACTGATCTTCCAATGTGATACCAATTTGAAAGTAACCTGAGTAGCCATCACACACAGTGTACTTCTCATGACCAGCTACCTCATTTAGTATCTCATCCTGAAATGGAAGGGAAAAGTGATCCCTTTTTGTTGTCTCATTGAGTGGAGGGTTATCCACACACACCCTCCACTTGCCATTTTTCTTGGGAGTGACAACAATGGGAGAGACCCACTCCGAATTCTCCACTGGATAAATAAAACCTGCCACTAGAAGCTTCCTTACCTCCTTAAGTAAAGCCTGCTCCTTGATGATTCCTAGCCTTCGTAGCTTTTGAGCTTTAGGTTTGGCCTCTGGCTTTAGCTTAATCTTGTGCTTAACATCATCTACTCCACGCATGTCGGTGTAGTTTTTAGAAAAAAGCTTATGAAATTTCCTTAACACACATTTGAACTCCTCTCTTTCATCCTTTGTAAGTGTTGTAGACAACATACCTTCTAACATTCCTTCATCTTCCACATTTTGGTTCTCTTGGGAACCTACCTCCTCCAAACCTTGACAAGAGGTCTCTTGGTTGGTTGGCTTAAACTTTAAGCCCAGGATTTCGATGGAAGACTCCTCTTCAGTAACGCTACCGCTACTTTCTTCCTCTGAAGTGTTATCGGTCCAATCTTCTTCCGTCTCACTTTGAGATGTTTCTTCATGGAGCTCCTCTTGGCGTTTCTCCTTCATGTCAAAGACAACCTTCTTATGATTGTCATTCCTGCAAATTAATTTTCCACTCTCCCAATCCTGCAAAGCTCGCATTTTCATTAGCCATGGTCTTCTTAGGATAAATGGATAACCACTTCCCTTGGTCGACGCAACATAAAAATCCACCGCTTTCTTAATGCGAAAGGCCTCTACAAAAACATTTTTACAAATGCCTACACATCTAGCCTTGCTGTTGTTTCTTGACTTTGATTTCAGGTGTCTCATGGATGTGCATGCCTAGTCTTTGCATGAGTCCCTCTGTCATGATGCAAATTTGTGCACCCCCATCCACTAGACCTTTCCTAACCAATCTTCCTTTGATGTAACAATCTAGCACATGTGTAATATCGTCATTCATTTCACCTTGTGCAATTTTTACAACATGCAAACTCTCTTTTACCTTTCTCCTAGTGCTAACTGCTTTCGTTAAATCTCTCGTAACTTGTGAGCATAATGCAAAGAACTGAGGCCATGAGCTATCAGGACCCTTACCTCTCATGTCTTCCAACAAGTTGTATGTAGCCATACCATGTCCAAGAGGGAAGCCTTGGAGGTTGATACGATGTCGAGTCCTCTTAGCTTCCTTCATCTCCTTTGCCTTCTTATCTTGTCCATGGTCACTCTGTGATGTGACTCCTTCTTTCTCTTTACCTTTTCCTCGGCCACGGTTAATGCCATTTTCTTCCATGTCAACCTCATTTGAATTTGTCACCTCTACCACATGCACATTTGGATCTGGCAAAGGTGGAACTCCTTCTACCCTGGTGGACGTGATCTTGGTCCATTTGACCTTTGTAGAAGCCTTGGTTGTTGACCAGCTCTTTCACTTGCATTCATCACTGGGTAATTCAAGTTAGGTCTCCCTGGCTCCCCATGGGGCCAAGGATAATTATATATCCCATGTCCAGACTCTCCATAATTCCAACATTGCAAGACTCTCCTAGGTCGTGGCTCTCTCTCTTTTGACTTTTTTGCTTGTCCCTTTGGACCTACAGCTTGTGCAAGGTGAATTGACAGGCTGCTTAAAGATTCATTTAACTTCTCAATCACTTCTGCCGTTACCTCAGGAAGCTTCCTATATGTCGATGCTTGTGACTTACCTTTGGGTCTAATACCTTCTATTGGAACCTCTCCCCTTAGGCATTTTAGTTTCCTATACTTCTCAACAGCCCTAGTTTCAGTTGCATTAAATGTAGCAGGTGCACCCGCCTCCACTTTTACCTTAGGTCAGGAAAGAGTCCGGCTATGAACCTCTGCTTCTTTAGAAATTCTGCACCATCACCAGGGTTAGCAACATTTTGTATCCATAGAGCCCAAAGACGTAGAAACTCTTGCTTGTACAAGTAGTAATCATCTAAGTCTTTTGCTTATGAGAAACTATGTCTTGCCATAGTTTTTGAGTGTTTTGGGGATCAAAGAAGTATCTCTTGAAATGATTCAAAACTTTCATAGAATTCCCCTTAACTTCCTCACACAAAGAGTCAAACCAAGTGCTAGCATCTTTCTTAAGGACCACCTCAAACATTTCTACAAGTTCTTGATCAATTACTATCCTCTTAATATGACAAGACATCTTAAAATTTGCTAAAAATAATTATGCATCCTCTCCAAGCTCTCCAAAGAAAAGAGGATATCCAAACATTTGGCGTTGGCTTTCCATTTCAAAGTGGCACACGTTTTTTTGTTCTTGAACATATTTACACAATGATGTTTTCTAAATGGCAATCTGTTCCACAACAAAATAAAAATATGCACATCAAATGATCTATCATAATCAACAAGAGGCAGGATGACACGGTTTGATGATGCAAGAATTTTTCCTACTCTTTGTGCACCAAACATGAACACCATACGTTGTTGAAAATGGATCTTTCTTCTAATTGCAATGTCTATTCTAATGTGTGGAGTGAAATGAAAGGGAAAAACCTCTATTCCTGGGCCATTATCCATGGTCTATGTATCACCTAATGCTCAAAACAAAACAAAAATGTAGACGTCCAAACTAAGGTCCTACCTAATGAGAGGCAAAATAAAAGGATTTATTGAAGCATTTATCTCGACCAACATACAAGGGCCCAAAATTCTACGAATTACTCGTTGAAATTATAATTTTGCGCTTACAATGATATGCACCTTTTGCCTTGCAATAGGAACAAATGGGTCATACAAATCTTCGTGATTCATGTAAGTACTTGATTACTCTAAAGACTGAGTATTCACAACAACATACACAAGCCCTCCTCAGTGGGGGCACCAAAATTGAGGCGGTCCGGGGCAAGCAACAAGAGAGGTGACCTCTAAACACCCCTCAAGGCTCTCGTGCTGCTCAATTCGGGCTGGGGTAACCAGAAGCACAACACAACAAACCCACAGCCAAACCCAAACAAGATAGGGGTACCACCTAGTTATTGTATGCGAACTAGGATGCAAGAGAGATTTTGTCACAACCAAGAAGATGATCCACAAAACACACACAAGTAACCTCACACCAAGACACACACAAAATGGACCAGAGAGAGCTAGAGCAAAAGGAAGAGAGAGAGAGAGAGAGGAATGGAAATTGCATAATACCTTGCTTGTGACTTGCAAATGGAGATGGTTCGTTATGATGCTATCGTAGAGCTTGTACAAAGCTAACTCAATGCTGAGTAAATGCTAAACATTGCTAACACACACACACACACAGACACACACACACACACACACACACACACACACACACACACACACACACACACACACACACACACACACACACACACACACACAGTCTTAGGGTGTGGGGGACCTCTCACCACAATACCGTCTTACAATGGACACAAAATTGGCAATGAAAACACACTAAAACACTTTATAAAACAAGATCAAACGATAGAAACTCAAAATACACAAGTCACCTTGAATTCACCAAACCGTATTGCACAAGTGGAAAGATGAAGATTTGAACGTTGAATCACGCCTTTGATGCACCAAACCTCAATTTATTTATGATGGAGGAATATATACAATGATGGTTTTGAGATTTTGATCTCACGCTCTCCCACTTGCAATGTGTAGCTTGAAAGCTTCTCTCACACCAAAAGTGAAGCTCACAAAGTGGTTGCTACGCCTAAGTCTCTCTTCCCGCATAGAGTGTTGGGGTGCTATGTGAGATATTGAAGGTTGTTTTACAAGAAGGAGAGGGGCCTATTTATAGGTTGGAGACCCCTCATTAAGATTATTGGAAATCTTAATTTACAAGCTAACAAATCAGGATTATGATTTTTTGTGAATATTAAAACATTGCGGGCTTTCTTTGTCTGCTTGAGTCATGGATGTGGGCTCAACAGAGAGCATTATTGATGGTAGATAAGGTGAAAGTAGAGTTTCAAGAAATGAGAGAGAGAGAGCGAGAGAGAGAGAGAGAGAGAGAGAGAGAGAGAGAGAGAGAGAGAGAGAGAGAGAGAGAGAGAGAGAGAGTTACTATGCACATGTCTTGAGGTGAGGTGTCTGTTATGGTTAGGTTAATGGCTATTTTTTGTTAGTATGTTCGTGGTTAGTGTTAGTAATCACTAGAAAGTTAATGATATATTTATAATGGGTAGGATGAGGTGGATGGTTGAAGTAAGATGGTTGAATGATGTGAGGAAATCTTTGTGATGGTGAAGCTTGAAGAAGGACTTACTTGTGTAGGTTCTCAAAATGACTATTAATCCTATTCTTCTTTTCTTTATACCACCGCCGTCAAGGTTGATTATCGAGATGAAAATGGAAATTTGGTTGATGAGTTCTCTCTATTTGCAGAGGTTACACATGGTTTACATGCTGAATTTTATGTATATAGAGAGGTGTAAGATGGAGTTGTACTTTGGAACTAATAGAGAGAGGCATAGAGATGGTGTATGTACATGTAGAGCTCATATGAGAGCTATGGAAGTAAGAGGGGAGGTTAATGGTGAAGAAGTTGAGAGAAACCATGGAAGGTGCAGGTTTTGAGTGAGGATTGAGAGGAATGAGTGTGTGTGTGTGTGTGTGTGTGTGTGTGTGTAGAAGTGTGGAAAGAGGTGAGGGAAAACTATGGGCTACTCGTGAGAAAAGTGGGCAGACTGGGGTTCAATCAAAAAATCATACCTCACCCGTGGTAACTCCAAAAATTATGAAACTTTTTGAGGGGATTATTCAGCTCTTTTTGTCATGTAGCCACCACTTCAAATTTGGAGTGGAGATGGATATAAAAAATCCCACCAAAATGCCTATTTTTCTTCACAAGAAAGTCTTCAATGGCCCCCCTTTTGTGGAATTTGCATATGGCTCCAAAGGTGAGCCCCTCCTTGCATGAGAGCATGAACTAATTGATTCTTAGGGGTTTGAAACTGTGCATGGTTATGGATTATGCATAAATATAATATATGGATATGATGGAAAAAAACAAGTTAGTATATATAAACTATTCATGGAAACTATAATAGTGTGCGCTATATATATATATATATATATATATATATATATATATATATATATATAATATGAAAATATAGGCAATCAAATGAGGAGGGCCCTCATTTGTTTATTGATGTATATTTGTTTACAAGAGGTAAGAAATAATACATGTAGGAAATAGGAATTTAGTGAAATGCAATGACTAATGGTGAAAGGTATTTTTTGAGGTTTTTTCTTAGGAGTGGATTCACACAAAAAATAAGAGAATTTTGCATGAAAATATTTCTATATGGAATAAAGAGTAGGAAAAATGATAAGAAAATTTGTGATAATGGTGAGTCAATGTACATAGCATACATAGGCAAATAACGCACACCTAGGTAGAAATATTTAAATAAATATGAAAATTCCTAATATTTAGTCCCTATATACAATGAAATATTTACACACAAATGGGCCATAATATTTTTATATTTTACTTAATTTTTGGGTTAACTAACCCAATGACTAGCTAGCTGAGGGTTTTAAGTAGATATCGGAAAAGTCCCCTAACTAACACACGCCTATGTACAGTAAAAAGGTAGGGGATAGCCGCAATGTTTGGGTGATTTTGGTAGGGTGAGGTAGCTCACTATGGCAATTTAGATGGCCAAAAATAGCTATCATTAGCCCTCCCCCAGGATAATGGTATATTCATGTACCATCATAAAACATCTTTTCCAAAGAGAGTGCTTTTGAGTCCTTGACAAGATTTTCGTCGTTTGGTCCCTTGGCATTTTGGCTCGATCTACACTCATGCTTCATGCAACAAAACTTACATGAGAAATTTTCCTTTTGACAGATCTTTGGTAGATCCTTTGGTAGAAGGCGATTCAAATAGGACTTCAAGTGATACCCATTTATCTTCCTAGAGTGCTCTTTACCATTCAAGTCTATAAGATGATAGTAAGTTGAATCGAAAGCCTTCTTAAATATGTATGGCCCCTGCAATCTGATTTCAAACTTGGTATCAAAACGATTATCGAGTCGATTGTCATACCTTAGCACAAGCTCTTCTTCCTTGATGCCTTTGTCCTTGAGTTTCTTGTCAAGCTTCTCCTTCGCTTGTGTAGCTATCCTCTTGTAACACTCATAAGCTGCTTCTCTTTTCCACTCAAGATCCACTAGTGTAAGAAGTGGATCCAACCATACCTCTTGATCATCTTGTGCACCTTTGCTATGAAGTCGTATGGTTGGTATGTTGGTCTCCATAGACTGCAAAGCCTCTTGACCATAGACCAAGTGACCATAGACCAAGTGAAATGGCGTGAACTCTGTTGCCTCCCTATATGTGGTTCGATATGCCCACAAGGCACCATCCAAGAAGTCATCCCACAACTTTGTCTTGTTTTGCACCATCTTCCTAATGATGCCTGCAATGACACCATTAGAATTCTCCACCAAACCATTTGATTGTGGTTAGTAGGGTGTGATATGACGATGTAGAATGTGAAGCTCTTCACAAACTTTTGTGAGTAAACCCCTTTTGAACCCTGGACCATTATCAGAAACAATCTCAAGAGGTGTGTCAAATCTACAACAAATATTAGTGTAGACAAACTTGCTCACTGTTTTTCCATTTACCCTTGCCACACTTTGAGCCTCTACCCACCTATTCATGTAATCTACAACCACTACAATGTAGAGTTCACCATTTTTTGTTATAGGAAGAGGACCCATAGCATCAATGTCCCATTTTTCAAAGGGTCCATTTGCAAGCACGATCTACCTTGGACCATGAACCAATCTTTTATTTCCATTTACCTGATAGTTGTGACAACTTTTACACCAATGCTGGACATCCACATGCAGGCTTGGCCAGACATACCCCGCAAGAAAAATCTTCTTCACAGTTAACTCTTGGGCAAAATGACCTCCACATGCTTGCTCATGCAAACCTTTTGAAATGACCCCCACATGTTTCCTCATGCAAACCTTTTAAAATGGATTTCCTCGATAGTCGGTACTCTTCTGGACACTTGATCCTTCCCTCTTTGATAGAGGGATCCTTCTAGGAAGAGATGGAAACTTGCCTTCTTCATGAGTCTCCTATTCTGAGCTTTTGTGAAGTCTTGTGGAAACTCGCCCTGCAAAATGTAGCCAATAATGGGAGCCAATGACTCCAATCCCTGGTATCTTGGTTGCTTGACAACTGCTGCCACCATGATGACGTGCACTTCTTTCTCAACACATGTAACTGCTTGTCGTGCAATTAAATCGGCATCTTCATTTTGTTTCCTAGGAATGTGATATAGTTGCACTTCTTCAAACTGATCAAACAACCTATGAATGGCATGAACTTTTGTCCTTAGGCTTTCATTCTTGCATGTCCAAATGCCTAAGATTTGCTTTATAATGAGAAGTGCATCCCCCTTTACAATGAGATGTTGTATACCTGACTAATTCACATCTTCAAACCATGAAGTAGTGTGTCATATTTTGCTTCATTGTTGATAGTTGAACCTGGTAGATTGACCTTCCCTTTCATGACCACCTCTCCACTTGGGTTGAGCAATACTAGCCCTCCCCCTGCTTTTCCTATGACTCGTCAAATAGATCCATCAAAGAACAAGGTAAAAAAATTAGGAATACTTTTTGGTGGTGGCAATGGTAGGGTCTGTACTTTAGGAACCTTAATCTCCTTTTCATGCACCCTATAAGTGAGAAACCCTACCAATTGTGCACGCACACTATCTTCTACCTTGAAAGAATATGGAAACTCTTGCAACTCCATAATCTACTTTGAGATTTTAGTACTAAGATTCATTTGAGATGACACCCAAGGGAACAAATTTTCTACAGTGAGAATTACAAAAGGTTTTGGTAGCAAGTAGGATCTAAACTTTCTCACGCAAACATCAGAGAAAGCATCATGAGTTCTACCTCAGTGTAGCTTCTCTTCAAGGCATTCATGACCCTACTAGAAAAATAGATGGATCGCATCTTGGTACTGTGGGGATCTTGTTGTAGCAAAAGAGCACTAGTTGTTTATTTCCCAACACTAGAGCTAACAAAGAATGTGTATTCCCAACAAGGAGGCATGAGTGTTGGTAGCTCTGACAGAATGACTTTGATGTTACAAAAATATCTTCAAGCTCATCAAACAAACAAACTCGACTTTTTGTGTCAACTTTTGTAAAGGGTGAAGTAACACTGAGGCTAAATGAATGAAGTGTGACATATACTTCACCTTTTGACTGAATGAGATGACCTCCTTCAGACTCTTCGCTGACGGTAACTCAATAAGAGCCTTTGATGTTGAAGGGTCCACCTCGATCCCTTTGTAAGATCACTTCATCCTCACCTAGGTGGCACTTGTCGGGGTTGAGTTGACCTCCCATGTCGTAGAGTTTCTTCAAACCCTCTTCTAGCTTTTGTAGATGCAATGATTTTGAGATATAAATGCAAAAATCATCAATAAAAACCCTAATGGACTTTCCAAAGAATGCTTGAAACACCATGTTCATGAAGCATTGGAAGGTTGTAGGAGAATTTGTCAGGCCAAATGGCATGACTCTGAAAGCATAACAACCCCAAGGAGTGATGAAGGTTGTTTTCAATTGATCCTCCAATGCGATATCTATTTGAAAGTAACCCGAGTAGCCATCATACACAGTGTACTTCTCATGACCAGCTACCTCAATTAGTATCTCATCTTGAAATGGAAGGGAAAAGTGATCCCTTTTTGTTGTCTCATTGAGTGGACGGTTATCCACACACACCCTCCACCTGCCATTTTTCTTGGGAGTGACAACAACGGGAGAGACCCACTCCGAATTCTCCACTGGATAAATAAAACTTTCCGCCGCTAGAAGCTTCCTTACCTCCTTAAGTAAAGCCTGCTCCTTGATGACTCCTAGCCTTCGTAGCTTTTGAGCTTTAGGTTTGGCCTCTAGCTTTAGCTCGATCTTGTGTTGAACATCATCTACTCCACGCATGTCCGTGTAGTCTTTAGCAAAAATCTTAGGAAATTTCTTTAGCATACCTTTTAACTCCTCACTTTCATCCTTTGTAGGTGTTGTCTTTTAAAATTCCTTCATCTTCCACATTTTGGTTCTCTTGGGAACCTACCTCCTCCAAACCTTGACAAGAGGTCTCTTGGTTGGTTGGCTTAAACCTTACCCCTAGGACTTCGATGGAAGACTCCGCTTCAGTAATGCTGCCGCTCTTTCTTCCTCTAAAGTGTTACCGGTCCAATATTCTTCCGTCTCACTTTGAGATGATTCTTCATGGAGCTCCTCTTGGTGTTGCTCCTTCATGTCAAAGACATCCTTCTTATGATTGTCATTCCTACAAATTAATTTTCCACTCTCCCAATCCTGCAAAGATTGCATTTTCATTAGCCATGGTGTTCCTAGGATAAATGGATAACCACTTCCCTTGGTCGACATAACATAAAAATCCACCGCCTACTTAATGCCAAAGGCCTCTACAAAGACATTTTTACAAATGCCTACACACCTAGCCTTGCTATTGTTTGCGATCTTGACTTTGATTTCAGGTGTCTCATGGATGTGCATGCCTAGTCTTTGCATGAGTCCGTCTATCATGATGCAAATTTGTGCACCCCATCCACTAGACCTTTTCTAACCAATCTTCCTTTGATGTAACAATCTAGCATAGGTGTAATATCCTCATTCATTTCAGCTTGTGCAATTTTTACAACAACACACTCTCTTTTACCTTTCTCCTAATGCTAACTGCTCTTGTTAAATCTCTCCTTGCTTGTGGGCATAATGCAACGAATTGAGGCCATGAGATATTAGGACCCTTACCTCTCATGTCTTCCAACAAGTTGTATGGAGCCATAGCATGTCCAAGAGGGAAGTTTTGGAGGTTGATACGATGTCGAGTCCTCTTAGCTTCCTTGGTCTCCTTTGCCTTCTTGCCTCGTCCGTGGTCACTCTGTGATGTGACTCCTTCTTTCTCTTTACCTTTTACTCTGCCATGCTTAATTCCATTTGCTTCCATGTCAACCTCATTTGAATTTGTCACCTCCACCACATGCACATTTGGAAATGGCAAAGGTGGAACTTCTTCTACCCCTGCGGAGGTTTAGGTTGTTGACCAGTTCCTTCACCTGCATTCATCATTGAGTAATTCAAGTTAGGTCTCCCTAGCTTCCACAGGGCCGAGGACAATTATATATCCCATGTCCAGACTGTCCGCAATTCCAACATTGCAAGACTCTTCTAGGTCGTGGCTCTCTCTCTTCTGACTTCTTTGCTTGTCCCTTTGGACCTACAACTTTGTGCAAGGTGAATTGAAAGGCTGCTTAAAGATTCATTTAACTTCTCAATCACTTTCGGTGTTACCTCAGAGAGATCCCTAGATGTTGATGCCTGTGACTTACCCTGGGTCTAAGACCTTCTATTGGAACCTCTCCCCTTAGGCACTTCAGTTTCCTATACTTCTCAGTAGCCGTAGTTTCAGCTGCATCAAAGGTAGCATGTGCACCCGCCTCCACTGTTTACCTTAAGGTCAGGAAAGAGTCTCGTCTATGAACCTCTCCTTCTTTAGAAATTCTGCACCATCACCAGGGTTAGCAACATTTCGTATCCATAGAGCCCAAAGACGTAGAAACTCTTGCTTGTACAAGTAGTAATCATGTAAGTCTTTTTGCTTATGAGAAACTATGTCTTGCCATAGGTTTTGAGTGTTTTGGGGATCAAAGAAGTATCTCTTGAAACAATTCAAAACTTCCGTGTAATTCCCCTTAGCTTCCTCAGGCAAAGTGTCAAAGCAAGTGCTAGCATCTTTCCTAAGACCACCTTAAACATTTCTACACGTTCTTGATCAGTTACTATCCTCTTGATACGACAAGACATCTTGAACTTCGCTAAAAATAATTTTGCATCCTCTCTAGGCTCTCCAAAGAAAAGAGGATATCCAAACATTTGGCGTTGGCTTTCCATTGAATTGATTTCAAAGTGGCACACGTTTTTTTTTCTTGAAAAGATTTACACAATAATGTTTTCTAAATGGCAATCTGCTCCACAACAAAATAAAATATGCACATCAAATGATCTATGATAATCAACAAGAGGCAGGATGACAAGGTTTGGTGATGCAAGAATTTCTCCTACTCTTTGGTCACCAAACATGAACACCATACGTTGTTGAAAATGGATCTTTCTACTAATTGCAATGTTTATTCTAATGTGTGCAGTGAAATGAAAGGGAAAAACCTCTATTCCTAGGCCATTATCCATGGTCTATGCATGACCTAATGCATAAAATAAAACAAAAATATAGACGTCCAAACTAAGGTCGTATCTAATGAGAGGCAAAACAGAAGGATTTTCTGAAGCGTTTAACTCAGCCAACCTATGAGGGCCCAAAATTCTACGAATTACTCGTTAAAATTGTAATTTTGTGCTTACAATGACATGCACCTTTTGCCTTACAATAGGAACAAACGGATCATACAAATCTTCGTGATTCATGCAAGATACGTGATTACTCTAAAGACTGAGTATTCACAACAATATACACAAGCCCTCCTCAGTGGGGGCACCAAAATTGAGGCGGTCCGGGACGGGCAACAAGAGAGGTGACCTCTAAACACTCCTCAAGGCTCCCTTGCTGCTCAATTGGGGCTGGGGCAACCACAAGCACAACACAACAACAAACCCACAGCCAAATCCAAACATGATAGGGGCACCACCTAGTTATGGTAAGCAAACTAGGACGCAAGAGAGATTTTGTCACAACCAAGAAGATGCACCACAAAACACACACAAATAACCTCACACCAAGACACACACAAAATGGACCAGAGAGAGCTAGAGCAAAAGGAAGAGAGAGAGAGAGGAATAGAACTTGCATAATACCTTGTTTGTGACTTGCAAATGAAGATGGTTTGTTATGATGCTATCATAGAGCTTGTACAAAGCTAACTCAATCCTTAGTGAATACTAAACATTGCCAACACACACAAACTGTCTTAGGGTGTGGGAGACCTCTCACCACAATACCCTCTTACAATGGACAAAAAATTGGCAATGAAAACACACTAAAACACTTTCTAAAACAAGATCAAACCATAGAAACTCAAAATACACAAGTCACCTTGAATTCACCAAACCATATTGCACAAGTGGAAGGACGAAGATTTGAACGTCAAATCACGTCTTTGATGCACCAAACCTCAATTTGTTGATGATGGAGGAACATATACAATAGTGTTTTTGAGATTTTGATCTCATGCTCTCTCACTTGCAATGTGTATAGCTTGAGAGCTTCTCTCACACCAAAAGTGAAGCTCACAAAGTGGTTGCTACGCCTAAGTCTCTCCTCCCGCATAGAGTGTTGGGGTGTTATGTGAGATATTGGGGGTTGTTTTACAAGAAGGAGAGGTGCCTATTTATAGGTTAGAGACCCCTCAGTAAGATTATTGGAAATCCTAATTTACAAGCTAACAAATCAAAATTATGATTTTTTGTGAATATTAAAACATTGCGGGCCTTCTTTGTCTCCTTGAGTCATGGATGTGGGCTCAAAAAAGAGCATTATTGATGGTAGATAAGGTGAAATTAGAGTTTTAAGGAATGAAAGAGAGAGAGAGAGAGTTACTATGCACATGTCTTAAGGTGAGGTGTCTTTTATGGTTAGGTCAAGGGCTATTTTCTGTTAGTATGTTAGTGGTTAGTGTTAGTAATCACTAGAAAGTTAATGATATATTTATAATGGGTAGAATGAGGTCAATGGTTGAATGAAGTGAAGAAATCCTTGTGATGGTGAAGCTTGAAGAAAGATTTATTTGTGTAGGTTCTCAAAATGACTATTGATCCTCTTTGTCTTCTTCTCTTCTTTATGCCACCGCAGTCAAGGTTGATTATCGTGATGAAATGGAAATTTGGTTTATGAGATCTCTCAATTTGCAGAGGTTAAGCATGGTTTACATGCTGAATTTTATGTATATAGAGAGGGGTAAGATGGAGTTGTACTTTGGAACTAATAGAGAGATGCATAGAGATGGTGTATGTACATGTAGAGCTCATATGAGAGCTATGGAAGTAAGAGGGGAGGTTAATGGTGAAGAAGGTGAGAGAAACCATGGAAGGTGCAGGTTTTGAGGGAGGGATTGAGAGGAATGAGTGTGTGTGTGTGTGTCTGTGTGTGTAGAAGTGTGGAAAGAGGTGAGGGAAGATTGTGGGCTACTCGTGAGAAAAGTGGGCAGACTGGGGTCCAATAAAAAAATCATACCTCACCCATGGTAGCTCCAAAAATTATGAAACTTTTTAAGGGGATTAGTCAACTCTTGGTACACATTTTGTTGAGTAAACACCACTTCAAATTCGGAGTGGAAATGGATATAAAAAATCCCACCAAAATGTCTATTTTTCTTTACAAAAAAGTCTTCAATGGCCCCCCTTTTGTGGAATTTTCATATGGCTCCAAAGGTGAGCCCCTCCTTGCATGAGAGCATGAACTAATTGATTCTTAGGGGTTTGAAACTGTGCATGGTTATGGATTATGCATAAATATAATATCTGGATATGATGAAAAAAAACAGGCTAGTATATATAAACTATTCATGGAATCTAGAATAGTGTGGGCTATATATATATATATATATATATATATATATATATATATATATATATATATATATATATATATATAACATATGAAAATATAGGCAATCAAATGAGGAGGACCCTCAATTGTTTTATTGATGTATATTTATTTAGAAGAGGTAAGAAATAATACCTGTAGAAAATAGGAATTTAGTGAAATGCAATGACTGATGGTGAAAGGTATTTCTGAGGTTTTTTCTTAGGAGTGGATTCACACAAAAAATAAGAGAATATTGCATGAAAATATTTCTATATGGAATAAAGAGTAGAAAAAATGATAAGAAGAATTGTAAAATAATCGTGAGTTAATGTACATAGCAAACATAGGCAAATAACGCACATCTAGGTAGAAATATTTAAATAAATACAAAAATAAATATGAAAATTCATAATATTTAGGCTCTATATACAATGAAATATTTACACACAAATGGGTCGTAATATTTTTTATTTTTTTATTTTACTTACTTTTTTGGCTCAACTAACCCAATGAGTAGCTAGCTGAGGGTTTTAAGGAAATATGGAAAAAGTTCCCTAACTCACACACGCCTATGTACAATAAATAGGTAGAGATAGCCATAGTGTTTGAGTGATTTTGGTAGGGTGAGGTAGCTCACTATGGCAATTTAAATTGCCAAAAAACGGCTATCAGCGTCTATATTACGCATACATACAAATAAATCTTCTTAGCTCATGTAGATTCCTTGGATCAGGCCATGCTTTTATTACCTCTAGCTTTGATGGATCCATATGGATACCATCTTGAGAGATAATATAAGTATTGAATATCTTAAAGGAAAAATTCACTTATCTTTTCGTTGAGAAAAAGCTTGTTCTCCCTCAATGCTTGAAGAATCACTTGGAGATGTTGCTTATCTTCTTCCAAAGACTTGGAGTAGATAATGATATCATCAAAGAACACTCCAGTGAATTTGCGATAGGATCTAAAGACTTTCTCCTTCCTAAGCAAGGGAGTAACGGAGGCTCGCTGTCTCTTGAAAGCAATGTCGGCCATTACAGCATCCCCCATCTCAAAAGCTTGAATGCCCAACTTGGTGGCCAACTCCATTGATATGAAGTTTTGAGTACAAGGAGGGTCAAACAGGATGAAGGCATCATGCTCCCTTACTTTTCCCCGAGCATAGCAGAGAGGTGCACCTTTGCAATGATTATCCTCTTTTGGCGCTTCGCTGGTGGAAGCTTTGGGAGTCTCATTGCGAGTATTTTTCTTGGGGGAATAACGATAGCCATGTCCTTGCTCCCCACACTTAAAACATTTATGGTCCTTGTGAAAAGCTTTGTAAACTCCCTTCTCCTTGGACCGATTGTTGTTGTTGTTGTTGTTGGAATTGCCTTGGGAATAATTTTGGGCATTGGTTTTCCCCTTTGCATCAATTTTGTCTTTGTTTTCCATGGGCTTGACATTCTGTCTAGCCCCTTCTTGGAAGTTGATGTGCGAAGCAACCATGATGTGGTGAATTACTTCGGTGATAGAACTAGGCTGTTGAGAGTTGACATACTCGACCATCTCTTCAGGTAATCCCGCACAACTGTTGCTTTTGCTCGACAAAGTTTATCTTTTGGAAGACAGTAGCCTTGAGAGGTAAATCCCAAAACTTGTCTACATACTGGTGGATAGACTCATGAGAGAGAAGCTTCAAACTACGCCATTCGGTAAGCACTTTGTCCTTTGCATCACTTGTAAGGAATTGCTTCATGATGGAAACTCGTAGAGTTTGAGAGTTGACATACTCGACCATCTCTTCAGGTAATCCCGCACAAAACTGTTGCTTTTGCTCGGCAAAGTTTATCTTTTGGAAGACAGTAGCCTTGAGAGGTAAATACCAAAACTTGTCTACATACTGGTGGATCGACTCATGAGAGAGAAGCTTCAAACTACGCCATTCGGTAAGCACTTTGTCCTTTGCATCGCTTGCAAGGAATTGCTTCATGATGGAAACTCGTAGATTTTTCCATGTCTTTGGTGCTTCGCCATTGCCACAAAGTTTAGCCCACCATTGACGAGCCGATTTTTGGAAGTGCATAGCTACATGACGTAGCTTGGAGGACTCCGTAAAGCCCTCATCTCCAAAGGCTGCATCAAATTGTTGGATGAAGGCCAATACTTTGTCGATGACACCAAAGGTGACAATATATGTGAGAAAAGAGATACTCTTTCCTCCCTCTTTGAACTTCTTGAGATTTTGTGACCTTCGCCATGCAGGATATGATTTGCGTTGTCCTCCCCTCTTGTATTCTCTAGGAGAATAGCCATAGCTTTCATCAAAAGAGGAGGAAGGTGAAGAAGAAGGAAAGAGGGTGACCTCTTTTGTAAGGTCTCTACTTTCGAATTTCACATAAGTTCTATTACACATTTGAATTTTTTTTAACCATCACTCATTATTTAAGATATTTGAGTTCAAATTATGAATCGTAGGCTGAGAAAACCTCGAATTTAAAATTTACGCTACAAAATTCTGACATGTTTAGCTATATGAATCACTAACTAACTTATTGAAAGACTTATTTACTGATTGTAGAATTTTCTTTTACTACTGTAAAGTTAATATAAGACTGTAAAGTTTAACTTAAAAATGTAAAGTAAATTATCATTAAGAAAATAAATAAAATAATTATAAAGACAAAAGAATACACAGGGATGACAAATGAAGGCACATGGACTCACCTGGGAGGGGACAAAGTGGGACACACTGTCACATGAAAAGGAGAGGCTAGTCTTGACTAATCTTAATGAGGGGGGGCTGTGTTGACCTTATCTTTTGATGATAATGACAAAGTGGTCAAGCTGATGGGTACCACAAGGGTACCAAAAATGTGGGTATGATTTTTGAGAAAAAAAAATTTTAAAAAAATTATTTTTTTGAATTTTTTTTTTGGACGTTTTCTTTTCTGCTATAAATAGAGCATCCATGCTCACACTTTAAACATAGAGATTGCCTCTATAGCACTCACGAAGTGCTGCCACTTCTCTTAGAGAGAAAGCGTCCACAAACCACTAAGACAGCAAAAACTCTAGTGGACTAATAAGGTGCGTATTAATTAAGCATTCAATTACCTTTAAGAAGGATATTTGTGTGTGTGTGTGTGTGCTATCTCTTACTCTAATTTCTCTAATAGATTAGTAAGATTCAATTAGTTTTAAGAAGGATATGTGTGTGTGTGTACTGTCTCTTACTCTAATTTCTCTAATAGATTAGTAAGATTCAATTAGTTTTAAGAAAGATATGTGTGTGTGTGTGCTATCTCTTACTCTAATCTCTCAAATAGATTGGTGAGATTCAATTAGCTTTAGAAAAGGATGTGTGTGTGTTCTCTTTTACTCTAATCTTTCTAATGGATTAGTAAGATTCAATTAACTTTAGAAAAGATGTGTGTGTATGTTTTCTCTTACTTTAATCTCTCTAAGTATACCTACTCTCTCTAGTTAGTACATCTTCACTATTAAATTATGCATAGTTAATTGAAAGTTAATACATAAGAGAACTCATCATATTCTTATTATACATGATGAAATTATCATTCAACAATTTTATTGTCAATTAGATTAAGTAGAATTTTGAATAATACTAAAAAATTGATTTAGTTGAAGTATAGAAATTGAAGTTAGAATTGGACTAGAAATGTGAAGCATAAAAGTAATGCATTCCTAAAATTTCACTCATAGTTTACACACTTAATTTTTGATTAATTACGATTAGCAAATATTTGATGTATAGAAATTAGATGTAGAACAACAACACTAAGTGTGAATCCGAGTTGGCGAGGGTTCAAATTACAGACTCTCTTTGGAAACAAGGAGACTACTAGGGAAATTGACCAATTTAAAGTTCTAAGTGTATAACATAAGTGTAGTACAAAAAAATGGCTCCAAAGCGTGCTCGAACACAATGCGCTAATGATCATGAAGCCGGTACAAGTAATGGTGGAACCCCTATGGAACATGCTATGTCTCCACCAATCGCACCAATCGGAGCTATGGTACAGGTTAGTATTGGAGTTTCAAGTTATGCATCATTGCATATGCGAGACCATAGGAATATATTATTTACCTTATGAAAAGAAAACACGGACCGAAACCACGGGGCTTAACCCCAAGAAACTCGTCATATGTTTGACAAGTAGGAAAGATTGTCTGGTTAAACTGGTTGCTATAGGAAAGATTGTTTGTCCAAAACCTTCGGTATGGTTTCTCTCAAGTCTCTCCACTTATTAGCGCTGGTATTATGTGGCAGTTGCCGAGGCGTGAGATGACGCCCAGGATGGCACTGCTGATGCTTTGGTGGGAGTACACCCAGATTAGCCTAGCTAGATACTACAGTTTTGTTTTGGCGTGGCGTGAGGATGATACCCAGATTGACACCGTTGTTGCTGTGGCGAGAGTACGTCCAGATTAGCACAACGAGTTCTTGTCGAGCGGTATGGGACGCTCATGAGGACAAGGGTTTTTATAAATAATAATGTATATACCGATCGGACATAATAGAGTCAGTAGAGATTCTTGAGTGAACCTAATCCAAGGGTTGTTGGTTTAAAATTGGACGACTTCTTATTTGACTATTGTTTGTAATACTGTTTGAAGGGTTCTTTTAACGAACCAGTATCATAAATAAAGTAAAGGAACATGTATGTTTAAACAGTGTGGTAGTAATTAGAAAACAAAAGAAGGATGAGTGTGGTGTGGAAAGTGGGAGAATGATACCCCGGCGGTATCATTCTATGACGGGTGGACCCGATGAGTCGGGTAACTTTTCAAAGCTAGAAATTATTTTTTTAAGTCATAAATCTTAAAAGAGACAAACCTTGGCGGCTGTGCTTCTAAAACATGGGGAAAAAAGCGCACAGGTTGGTCACTCTAAGATTTATACTTTTAGGTATAATTGATTATAGATAGTTTTTAGATAGGGTTATGGTGGTCACGCTCCGCTAGCGAGATAGGACCAATCCTTCACTAACGGTTCATGCCCGTGGCTACGTAGTAGCTAAGGCAATGTCCGTTGGTTTTTCCTTCTCACGATTGGATACCTATCAAAGGTACTCCGCTCTTCTCCAAAAGGGCAGGGACCTCACATCTTTCTTGCCCTTTTCTTCCTTTGTTTCATCTCTTCCCTTTCGGAGTGACGAGGAGAAGGAATATGGGTTGATCGTTTCCTCTTGGAGGAGTTGGCGATTGTTTAGACCGTCGTCTTCGTGGAGCCACATATTCAAAGGAGCTTAAAGTTTCATTACTTTCCGTATCTTTGGATTCCTCCTCTCGTATGGGAGAGAGTCTTCTTTTGGGGGTCTCTTCAAGAGGCCTCCTAAGTTCTCTCTCCTCTTGGAGAGAGAAGGAAATCCCATAAGCGCGAATTTGTTGAGTGAAGAGAGCTAGCAGGGAATGAGGGTCACGGGAAGAGGAAGAAGAAACATTTCATAGGAGAAAGAATTAGTTCCTCACTTATCATCGCCCTTCTTGCTAGCATACATAATAGCATAATAATGAACATGGATAAGATGGAAAGCTTAAGCATTGAAGCATGGCTCTTGGTTGGATTTGCATTCCATACCCAAGAGTGTTGGTGTAGTCTCTCAACTTCTCTACTTGCTTGGAGAAGGAGATGGATCTCTTGCACTTTGCACTTCACACAATGAGAGTGTGTGTGTGGGAGAGTATACCCCTCAAGAAACCCCCTAGCTTGCTTTGATCGACTCCCCCTTGTAGCTCATGATTGAAGATCATTGGACCTCTCCATGCCTAGCCAATCACATGCAGGGACATATCAAGCAACAAGGGTATCCTTGGGACAAGTGTCCCCCTTTCCCCCTTGAGAGAGAGGACTTGATAAATGATCTAACAATTAATTAAATTAACTAATTTATTATTGGACCCCTTGGGAGGCCTACCAATAGGCTTTAGACACACCATGAGGGCAACATGAAGAGGAGCTTGACAAGTGTCCTATATACTTTCTTGGAGCCAATATTACCTTGTGTGAGGGTGTGTGTGTTCTTTCTCTACCCTCGGTGGGTTCACCGTTCAGTACCCCCCTATATAACGTGCATTCGTAGGATATTAAAAAAACCCCTCTTTTAACATGTGTGAATGAATAAAATGACCTCTTATTTTAGGATTTTTTTCCAAAATTGAATATAGAAACCCCTTATTTTAATTTACCTCTATTAAATTGCCTAATTTTTTTTCATTTTAAAACCCCTCCTTTCGAACTCACGTTATACATTAACATGATTACATAGTGCACCCCCCGAGTCTCTATCCCCCTCTTGTAGGGATTGGCCGCTCCTTGTAGGGATAGTTGCACACCTTATCCCCAAGCACCTTAGTCAACAAGCATGACAAAGCACCTCAAGCCTGTATAGTGTTCTCCACAAGCATCTCAGGCTCCCTGTTTGGTAAGCATGAAAAGCACCTCAAGCATCTTAGTCATCAAGCACGACAAGCACCTCAAGCACCTTAGTCATCAAGCACGACAAGCACCTCAAGAACCTTAGTCATCAAGCACGACAAGCGCCTCAAGCTTGGGCCGGGTTCCCACCTTAAGCTCAACCCTAGCTTACCTAAGGTCAAAGGACTTTTTAACACTAGCCTTTGGAGGTATTTAATGAATCTAACCCTAGGGTCCTTAAGATCCATTAGCATTTCTCTTTGATAGACCATCTCCCGTTTGGACCCATTACCTTTGATCCAGTGTTGAGATGCATCTAAAGCACATACCTATTAACTCTTGTTCCCGTTTATTCCCCCACATTAAATGATCAGTTTAATATGAGAAAATCATTTGGTTGGTTAGATATTAATTTTTGTGAAATGCTTAGCCTATCATAATAGCATAGTAATGATGATGAAGAAGATGGCAAGCTTAAGCATTGAAGCATGGCTTTTGGTTGGATTTGCATTTCATAGCCAAGAGTGTTGGTGTAGGCTCTCAACTTCTCACAACAAGCTTGGAGAAGGACATGAAGTTCTTGCACTTAGCACTTCACACAATGAGTGTGTGTGTGTGTGTGTGTGTGTGTGTGTGTGTGTGTGTGTGAGAGAGAGAGAGAGAGAGAGAGAGAGAGAGAGAGAGAGAGAGAGAGAGAGAGTATGTCTCAAGCTAGCCCTCTACTTGCATGGTTGATCCCATCTTCTAGCTCATGCTTGTGGCTCATTGGCTCTCTCAAGCTAGCCCTCTACTTGCATGGTTGATCCCCTCTTCTAGCTCATGCTTGTGGCTCATTGGCTCTCTCAAGCCTAGCCAATCACAAGCCTCGGTCACAACTAGCAATAGAGGTAGCTTTTTGGACAAGTGTCCTCCTTTCCCCTTAGAGGGCTTGATAAATGCTTAAACAATTAATTTAATTAGTTGACTTCTCATTGGACCTCTCTAAGGGTCACCCAATAGGCTTTAGGCACACGATGAGGGAAAACTAGCTAGGGGCTTGACATGTGTCCCGTTTGCCTCTTTGAGCAAGGGGTGCCCTTTTGGTGAGGGAATAGTTACTCAACCCCACCCCCTACTCTCATGGCTCACCCCCTCCTTTGTAGGAATTGGTTTGACTTTCAAGCCCTCAAGCACCTTGGCCCCCAGCATGATTAAGCACCTTAGTCACAAGCATGGGATTAGTAAGAGTATGGTCTCTCTCTCTCTCTCTCTCTCTCTCTCTCTCTCTCTCTCTCTCTCTCTCTCTCTCTCTCTCTCTCTCTCTCTCTCTCTCTCTCTTACCCATAGCCTCAAGGGCTCCCCGGGGCAGTCACTTATCAAAAGACCCCTATATCACGTGCATTCAAGAGGTAATTAATAATACCCCAATATACATACTATACTTACACTGTGAGCCTAATTAAAAAACCCCCACCCCCCTTTGTATGTATACATTTTTATACATTTTGGTCTTTTAATAATCCTCTCCTGTTAACTCATCTGATCATACACATTCTAAAAAGTGACCGCCCCGGGAAGGGCTCGCCCCCTATTTGTAGGGATTGGATTTGAATTTTCAATCACATGCCTAGCTTAAGCATGCACCTTAGCTATCAAGCATCTCATGCACTTTAATCATCAAGCACCTCAAGCATAGGCCTAGGTTAACCTAAGGTCTAAGGACTTTTAACGCCATCCTTTGGAGGTCTTTTAATGAAGCTAACCCTAAGGTCTTCTAAGCTCCATTATGAATTTTTTTTTCTTCAATAGACCATCTCCTTGTGAACCATTGCTGAGATGGAATCATCTCCTTTTGGCCCCGTGTTGAGCTTGGCCAAAAAACACATATCTATATTCTAGCTCTTGTTTCCCTTATTTTTCCCCATATTGAATGATCAGTTTAACATGAGAAAAACATTTGGGTAAAGCCAGATATTAGGTTTTATGACATTACCTCCCCCTTGAAACCATAGCCATCCTCGACTATGAGGTAGAGAAGATAAAGTCTCGGTCATTAGTCCATTTTCATAGCGGGTAGAGGATCCCTTTTTACCCTACGACATCATTCTAAAATGGATGACTAGGCCATTTGGTGCTTGGGAGATGTAGCTGGCACAAGCATGTCTACTCTTAGTCCATATCATATTTCCAAAGTAGAGTGACAATTTCTACTTGGTGTTTGAGAGACGTCGTGAAGACAAACATGAGTCTAAGCATGCATACTACTTAAATTTGTGCACAATAAAAAAGAGAATTAGTCTTATAAAACAAAAACATTATTTATTTAAAATCATTTTACATTTTCTTACTACCCTAATGTAGCATTGCAAGCATTGACAAGGTTCATACTATTCTTAAGCTGTGTTCCTTGCATCCATCTAGCATCTTCAAAAGGATAAATTTTGAACTTAATAAGATATCGTCGGATAATCTTACCATGCCGTAGCACCTTGTTCTCATGCTGAAGGATAGTTTTGTGTTGTAGCACCTCTTTTTAATCTTCAATCTCTAGAGGGTCTTCAATAATTGATTCTCCTTTGTAGGGCTTAAGTAGGCTCACATGAAAAGCATTGTGTATAATCCAGTGGTCGGGTAACTTGAGTTGATAAGCCATGTCATTGATTGGCTTCAAGATTTGAAAGGGACCATAGTATCTTTTTTCTAATTTAGCATAATACTTTTGATGGTGCATAGGATTTTTGCCCGTCGTTTGCCTCAATCGAGCCTTGGGAAACTTGAGTAAGATTCAATCATTTTCTTTGAACGTTAAGGCCCTTTTGTCTTATTGGCATCATATTTTTGCCTTTGTTGAGAGATGGATATAGCCTCCTTAATCTTTTGGAAATATTCTTGTAGGTCACGGCTATACTCATTGGCATCGAAGATCTTCCCATGTACTTCAAGTAGCAAGGGACTTTTTGGTCTTCCCACTATGATCTCAAAAGGTGCCTTTCTTGTAGTAGTATGGACAATGTTATTGTATGCATACTCTACAAGTAGTAGATACTTCTTGCATTGTGAGCGTTGATCTACTTCTATAACATAAGTCTTTAGTAGATCAAGAATCATAAGGTTGGCTATCTCAGTTTGGCCATCCGTTTGTGGGTGATAGGCTGAAGAGGAATTCAACCTTGCACCTAGATTTTCAAAGAGACCTTTCCAAAAATTACTAGTCATTCTAGGATCTCTATCTAAAACGATGGATGTTGGCAATCCATGGTGTTTGAAAATATGACATACGAAGAGGGTTGTCATTTGATGTGCCTTAATAGTCGTTTTGATAGGAATAAAATGTGCTTGCTTGCTAAACCTATCGACTATTATCCATATTCCTGTACTCCCATGGATAGAATTGGGTAATCCAAATATAGAATCCATGGATATACTCTCCCATGGAAAATTAGGGATTGGTAATGGCTGGAGTAATCTATGTTGCTTCCCTCTATCATACTTGGTCTTTTGGCATACCACACATTTTGAAAGATACTCTTGTATGTCAATAAAAATACGTCTCTACTTCTAAAAGAGTAGGTTGAATCCCTCTATGCCCTGCATACAAAAGATAATGGGATTCATACATTACTTTCTCACCAAGGGAGTGAGTAACACATAGCTTGTTGCCATGGAGAAGATAACCATGATGCAAGGTGAATGGTTCCTCTTTCTTCCATAAGGCAAGGGCTCACATTATGTCCTTAAAATCAGGGTCACTTCCATACTCATCTATCATGGAAGATAGATCATTGTGAGTTGCTATAGACACCGCATTTGCCCTTGGTCGTTGTGATAGTGCATCGGCCACTTGATTATGCTTACCAGGAATATGAGCAATATGAAAATTAAATTACGAAAGAAAATTTTCCCACCTCATTTGTTTGTCGAAGAACTTGGTTTGCGTCATGAAGTACTTAAGACTTTGGTGGTCTGCTCGTAAGATCAATGGAGTCGAGGGCATGTAAGACAGCTAGTAGTTCCTTCTCATAGATTCCCAATACTCGCTCGTAGGGATTATGGCATGCCCTTCTTGAAGCAAAATTGCTCCAAGGCAATCTCCACAAGCATCACATTGGACCTCAAATGGTTTTGAGAGATCTGTTAGTGTAAGTACACGTTGAGGAGTAATCTTTTCTTTAAGATTTTCAAAATCACTTTGCTCTTAGCAGTCCATATGTAATAGCATTTTTCTTGGTCAAGTCATGTAGTGGTCCTGCTATGGGAGAATTTAGCTATGAAGCATCTATAGTATCACACATACCAATAAAGATTCATAGCTCATGTAGATTCCTTGGGTTAGGCCATCCTTTTATTACCTCAATCTTGGTTGGATCCATACAGATACCATCTTGAGAGAGAGAATATGACCTAAGTATTGAATCTCTCGAAGGAAAAATTCACTCTTCTTTTGGTCGAGAAAAGTTTATTCTTCCTCATAGCTTGAAAAAGTACTTGGAGGTGTTTCTTATGCTCCTCCAAAGATTTGGAGTAAATGATAATATCGTCAAAGAACACTCCAGTGAACTTGTGGTAGGGTCTAAAGATTTTCTCCATTAGGCGGTTGCACATGGCTAGAGCATTTGTCAAACCAAAAGGCATGACAAGATATCTATAAAGACCAAACATACAAAATGCGATCTTTACGATATCTTCATTCGCTATCCTTATTTGATGATAGCCACTTTTAAGGTCAATCCTACTGAAGTAGCTAGAGCCTTGTATCTTATCAAACAGTTCTTCTACCCGCGTTACTGAAAATCTGTTTTTGATAGTGATACAATTTAGTGCTCGATGGTCCACACACATGTGGTATGTTCCATCTTTTTGTTGCACTAAAAGGACTAGAGAAAAAAAGGGAGAGGAGCTAGGCACCGCCCCCTTGTCTACTAGCTCATGCACTTGCCTCATAATCTCCTCTTGTTAAGCTTCAGAAACTCTATAACGAGGTTTATTAGGCGGTGAGCTCCCGGGTAGAAGCTCTATCATATGGTCATCATCCCCTCGTTTTCAAGGTAACTCCATAGGGGTGTCATCGATAAATACATCTTGGAATCCATTTAGAATCTAATTCTTCTTGATTCCTACCACTTTGTTTTGTTAAAACATCATTAGCATCACTTAGAGACTCTTTGACAAAAATCATGTACGAGGAAACTGAGCTTTTCATTGACTTATCAAAAGAAGGTGAATTTACAAGTGGTATACTATGACCGGAATCATTATTATCTATATACTTGCTCTTTTCCCTGTAGATGAAGTAGATTCTCCTTTTAGCATCATTTAGAGACTCTTTGAAAAAAATCATGTATGAGGAAACTGAGCTTTTCATTGACTTATCAAAAGAAGGTGAATTTACAAGTGGTATAGTATGACCGGAATCATTATCATCTATATACATGCTCTTTTCCTTGTAGGTGAAGTAGATTCTCCTTTTAGGGAACTTCATGTTGGCAGCCATGCGGTTGCCCCATGGTGCCCCTAGGATAACATCCTCGTCTTCGCTCGTGAGAAGAGATGAAAAAGTCTTCTTTGTCGACGTTACTTTGGACATGAAGCCTCAACTTTCCAATCAAGGGAGTAACGAAGGCTTGCTATCCCTTGAAAGCCCCATCGACAGTTACAGTATGTCATAAAGTCTAATATCTATCCAGCCCAAATAATTTTCTCATATTAAAATGCTCATTAAATGAGGGAGAATAAACGGGAACAAGGGTTAGAATATAGACATGTGCTTTCATATCTATCTCAACACGGGGCCAATGGTAAAGGAGTCTAAATGAGAGATGGCCTAAAGGCTAGCTAATGGAGCTTAAAGACCTTACGGTTAGATTCATTAAATACCTCCAAAGATTAATGTTAAAAAGTCCTTTGACCTTAGGTAAGCTAGGGCTGAACTTGAGGTGGGAACCCGGCCTAAGCTTGAGGTGCTTGTCATGCTTGATGACTGAGATGCTTGAGGTTCTTGATGACAAAGATGCTTGAGGTGCTTCTCATGCTTGAGATGCTGGGGTTTTACTTGAGGTGGGAACCCGACCCAAGCTTGTGGTGGGAATTGGGCCCAAGGTTGAGGGGCTTGAGGTGTCAAAAAGTCAACAAGTATCCCTACAAGGAGGGGGCGAGCCCTACAAGTTGGGAGCATGAGAGAGAACACACACACCCTCACTCAAGGCAAACCTAGACCAAGGAGGCAACAAGGACACATGTCAACCTCCTCCTCATGTTGCCCCCATGGTGTCCTTAAAGCCTATTGGTTGGCCTCCCACGGGATTCAATGATGAATTACTTAACTTAATTAATTTTTTTAGCATTTATCAAGTCCTCTCTCTCAAAGGGGAAAGGGGGACACTTGTCCCAAGGCTACCCTTGTTACTTGATATGCTCTTGCATGTGATTGGCTAGGTTTGGAGAGGTCCAATGATATTCAAGCATGAGCTACAAGGGTGGGGTCAACCAAAGCAAGCTAGGGGGTTTCCTGAGGGGTAAACTGTCCCACACACACTCTCATTGTGTGAAGTACAAAGTGCAAGAGCTCCATCTCCTTCTCCAAGCAAGTAGAGAAGTTAAGAGCCTACACCAACACTCTTGGCTATGGAATGCAAATCCAACCAAGATCCATGCTTCAATGCTTAAGCTTTCCATCTTCTCCATCTTCATTACTATGCTATTATGTATTCTAGCAAGAAGAGTGATGATAAGTGAGGAGCTAATTATTTCTCCTATGATATGTTACTTCTTCCTGTTCCTTGACCTCATTCCTTGCTAGCTCTCTCCACCTATAAAGGTGTTTGAGGCCTTGGGATTGAGGCTTGGGATAGTTAATGGTTTCCACAAAGTTTATGTTATGCTCGTGATGCATGAATCTTTCAATCTTCATTGCATCACCTAGCTCACAAGGAACACAAAAGAAACCACTTCAAGCCATGAGTGTAGATAAATAAGTACCTATTTTCAAAGGCTAAGAGGAGTGGCAACTAAGGTTTTGAATTGCCAAAGCATACACTAAGTAAGTACACAAATTTTTTTAACATGGCTGACAATACCCAAGAGAGTAGAATGTACATTGATAACTTTGATTTCACACATGAAGGTGCTAATGATGATGCCCCCATGTTTGTCAGTTATCTTGTTAGTAGGTTGCAACAAGCTATGGGCAACCCTGCTTTGCAAGCCGAAGTTACTCAACAACTTTGCGCTTATGGGATTTTCCTTCCTCTCCAAGAGGAGAGATGTTAAGTATGGAGCCTGATTTACCCTTGTAATTTTCTGTGGTAAAAGCGCACATTTGTAAGGCCCCTATTATGAGGAGAAGCCATCGTGCGTGAAGGAAAATCACTCACCGGAAACCAAAATTTTCACGGACAAGAATCGGGGGCAACTTTAAAGGAATATTCTTTTTCGCCGGAATATTATGGCCGGACGGCGGCCGGAAAACAACCGGTCGGTTGGCCGGTGGCCGGTAGTCAATGGCCGATGGCCGGTGGTCGAAAGTCAATGGGCGGTGGCCGGTGGCCGAATTCAAAAGCGGACTTGTCTTCTCAAGGGCGGCCACACATGGGCGGATTGGAGGGTCCGATTTGGACTAATTCGCACAAGGGCGGCTACACATGGCTATCTCTCATAAGAGAGGGCAGCCCTTTTGGCCTATAAAAGGAGGCCATTTCTACACACATTTCATAGTGTGAAGTTGATGCAACAAGGTGAGTGTGAGGTGGTGAGAGTGAAGCAAGGCGGGAGCTCCATTAAGGGTATAATCCCTTTGTAAACTACTTCTTGTTTTGAAGTACTAAAGCCATTGAGTGGCTGCTGGATGTAGCCCACATTGGGTGAACCACGTATATCGTGTGTACTCTCTCTCTCTCTCTCTACTCTATAATCTCGTGTATACAAATCTGTCTCTCTCCATTAAGTAATCTACTCAAAAATCTATTTAGCTACGTCTTATTTCCTAACAACTGGTATCAGAGCAAGGTTTTCTCGTAGCTAAATTATCTCAAGGAAAGGATTCCTTGAATTGAGTGGGAGTTATGGCGGAGGAAGGGAAGCTCAAGATTGAGAAGTTCAACGGCAAAAACTACCAACATTGGAAGATACAGATTGAAGACTATCTCTACCAGAAGGACCTCTATTTGCCACTAGGCGGTCTTGCGAAGAAGCCCGCAACAATGGCAGATGAAGCATGGATTGTCCTTGATCGAAAGTCACTGGGAACAATCCGGTTAAGCTTGGCGTCAACGGTGGCCTTCAATGTTTCGGAGATGAAGACCACGGAGGACTTGATGAAGTCACTTGACGACTTCTACGAGAAACCATCGGCATCCAATAAGGTATTTCTTATGAAGCGCTTGTTCAATCTAAAGATGGCAGAGAATGGTTCAGTTGTAGAACACCTAAATGACTTTAACACAAACATAAGTCAACTTCGATCAGTGAAAATCAATTCCGATGACGAAGTGCGAGCTGGGACAGCCTTGTGATGGCTGTAAGTAATTCTATCTCTGGCACAAATACTCTTAAGTTTGATGATGTTGTGGGTGTTCTCCTAAGCGAGGAAATGCGAAGGAGAAGCACAGGAGAATCATCAAGTGCTGCACTATCAGTGGAAACAAGAGGAAGGCTTAAGGAGAGGTTCAAAAACCAAAAGGGTCGTGATCGCTCAAGGCGGAGCAAGTCACGCACAAAGTCAGTTCTTGAATGTTGGAACTGCGGCAAGAAGGGCCACGTCAAGAAGGATTGCTGGTCCAAGAAGAAGAAGGAGACAGAGTCTCAAGACAACAAGCCAACATCGGAGGCCAATGTGGGAGGTAAAGTAGAGCAAGATGCTCTAATTCTCTCATTAGACAATGTGTCTAATTCCTGGATAGTAGATTCCGGGGCTTCATTCCATGCGACACCACACAAGCAACATTTCCAAGACTACACCAAAGGTAATTTTGGGTATGTATACTTGGGAGATGATGAAGCTTGTGAGATTGTCGGCAAAGGTACAGTTTCTGTCAAAACTGCTAACGGAAATGAATGGAAGCTTAAAGATGTTAGGCATGTTCCTTCTCTTCGCAAAAATTTGATCTCTACAGGACAATTGGACGATGAAGGTCACAACATTGCATTCGGAAACAAACGGTGGAAAATCTCAAAGGGATCTTTGGCGGTTGCCAAGGGTGAAAAAGTCGGTACACTTTACTTGTGTACTGTTAGCACGGAACCTTCAGCTTGTGCAGCAACTACAGAAGTTGACAGTGCGGTGTGGCACTACTGACTTGGGCATATGAGTGCCAAAGGAATGCAAATCCTTCAAACAAAGAAGCTTCTACCAGGTTTGAAAGAAGTGGACTTAGAGTTCTGTGAAGATTGTGTTTATGGTAAACAAAAGAGGGTAAAATTTCAAAAATCAGGAAATGAAAGAAAAAATAAAAAACTTGAGTTGGTTCATTCTGATGTTTGGGGTCCTGCAAGTACACCATCACTGGGTGGCTCATTGTAGTATGTAACATTCATAGACGATGCGACTAGAAAAACATGGGTTTATGTCATGAAGAATAAATCCGATGTATTTTCCATATTTCAAAGGTGGAAAGCCTTTGTGGAGAATGAAACAGGTACAAGGTTAAATGCCTCAGATCCGACAATGGAGGTGAATATTGCAGCCAAGCTTTTGAAATCTTTTGTGCTAGCAATGGCATTCGGAGGCAAAGACAACCCCAAGGACACCTCAGCAAAATGGTATTTCGGAAAGGATGAAGAGGACAATCATGGAGCGAGCACGAAGCATGCGGCTACATGCAGGCCTACTGCTTGAGCTTTGGGCGGAAGCTGTAAGTACGTCTGTGTACTTAATCAATCGGTCACCCTCAACGGCATTGGATGGGGGAGTTCCAGAAGAGGCATGGACAGGTAAACTGGTGAATTATGCATTTCTCAAAGTGTTTGGGTGTGAAGCTTTCATGCACATAGATACAAGCCTAAGATCAAAGCTAGATGCAAAGTCCAAAAAGTGTTTCTTCATTGGCTATGGAGAAGGAGACTTTGGGTATCGCCTATGGAATCCTGAAGATGGTAAAATCTTAAGGAGTAGGGATGTAATTTTTAACGAACAAAATATGTACAAAGATTACTTGGAAAGAAAACAAACAAAAGAAACAGGTGATGAGTACATGGAGCTTGAGGACGGTGAAGACTCAAGGACTGCAAACGGTGACAATGTGCAACAACGTCAACCAAATGAGGAGCCTCAACCTATTCCCCGAAGATCTACAAGAGCAAGTAGACCTCCAGAAAGGTTTGTTCCTTCCTTCAACCATCTCTTGATCTCAGATTCTGGAGAGCCGGAATCATACGAAGAAGCTATGCAACATGAATCCAAAGAAGAATGGACGAAGAGCATGCAAGTGGAGATGGACTCACTACATCGCAACCAAACATGGGAGTTGGTTGAGTTGCCTAAAGGTAAGCGGGCACTTCAAAACAAATGTGTGTACGAGCTGAAGGAAGAAGAAGGTGGGAAGAAAAGGTACAAGTCTAGGCTTGTGGTAAAAGGTTTTTCTCAAAAGAAAGGTATTGACTTCAATGATATATTTTCTCCTGTTGTAAAAATGAACTCAATTAGGCTTGTCTTAAACCTTGTGGCTGCTCATGATCTAAATCTCGAGCAAATGGATGTAAATACGGCATTCCCTCACGGTGACTTAGAGGAGGAAATCTACATGCTTCAACCAAAGGGGTATGAAGTAAAAGGTAAGGAGAAAATGGTTTGCAGATTAAAGAAGAGCTTGTATGGTTTAAAGCAAGCATCAAGACAATGATACTTGAAGTTTGATCGATGGATGTTGGATCATGGATTCACAAGATGCAACTCGGATCACTGCGTGTACACGAAGAATTTGGGAGATGGGAAATTCATCATCCTAATGTTGTATGTTGATGACATGTTGATTGCAAGTGCTAACATGCAGGACATCAAAGACCTGAAAGAGGAGCTGTCCAAATCTTTTTCAATGAAAGATTTAGGTGCTGCAAAGAGGATACTTGGTATGAAAATATCAAGGGACAGGATGAAGAAGACAATAAAGCTATCTCAAGAAGATTACATCAAGAAGGTACTAGAAAGGTTTGCAATGCAAAATGCAAAACCAGTTTCTACACCTTTGGCTGGTCATTTTAAACTAACGAAGGATATGTGTCCAAAGACACAAGAGGAGATAGCCTATATGTCTAAAGTTCCATATGTTGCAACGGTAGGTTCTCTAATGTATGCTATGGTCTGGAATAGGCCAGACATTGCACATGTAGTGGGAGTTGTGAGTAGGTTCATGGACAACCTAGGTAAAGAGCATTGGCAAGCTGTGAAGTGGATACTTAGCTATCTAAAAGGGACAACAACAAATGCTTTGTATTTTGGAGGAGCTGATATTTTTCTAAAAGGGTATGCTGATGCAGATATGGCAGGTGACAAAGATACTCGAAGGAGCACTACTGGCTATGTGTTCACGGTTGGAGGCACAGCAATAAGCTGGGCTTCAAAGCTGCAGAAAGTGGTTTCACTTTCTACCACGGAATCAGAGTATGTAGCAATGACGGAGGCAAGCAAAGAAATTATGTGGCTTCATAGATTCTTAGAAGAGCTTGGATTCAAACAAGACAATGACTTTTGTCTTGTACAATGATAGCCAAAGCGCTATCCATCTTGTGCTGAACTCAGCCTTTCATTCAAGGACAAAGCACATTGAGGTGAGATATCACTTCATACGCACTCTTTTGGAAGAGGGACAGCTAAAGCTAGGAAAGGTGCATACAAGTGAAAATCCTACAGACATGTTTACAATGGTGGTCAACAAGGAGAAGTTGAGTTTTTGCTCATCTTCAATCGGCATTCAAGGATAAGAAGCTAGAATGGAAAGCAGTCACCGGTTTGGTTTGGAGATCAGTCTCCAAGTGGGAGACTGTTAAGTATGGAGCCTGATTTACCCTTGTAATTTTCTGTGGTAAAAGCGCACATTTGTAAGGCCCCATTATGAGGAGAAGCCATCGTGCGTGAAGGAAAATCACTCACTGGAAACCAAAATTTTCACGGACAAGAATCAGGGGCAACTTTAGAGGCCTCGGGGACGAAGGCCCCCGAGACTTTTTTTTCGCTGGAATATTATGGACGGACGGCGGCCGAAAAGTGGTCGGAAAACAACCGGTCTGATGGTCGGTGGTCGGAAGTCAATGGCCGGTGGCCGAATTCAAAAGCGGACTTGTCTTCTCAAGGGCAGCCACACATGGGCGGATTGGAGGGTCCGATTTGGACTTATTCGCACAAGGGCGGCTACACATGGCTGTCTCTCATAAGAGAGGGTAGCCCTTTTGGCCTATAAAAGGAGGCCATTTCTACACACATTTCATAGTGTGAAGTTGATGCAACAAGGTGAGTGTGAGGTGATGAGAGTGAAGCAAGGCGAGAGCTCTATTAAGGGTTTAATCCCTTTGTAAACTACTTCTTCTTTTGAAGTGCTAAAGCCATTGAGTGGCTGCTTTCCCGTGGACGTAGCCCATATTGGGTGAACCACGTATATCGTGTGTACTCTCTCTCTCTCTCTCTCTCTCTCTCTCTCTCTCTCTCTCTCTCTCTCTCTCTCTACTCTATTCTCTTGTCTGTGAAATCTATCTCTCTCCATTAAGTAATCTACTCAAAAATCTATTTAGCTACGTCTTATTTCCTAACAATAGGTACCTTAATCTTGTCCTTGTGTTAAATATTTGCCTCATGCAAACAAAATTGATAAGGTTCACTATTATCTCCTCCTAGATTAATCAGATGGTTGTCAACGAGCATTTGTATGCTTCGTCAAATCCTCCAACCCTTTGTTCAACCATAAAACCACGCACAACGTGATGGTTCTTCCTAAAACTAAACCTTCATCAAGACAACTTGAATTTACCATTCCCAAGGAATAACATTTTCACTCTCAATCAAGAGACTAACATTCTCAAGGTAAAACACATTCACTCCCAATCAAGAGGCTTTGGGTACACATCCACCAATAAATCTCTTACAACTCATGTCAAACCCATAAATGCTCCACCTAACACTTTTCCCTCCAAAATTGCTTATAAAAGCATAAACCTCAAGAGAGATTTTTGTATCCATGGAATGCCCTGATGAGACTTTGTAAGTTGAAACGCATTGGAAAATGCCATGTTTTTAGTGAAATTCTCTCTTTCCCTTTATCATGTGTATTTTCATATTACCACTTTTGTCTTTTCTCTTGGTGAAGTACTCGCACGCTTGGTTTATAATGATACAAAGAGCACCCTATAACCTTAGGGCCATAGGGTTCTTTTTGTGATGGATAGAAAACCTATGGCTCTAAGGCCACAAGAGCACAAAGAGGTTACTAACCACCACAAAAAGCACCCTATGGCCTTAGGGTATCCTTTGGCATTAAGGACATAGGGTGCTCTTTGTGATGGTTAGTAACCTCTTTGTGCTCTTGTGGACTTAGGGACATAGGGTTATTAGCTATCTCAAAGAGCACCCTATGGCCTTAGGGCCATAGGGTTTCTAGGGCCATATGGTGTTCTTTGTGGTGGTTAGTAACCACCACAAAAAGCAGAAAAAGCTTTTTTATGGTTAGTAACCACAAAAAGCACCATGTGGCCTTAGGACATAGGGTCTCTAGCCATCACAAAGAGCACCCTCCCCTATGGCCCTAAGGCCATAGGGCCATAGGGTTTCTAGCTTACACAAAGAGATCCGGCCATAGGGTTTCTAGCTTACACAAAGATCTCCCTATGGCCTTATGGCCATAGGGTTACTAGCCATCACAAAGAGCAACATGTGGCTTTAGGGCCATAGGGTTTCTAGAAGTCACAAAGAGAAACCTATGGCCTTAGGGCCATAGGGTCCTAAGGCCATAGGGTGCTCTTTGCGACTTCTAGAAACCCTATGGCACTAAGGCCACAATAGCACAAAAAGGTTAGTAATAACGACCACACAAAACACCCTATGGCCTTAGGGCATCCTTTGGCGTTAAGGCCATAGGGTGCTCTTTGTGGTGGTTAGTAACCTCTTTTTTCTCTTGTGGACTTAGGGACATAGGGTTATTAGCTATCACAAAGAGAATCCTATGGCATTAGGGCCATAGGGTTTCTAGGGACATATGGTGTTCTTTGTGATCACTAGAAATCCTATGATCTAAGGCCACACGGTGATCTTTGTGATTGCTAGTAACCCTATGGGCCTAAGGCCATAGGGAGCTCTTTGTGTAAGCTAGAAACCGTATGGACTTAGCCATCACAAAGAGGACCCTGTGGCCTTAGGGCCATAGGGTCTCTAGCCATCACAAAGAGCACCCTATGGCCTTAGAGCCATAGGGTTTCTAGCTTACACAAAGAGCACCCTATGGCCTTAGAGCCATAGGGTTTATAGCTTACACAAAGAGCACCCTATGGCCTTAGGACCAGAGGGTTTTTAGCTTTAAAAATCACCTCTGGTGGTGTTAGGACCATAGGGTTTCTAGCTAACACAAAGAGCATCTTGTGGCCTTATGGACATAGTGTTTCTAGCTAGCAAAAAGAGCACCATGTGGCCTTAAGGCCATAGGGTTTCTAGCCATCATAAAGTGCACCATGTGGCCTTTGGGACATAGGGTTTCTAACTTACACAAAGAGAACCCTGTGGCCTAAGGGCCATAGAGTTTCTAGCCATCACAAAGAGCACCATGTGGCATTAGGGCCATAGGGCTTCTAGCTTAAACAAAGAGCTCTATGTAGCCTTAAGGCCATAGGGTCTCTAGCCATCACAAAGAGCACCATGTGGCCTTAGGACCAGAGAGTTTTTTGGTATAAAAAAACTTTCCATGTAGTGTTAGGGACATAGGGTTTCTAGCTAACAGAAAGAGCACCATGTGGCCTTAGGGCCATAGGGTTTCTAGCCATCACAAGGTGCACCATGTGGCCTTTGGGACATAGGGCTTCTAACTTACACAAAGAGAACCCTATGGCCTTAGGGTCATCGAGTTTCTAGCTAACAAAAAGAGCACCATGTGGCCTTAGGGCCATAGGATTTCTAGCTAACAAATAGACCACCATGTGACCTTAATCCATAGTGTTTGTATCTAACAAAAAGAGAACCATGTGGTCCATAGGATTTTTAGCTTACACAAAGAGATCCCTATGGACAGTCCATAGGGTTTCTAGCTTACACAAAGAACTCCCTATGGCCCTATGGCCACATGGTGCTCTTTTTATTAGATACAAACACTCTAGCCATCACAAAGAGCATTTGTGGCCTTAGGGCCATACGGTTTCTAAAAGTCACAAAGAGCACCCTATGGCCTTAGGTCCATAGGGTTCTCTTTGTGATGGCTAGAAAACCTATGGCTCTAAGGCCACAATAGCATAAAGAGATTACTATAACGACCACAAAGAGTACCCTATGTCGTTAGGGAATCCTTTGGCATTTAGGCCATAGGGTGCTCTTTGTGGTGTTTAGTAACCTCTTTGTGCTCTTGTGGACTTAGGGACAAAGGGTTATTAGCTATGACAAAGAGCACCCTATGGCCCTAAGGCCATAGGGTTTCTAGCACCATATAGTGTTCTTTGTGATCGCTAGAAATCCTATGGATCTAACGCCACACAGTGCTCTTTGAGATGGCTAGTAACCCTATGGCCCTAAGGCCATAGGGAGCTCTTTGTGCAAGCTAGAAACCCTATGGCCTTAGCCATCACAAAGAGGACATGTGGCCTTAGGTCCATAGGGTCTCTGGCCATCACAAAGAGAACCCTATGGCCTTAGGACCAGAGGGTTTTTAGCTATTAAAAAAATCACCATGTGGTGGTGTTAGGACTATAGGGTTTCTAGCTAACACAAAGAGCACATTGTGGCCTTATGGCCATAGTGTTTCTAGCTAAAAAAAGAGCACCCTGTGGCCTTAGGGCCATAGGGTTTCTAGCCATCACAAAGTGCACCGTGTGGCCTTTGGGACATGGTTTCTAACTTACACAAAGAGAACCCTGTGGCCTTAGGGCCATAGAGTTTCTAGCCATCACAAAGAGCACCATGTGGCATTAGGGCCATAGGGCTTCTAGCTTAAACAAAGAGCTCTATGTGGCCTTAGGGCCATAGGGTTACTAGCCATCACAAAGAGCACCCTATGGCTTTAGGGCACAACAATTTCTAACCATAAAAAAGAGCACCCTATGGCCTTAGGGAACCCTGTGACCTTAGGGTCATAGGGTTTTTAGCCAACAAAAAGAGAACCCTATGACCTTAGGACCATAGGGGTTCTAGCTAGCAAAAAGACCACCGTGTGGCCATAGTGTTTCTATCTAGCAAAAGTAGCACCATGTGGCCTTAGGGCTATGTAAATCTCTTTGTGATGGTTAGAGACGGCCCTAAGTTCGCAGATGCTCTATGTGATGGCTAGGGCTTCTAGCCATCACAAAGAGAATCCTATGGCCTTAGGTCCATAGGGTTTCTTGCTAACATAAAGAGCATCCTATGGCCTTAAGGCCATAGGGTTATTAGCCACCATAAAAAAGAGCACCATGTGGCCTTAGGAAGTCTAATTAGATTAGAGGGCACTCTATGGACTTAGGACCCAGTGACTATAGATTATTATGTCTAGGCTTACGAATGAGGACACATCTTAGAAAGAAACTTGAAGGCAATGGGGTTCATTAGATTAGAGTGCACCCTGTGGCCCTAGGTCCATAGGATGCCAATGTGGAATCTATGAAGGGTTTTTAGGCCACTCAAGAGCACCCAAATGAGCACCATGAACATATGAAAATTGATTTGATTAGAGGGAACCCTATGGACCCAGGGCCCAAATACTATAGATTAAGTAGTCCAAGCTTACAAAAGAGGTCACATCTTAGAAATAAACCAGAAGGCATAGGGGTTTTTCCCACTACATGCATTGTCATGTAGACATGGGGGTGCACTTATGTGACACCCATGAATATAGGCATTGACCGATAAAGACAAGATAATAACCCGGTGGTCCTGACCTCTAGTACTTGTACTCTTAACAAGTCTTATTAGGTATCTGATAATTTTTTGCCATTGAAATTGTTCTGATTACAACGTGTTCAAAATGGTCTATTAAATGGATTTGACTAGCACCTAGGGACTCTATCGTGACACATAATTAGAGAAATAGGAACCAATGTTCGTCCAGAGACTCATATTCTCCACATGTGCAATATGTCTCATATGATGATGTTATTAAAAAAAGGCATTCCTCAAGTAAAAGATAAACTTGTGTATGGAGGTAGCTATAAACACTCAGCAACATGAGTGAGAGGGACCCTCATGAACCTTGCTCCACACTAGCTAAACCAAATTGCATCATAGTTCCTAGACCATGTTTCACACCTTGTGACTAACAATATGTGCCAAAAAAAATCCTACCATGCTGGACTATAATTGTTTGAATAAGGAGTGAACCCTTGATTGTATTAGAATAAACAATTAAGAGAGAAAGTAACAGATTGCAGAAATGGTACCTTGTACACAACTTTTGTGTTGCCTTGGCAATCTGAAGTCCTTGGTCAGATTTTGCAAAGAACATAGCTAAGACCACCACAAGCCACTGTGCTACCAATAGGGAACTTAGTAGCTTGCTAAAGTGAACTTAGCCCTACCCCTTGAATTGAGAACTTCTTTCCTTGAAAGTACAAGTGTGAAGAGACCAATCAATGAACATCAACAATTATGGAGTGATTTATCATTAGCTGGGTCATACCCCTTTATAAAAAAAACTCATATAGACACAATCAATGCTATAGAGTAAATAACATATCCTCTCAATTTGGAATCATATTCACAACAACTAGATCATAAAACAATCTTATCTCCCCATGAAAAGAAGAGAAAAATCACCCAAACCAAAAAGAAGTTAGTCATACTATATATTCTTTGTTTTCTTTAATAGGAGATTATTGGCCTTGAGGCTCTCTTAGTAGATTCATGATATCCCATGATTTAGTTGCTTGATAGGGAGGCCATGCCTACTTTCTATGGATGGAAATCATCATCTATAGTGCATGCACCTTATGCATATAACCAATGATAGAGAGTGCCCGCTACTAAAGTCATATGCAACAAACACAAGCAAATATACCAGCCTCATTGTTAAGAAGGAGAATATTGCAACTATGGGTAACTATTGCAACAACATCAATAGGAGAATCACTAATAAAACCCATTGAACACAAACAAGGTCTTACCTTGTATTAAAGAATTGTGCAATTACATTGCATATGGAGACCATGTCAAGTTGAATCCACCATGCTTAGAAGACCTTGACAATAATTAAGTCCTCGACAAAGTAGCTGGTGTCATAGTGGAAGCATAAACAATGATGGAGTGGAATTAATTCCACATTACTAGCATGCCATGCATGTAAATCAAGAAAATAAAGTGATAAGTCTTTGGCTACAACAACAAGCTCAATAGTTTTAGCGGATACCAAAGTCCCTTGCTAGTATTGGCATGGATACATCACAATTTGATGTTGTCAAATGTAAAATGTGAGCTTATATCCGCATATTTCCAATGCCCCAAATGTGTCTCCCACCTACCATTGCAGTAGAGGATTCTCCTCCTCCAGTGATGAATGTTATGCCATCAGTGATTCATGCAGAGATGATAGCATATCACTCACATGTTCCCTTTCTCATTTTGGATCTCACTTTAGATGCTTTGCTTGCATAGAATGAGGGTTATCCATGAAAGACTTGAGAAATGCCAATCACTTTCTTGGTATGCGCATAAAGAGAGATAGGAAACGTGGAATTCTTGAATTGTCTCAAGAAAAGTACATCCACAAGGTCTTACAACATTTTAGTATGCAAGGGGGAAGTCATTGAGTACCCCAATCCAAGCATATTTAAAAATCAGCAAGAAAGATTCTCCCAAGATAGATGTTGAGAAAGAGGAAATGGCAAAAGTGCCATAATCTGCAACAGTTGGCAGTTTGATGTACGCTATTGTAGCACAAGACCATACATTGCACATGTAGTGGGAGTAGTTAGTAGGTACATGTCAAACCCTGGCAAGAAGCAATGGGAAGCAGTGAAGTAAATCCTCAGATACCTGAAGGGTACAACTATCAAGTGTTTATGCTTCGAGAACAACAATGATCTATTGTGCGTTACACGGATGTAGATTATGCGGGTTGTGTGGATAATAGAAGATCCACATATGGCTATGTGTTCATGTTTGTTGAAGCGACTATCTCTTGGGGATCGTGTCTCCAAGACTTCACGTCTTCATCTACCACTGATGCAGAGTATGTTGCTGCGTCTGACGCTAGCAAGGAAGCCATATGGTTAGTTCATCTAGTGGGAGATTTGGGCATTCACGAGGTTCTAGTACTGCATTGTGATAGTCAGAGTGCCATTGCTTTGGCAAAGAATCCGGTGTTTCATTCAAAGTACAAACACATAGAGATCAGATACCATGTGATACAAGATGTATTGGCTAGCAAGCGCATTGAGCTTGTCAAGGTTCACATTGACAACAACCCCGTAGATGCTCTAATGAAGAGCTAAGCCTTAGAGCATTTTACACACTGCATAGAGCTTATGGGTGTAGGATGAAGCCTAAACAATGCTTCATCAACTTTGTATAGACTAACTATACTGACGCGACTATTGGCCACCCTGACCTTCAAGTGGGAGGTTGTTGGGGTGTAGGTCAGGTGGCCATGGGAAGCACCCCCTATTCACTTACTCTCTAATGAATATAGGGAGAGAAAGTGAGAGTTGACTCTAAATCTCACTTTCCTACTTCACTAACCCAAGTGCTGTGTATGCTCTTTATCTCCTCTCTCCTTCCCTCTCTTGCACTCACCGCATGGCGTTCCTACATGAAATGTGGCCCAAGTCGTAAAGTGGCTCTCTGCAAATTGATTGTACCATTTATCTGATAAGCCATCCAAGGTTGATGGGAAGAGTACCAAATAGGCATCTTCTCTGTTGAGACCACGACCCCTATAGAGAGATACAAATCTCATAGCATGGTCGTCTGCATCCTTTATGGAGAGACCTTTGAAAGTCGAGAACTTGATGTTGGTTAGCTCCTCTATGGCTATCTGCTCCTAAGATTGTTGCTCAAGCGGTTTCTGTAACATCGTGGGTGAGAACTGTACTAGGAAAGGTGACCTAGGAGGGGAAGAACTGGTTGAGGGAGTGGAGGTAGCTAGGGAGGAAGGTGGGGGTAGACTCCACTAGACTAGGGTGAGAGACTACTAGACCAGACGAGAGACTAGACCAGGACCAGTGACTAGACCAAGAAGAGAAACTAGACCAACTAGCCTAGACTAGCGTGGACTAGACCAAGCTGGTAAAGGGGAATTTGGACAAGACCAAGCTGGACCAGAGTAGTTGAGACTAGCAGAAACATAGGAGAGAGCTTAAAACCAACTAGCTCCTTGACCTGTAGGGGCAACTAAGTGAGACTTAGGTTGAGGTCCCACCGAGCATGCCAAAAGTGAGAGCACATGTAGCGAAGATAATGTCTCATGCTCCCTACTGTGGTTTCTCCTCATCATAGGGGATTCACTAATATTGGGAAGGAGATGCCACCTACGTGCATTCCATTAGGAAAACCTCCCCTATATACAGGCCTAGTCCCCTACCTATGAAGATTGAAGCGCTAATATAACCCCCTCCATACGGTCTTCGTAGTATTAACATGACTCCCTACCTTATATGTAAAATTAATTCAATAGCTTAAAGAAAATTCCAAGAACTCCATGATTTTTTTTACTAGAGTTTCCCCTATAAAGAAACCAAATTCGCAAATTTACATGTGCCACCTACTTTTAGTATTCCTACATGGGATTTAAGGCTTTGTAATCAAAGAGTATACCCAATATCTTTGGACTCAAATACTTTGCAAAATTGAAAGTTATTTGATTTAAAATGAAGAAATTAAAAAAAAAAACTTATAACCACTTCAAATCTCAAGTTACAGCTGAACAATAACCTTAGGAAAACCATACATGTGAAAGTTACATACTAAATGAGTTGTGAACTTCATAGTACAATTTTCAAAAATCAATTTAGATCACACAAATTCAAAAGGGAGTCTTTCCAATGTTAATAGAAAGTTTGTCAACCTGCAAGATACAACAATTTATATGAGAATTGCCAAAAAAATCATCCCTAGATAGAATAGTTTAATCTATCTTTGATAGTTATTTAGATTGATAACTTCATTTTTATGTCATAAAGATAAAAACATTATAATCAACCTTTCAAATTGACCAAGCAGCGTATGACGTAATTAGGGTTACCTTTCACATAGTCATTAAAGACTTTTGTGATAGCAATGGCATTCGGAGGCAAAGCACAACCCCAAGGACACCTCACCAAAATGGGATTTTGGAAAGGATGAACAGAACAATCATGGAACGAGCACGAAGCATGCGGCTACATGCAGGCCTACGGCTTGAGCTTTGGGAGGAAGCTGTAAGTACGTATGTGTACTTAATCAATCGGTCACCCTCAACGGCATTGGATGGGGGAGTTCCAGAAGAGGCATGGACAGGTAAACCGGTGAATTATGCATTTCTCAAAGTGTTTGGGTGTGAGGCTTTCATGCACATAGATAGAAGCCTAAGATCAAAGTTAGATGCAAAGTACAAAAAGTGTTTCTTCATTGGCTATGGAGAAGGAGACTTTGGGTATCGCCTATGGAATCTTGAAGATGGTAAAATATTAAGGAGTAGGGATGTAATTTTTAACGAACAAAATATGTACAAAGATTACTTGGAAAGAAAACAAACAAAAGAAACAGGTGATGAGTACATGGAGCTTGAGGATGGTGAAGACTCAAGGACTGCAAACGGTGACAATGTGCAACAACGTCAACCAAATGAGGAGCCTCAACCTATTCCGCGAAGATCTACAAGAGCAAGTAGACCTCCAGAAAGGTTTGTTCCTTCCTTCAACCTTCTCTTGATCTCAGATTCTGGAGAGCCGGAATCATATGAAGAAGCTATGCAACATGAATCCAAAGAAGAATGGACGAAGAGCATGCAAGTGGAGATGGACTCACTACATCGCAACCAAACATGGGAGTTGGTTGAGTTGCCTAAAGGTAAGCGGGCACTTCAAAACAAATGGGTGTACAAGCTAAAGGAAGAAGAAGGTGGGAAGAAAAGGTACAAGTCTAGGCTTGTGGTAAAAGGTTTTTCTCAAAAGAAAGGTATTGACTTCAATGATATATTTTCTCCTGTTGTAAAAATGAACTCAATTAGGCTTGTCTTAAGCCTTGTGGCTGCTCATGATCTAAATCTCGAGCAAATGGATGTAAATACGGCATTCCCTCACGGTGACTTAGAGGAGGAAATCTACATGCTTCAACCAAAGGGTTATGAAGTAAAAGGTAAGGAGAAAATGGTTTGCAGATTAAAGAAGAGCTTGTATGGTTTAAAGCAAGCATCAAGACAATGGTACTTGAAGTTTGATCGATGGATGTTGGATCATGGATTCACAAGATGCAACTCGGATCACTGCGTCTACACGGAGAATTTGGGAGATGGGAAATTCATCATCCTAATGTTGTATGTTGATGACATGTTGATTTCAAGTGCTAACATGCAGGACATCAAAGACCTAAAAGAGGAGCTGTCCAAATCTTTTTCACTGAAAGATTTAGGTGCTGCAAAGAGGATACTTGGTATGAAAATATCAAGGGACAGGACGAAGAAGACAATAAAGCTATCTCAAGAAGATTACATCAAGAAGGTACTAGAAAGGTTTGCAATGAAAAATGCAAAACCAGTTTCTACACCTTTGGCTGGTCATTTTAAACTAACGAAGGATATGTGTCCAAAGACACAAGAGGAGATAGCCTATATGTCTAAAGTTCCATATGCTGCAGCGGTAGGTTCTCTAATGTATGCTATGGTCTGGACAAGGCCAGACCATAGCATACATTAGAGACCACTACATGTGCAATGTCTAGACAAGGCCAGACATTGCACATGCAGTGGGAGTTGTGAGTAGGTTCATGGACAACCCAGGTAAAGAGCATTGGCAAGCTGTGAAGTGGATACTTAGGTATCTAAAAGGGACAACAACAAATGCTTTGTATTTTGGAGGAACTGATATTTTTTTAGAAGGGTATGCTGATGCAGATATGGCAGGTGACAAAGATACTCGAAGGAGCACTACTGGCTATGTGTTCACGGTTGGAGGCACAGTAGCATAGGCCAGACCACTACATGTGCAATGTCTGGACAAGGCCAGACATTGCACATGCAGTGGGAGTTGTGAGTAGGTTCATGGACAACCCAGGTAAAGAGCATTGGCAAGCTGTGAAGTGGATACTTAGCTATCTAAAAGGGACAACAACAAATGCTTTGTATTTTGGAGGAACTGATATTTTTCTAGAAGGGTATGCTGATGCAGATATGGCAGGTGACAAAGATACTCGAAGGAGCACTACTGGCTATGTGTTCACGGTTGGAGGCACAGTAGTAAGCTGGGCTTCAAAGCTGCAGAAAGTGGTTTCACTTTCTACCACGGAAGCAGAGTATGTAGCAATGACCGAGGCAAGCAAAGAAATTCTGTGGCTTCACAGATTCTTAGAAGAGCTTGGATTCAAACAAGACAATTGTGTCTTGTACAGTGATAGCCAAAGCGCTATCCATCTTGCGAAGAACTCAGCCTTTCATTCAAGGACAAAGCACATTGAGGTGAGATATCACTTCATACGCACTCTTTTGGATGAGGGACAACTAAAGCTAGGAAGGTGCATACAAGTGAAAATCCTGCAGACATGTTTACAAAGGTGGTCAACAAGGAGAAGTTGAGATTTTGCTCATCTTCAATCGGCATTCAAGGATAAGAAGCCAGAATGGAAAGCAGTCACAGGTTTGGTTTGGAGATCAGTCTCCAAGTGGGAGATTGTTAAGTATGGAGCCTGATTTACCCTTGTAATTTTCTGTGGTAAAAGCGCACATTTGTAAGGCCCCCATTATGAGGAGAAGCCATCGTGCGTGAAGGAAAATCACTCACTGGAAACCAAAATTTTCACGGACAAGAATCACGGGCAACTTTAAAGGAATATTCTTTTTCGCCGGAATATTATTGCCGGACGGCGGCCGGAAAGTGGTCGGAAAACAACCGGTCGGTTGGCCGGTGGCCGGTAGTCAATGGCCGATGGCCGGGGGTCGGAAGTCAATGGCCGGTGGTCGAATTCAATGGCTGGTGGCCGAATTCAAAAGCGGACTTGTCTTCTCAAGGGCGGCCACACATGGGCGGATTGGAGGGTCCGATTTGGACTTATTCGCACAAGTGCGACTACACATGGCTGTCTCTCATAAGAGAGGGCAGCCCTTTTGGCCTATAAAAGGAGGCCATTTCTACACACATTTCATAGTGTGAAGTTGATGCAACAAGGTGAGTGTGAGGTGGTGAGAGTGAAGCAAGGCGGGAGCTCCATTAAGGGTATAATCCCTTTGTAAACTACTTCTTGTTTTGAAGTACTAAAGCCATTGAGTGGCTGCTTTCCCGTGGACGTAGCCCACATTAGGTGAACCACGTATATCGTGTGTACTCTCTCTCTCTCTCTCTCTCTCTCTCCCTACTCTATAATCTCGTGTATATAAATCTGTCTCTCTCCATTAAGTAATCTAGTCAATTATCTATTTAGCTACGTCTTATTTCCTAACAAGAGAGAGTTTAGGAGGCCTGTAGAAGAGACCCTCAAACGAAGACTCTGTCCCATACGAGAGGAGGAATCCAAAGAGCAAGAAGTAATAAACTTTAAGTTCTTCTGAAGATGTGGCTACACGAAGACGGCGATCTAGACGATCGCCAACTCCTCCCAAGAAAAAAATATCAACACACGGTCCTTCTCCTTGTCACTCCAAAAGGGAAGAGAGGAAACAAAGGAAGAAACAGATCTTTGACCTGCGATATGGGATTTTTTTTTTTTTTTTATAGTGACATAGTTTAGCGCTCGATAGTCCACATATATGCGGTATGTACCATCTTTCTTTTGCACTAAAAGGACTGGAGAACAAAAGGGAGAGGAGCTAGGCCTCACCATCCCTTTGTCTACCAATTCTTGTACTTGCCTCATGATCTCCTCTTGTTGAGCTTGAGAAACTCAATAAGGAGGCTTGTTAGGCGGTGAGATTCCTGGTAGGAGCTCAATTCGATGGTCATCATCCCCTTGTTTTGGAGGTAAGTCCATAGGGATATCATCGATAAACATATCTCCACCCCACCGTGCTATCTTACAGCCTCCCCCTAGCGTACACATTGTCCAGCCGTGCAGGTGGCCTTCCCATAGGACCCATGTCCTTACATTAACCCCCCCCCCGGAGAATGGTTTTCGTCCTCGAAAACAAATGTAGGAAAATGTTTCTTAAGTGCGGAGACATTCTCCCATGTAGAACCTTCTTCAGGTCTATCTAGCCATTTTACCAACACCTGTCGTCTAACATGATGTCTGGTGCGAAGCTCATGAGAATCCAAAATCTTTTCGGGCTCATGAGAAATGCTTGGCAATTCAATAAGGTCAACTAACACACGTGTGTCAATGACGTTATCATTCTATCATAGCTGTTTTTGTAAACGGCTAACATGAAAAACAGAATGAACTGGTGAGTGCTATGGGAGAGCTTACTTATAGGCCACTTGACCTATACTTTGAGAATGGTAAACGGTCCACAATAGCATGGTAAAAGTTTAGCAACTTTTCCCGTCTTTAGAATTTTGGAATGCTCCGAAACTTTGAGGAAAACCTTGTCTCCTTCTTTGAAAGTAGCAAGACAACGATGCTCATCTGCGTACTTCTTATATCAATCTTGAGCTTGCTTAACATTTTGTCGAGCAACTTGAAGCATGTCAAAATGGTCTTGGAGAAAATCCTTCACTTGTTGTATCTTCTCCTTAGCCAACCCCACCGTAACAGGTGATCTAGATTGAAATCCATACAAAAGCATAAATTGACTAAACCCTGTAGTCACATGCTTTGAACTATTATAAGCAAATTCCAATATAGGTAAGTAGTCTTCCCAATTGGTTTGCTTCTTGCTAACGTACGCTCCTAGCATATCCTATAGCACTTGATTAACTCTTTATGTTTGACCATCCGTTTTTGGATGATCAGTTGTACTTAGATTAAGTTTAGTTTCCATCTTTTGGAACAGAGCTCTCCAGAAGTGATTATCAAACTTTCGATCTCTTCCACTAATGATACTAGTTGGAAGACCATAGAGTTTATATATATGCTCTACAAATAGCTATGCTAATTTTGGTGTCTTAACCGCAGTCTTTGTGGGAATGAATCGACCCATCTTTGTGAGACGGTCTACAATTACCCAAACGGCATCATGGCCACGATTTGTAGTAGGTAGTCCTACTACAAAATGCATAGAGATACTCTCCCACTTACCTTGTGGAATCTCTAAAGGATGTAAAAGGCCACCTACCTTGAGATGCTCTGCCTTATTAACTTGGCACTGTTGGCAGTTTAGTACATACTCTTGAACATCATGATGTAAGCCCGGTAAATAAAATTGTCGTCGAACTAAGGCATACGTCTTACGAATACCTAGATGACCAGCACTTGAACTATCGTGACACTCAAATAAGATTTGGCACCTAGTGTGTGAGTCCTTTGGCACACATACTCTACCTATGTGGAGTAAGTAGCCATCATCAATGGAAAAAATCTTGCATCGCTTAAGCTCTTCCTCAATAGGGGTGGAGCTTTGTGTGTTGGAGTTTTCATCTGCACGTGCAGAGACATGTTGGTTTGGCTGTTCAGAGACATGTGAGTGCGAGGGATCTCTTTTTAAAACTGCACTCCACACTTTATCATGTGATCAATCTTGTGCACACTTGCCACGTAATGACTCTAAAAATCCATTCTTTATTTCCGTGAAAGCAAGTGAATTAATCTGAGGCATCCGACTTAGTACATCCGCTACTACATTATATAACCCTTGCAATATCATAGCTTACAATCATAATCTTGAACGATTTTGGCCCATCTAGCTTTATGGCCCTTCAAGTCCGTTTGAGTAGTAAACCATTTGATACTCTCATGGTCAAAAACTACTTCAAACTCGGCACCATATAAATAGTGTCGCCACTTTCGTAAAGCGTGAATTATGGCATAGAGCTCTCTCTCATAGACAGAATAATTATGTTGAGCTCTATCTAACTTTTTACTTTCAAAGGCTATAGGTCTTCCCTCTTGGAGAAGTACCGCACCAATTGCTTTATCACTAGCATCAGTCTCTACCACAAACGGCTTAAGTGGGTCGACGATTGCTAGGATGGGAGCAGGGGCTATAGCTACCTTGAGATGTTCGAAACTGCGTTTTTGCGCTTCTTCCCAAGATAAGGTCTTACCTTTTGCTTTAAGTTGATCGGCATAGGAACAATGATTTTGGCATAGTCACGGATATACTGCCGATAAAATCCAGCCATGCCTTAAAATATTTAAAGCTTGTTGGCGGATATGTCGTGACGGACGTCGGCACAGCAAGAACTCACCTAACAAGATTTGTCAGCTAAGGACAAAGATCGACCCGCAAGCACGTGGAAGCAAGCATAGGGTGTCAACCTACACTTGACCGACTCTCGACTACTTCCTACAGAGGTCTCTACCCAATGTCTAAGCTACAGCCTTCAGATTTCCTACAACGCTTCCAAGAGCCAAATACCCATCAAACGTTCTCGAAACGCCACAGAACTTGAAGGAAACCCTATTAACACCAATAGGTTGCTCTCCCTAAGGTCCATGAACCAAAATCCCAACCCTAAACACCTGGTGCAAAATCACGTAGGATATCTGGTTGAAATTTGAAGGTCGTCGTTTCCGAAAACTAAAGTGCCTAATGTGTAGCTGTACTCGATGCGAACGCGTGGATATGCTGATATGCGAAAACGGATAACGTATGCTCACCAAATCACCAGATGTAGCTCGTGGGTCGAGTTCGCAAAACCAAACCGTACACCTGCAATGTAGGTATTGTAGCTCTCGTCGGGGACAACACGCTGCACTTCTCCTCACTCGATTCCGACCACCGGTGCACGTGTAGCGTCAAGATGAAACTCTCACTCTCTCTTGTACACAGTACGCTCACTCACACAGACATAACTTTTTTAAAAATGACAAAAGGTTTTTTTATTAAGGTTAAAAGTGGTATAAATACCTTACAATCTCAAACCCTAATGTTCCAATTTAACCATCTACTCAATCTAAATGTCAAAAATGGGACACAATCTGGAGCTTCTGCAAGCCCCACTATTTACAAAGGTGAAATGTCGATTTTTCTCAATTAAATAATAATTACAAAAAATAATATTCCATCGAGCAATCATTCTCCGTAGGGTGTGTCCAGCTGCTAACACTCCCCCCCTCCTAGTTCATGTTGTCCCTGACATGGCCGTAGAGCTGCTTCTTTAGTGGAGGCTTTCTCTCATCTTTAGAAGGGACTTATATCGCGCATGTTGGGCGAGTAACGTCGGGCCAAATATATATGTGTTGATGGTGAAGAAGCCGGTGTAGAAGGCTTCTTCAAAGGCCTGGAGGTGATAAGAAGGCAAAAACATAATTCTCTGGTATAGTGCATGTATCACCTCGTGAGAAGGCTGAGCCGACAGATCGTAGGCACATCTATATGTATCTTGGAAGAAAAAGATATTGTCTGTCGCCTGTCCAGGTTTCGAAGACAGCCAGAAGGGTTTTACATATTTTTCTCAGCATGATGCAAGATAGGTCAAGCGAGCCAATGAACAATTTGACGGCGCCCGTTAGAGTTTTCACCATGTATTGCTCACTCATTCTCTCGCCTGCCTTCAAGCCTGGCAGCTTCGGGTAATTGAGCCAAGTGGGTTGGCTTCTCTGCAACAGCTCTTGGGCTTTCCATGTCCTCATCCTTGGTAGAGGGCAAAAACTGAGGTTGTCTCTGATTCTTTTGGGCGCCTCTACCACATGAATTAGATATTGTGTATATTTTGTGAGCCATGCCTTTCTCCACCTGGGTTGAGAATCCACTATCAGCTTAACTCCTTCAGGTTTGGAGATATCTGCTTTGTATAATGGCATTGTAGGCTCTTCTTTTATCCGTTTGTTGATAGTAGCAGCTTCATACTTTAGAAGTGGATATGGGATAGAAGGTTGTAGCCATTCACGCCGAATGGTATTGGCATCTATCTTCTGAATGGTCATTGATTTAAACACTCTCTGCTCCCACTCCAATGCTTCTTTGGCTGTGTCTCTTACTGCCACTTCTATGGCCTTCTGCAGCTTTTCTTCTTCTTCTTGTGTCAGATCTTGGGGTTCTTGTGAGGGTCCCACCAGGATGTGCTCTTGCATGGTGGTGTCCACTGGATCTAACACATTCTCTATGTCGATTCCTTCCGTTGTTGTTGGCCCGATGCTAAACTGTTGCTCTTCAGTTTGTTGTTGGCCTTTCAACTCATCTATCTGCTATTGAAATTCCTTCTTTTCCTCTTTCGCTTGATCTCTCGTGTTTACTAGGAGGTCGTTCAGATCTGCATTGATTTTTTCCGCCTCCTCAAGCTTCCTCTCAATGGCTTCATTTTATGTTTGCGATCTCTGAAATTCCTCGTCCATCTTTCTTTTGACGGCTTCTAGCTCATTTTTCATGGCCTAGTTCTCTTCTTCCAAGTGGTTTTCCATTACAAGAGATCCCTCGCCCAGCATCAGTCTTTGCCTCTTATCCAGTGTTAACTTCTTTTGGAGTTCCTTCATTTGTTCTTCATACAAATCAATCTCTGAAGTTGGTCGAGCTAGCAGCTCTGACTCTGGCCGGAGATGCCCTTAGCCTTTGGATGGTCTGATCTTTTACTTTAATCTGATCTTTTAGCTCTATTACCTCATCCTGGCTTGCCTCATGTTCTATCTCGGCCTTTTCCTTGGCATTCCTCAAGGTTTCCACCTCTTTGGACTCTTCAGCAAGTTGTAGAGTCAGATTGTCCCTCTCTTTTCCGCATCCGTCAGTGACTTGCTGATTTCCTTGTATTCTTCCTCTGCTCTTTGAAGTTTGTGTTATGTTGCCTGATTCTGTCGTTCCATCTCCTGGCATCTTTGTAATGCCACGTCCAGACTGGCTTGTAGCTTTGTTTGTTTCTCTATATTCTCTTGGCCCTGTTTCTGCAGTAAGTCCACTTTAGCCTTGATATAAACTTCATTTGTTTTGAGAGTATCAATCTCACTCTCAGTGGCCATTGATCTTGCTCTGAGCCCGGTTAGCTTTTGCATTACCACATCCCAATCATTGGTTGGTGGTTGTAGGTCTACTGTATCGATGGCCATCTCTTTCAATTCCACTAACCAAAGGCTCTACATATGTTCCTTGGGCCTAGTACTTGCCAACTCAAAGGCTACAGTAGTTGCCTCTTCTCGAGAGTACCCCGCAGCTAGTAGATCAAGAAATATTCTGAAATTTCTTTCCTCTGGATCGGGCTTCTCCTCTTTTGGCTCAGCTTCTGCCTTCAGCTCTTCCTCTTTGTTTGTCTCTTGCTTGGACTCTTTTTGTTCATCAGTTCTATTCAGCTCCTCCTTTTGTTGGGTTTGTGGAGGGCTAAGAGGAGGTGGTGATGGGGGTGGGCTGGATTCCCGGCTTGACGATGGAGCTGCTGGCTTCTTCTTGAAATCTCGATCCGCCTTGGTCTTTCTCTCTCTTTCTTTGCCTTCCTGCTCTTCTAGCAGCTGCCGTCTCACTTCGTCCACTTCTTCTTCTATAAATGGGATATTCGGGATATTCTCCGCCGTAGCATCTAGGATCTCAAAGTTTTTGATATAGTCTTCAAACCGATCCCGGTGAACCCTTCGAGATGATCCCGACATGGCTTCAAGGGATGGCTTCCACAACTTGCTTAAATCTCCTTTGAGTGCTCTCTCGGCTCTGAAGCTTTCCATTAGTCTTTCTAGCCGTGCCGCTTTTTGTGACTTGGTTTCTTTGATCGGAACTTGTAGACTTTATTTCTTTCCTTTCTTTGACTCTGGCGGCTCTTCTAGCACGGTCTCTAACCGGCGCTTCATCCTTGTGGCTACCCTGGGTGCCTTGGGTGGTTCTTCTTCCTTATCTTCCTTTAGCTTTAGCCAATCATTTTGTGAGGGAGGTTCAGGCCAGTTTCCTTTGGCATGCAATGCTCCATAGACAACTTTTGTTATCAGCTCACCAGGTACAATATAGGTGGGATTTTTGTTCCCCATCTTCACCAGGTTGTCATGGATGTAAGCAGCATAATTTATCTCTTTTGGCTTGCCCTTCTGCATTGCCCAGGTGAAGGTGGTAACAATGGCTCTAGGTGGCATTCTGTATTTTTGTGGCCGCTTTGTACACATGTGGAAGTATTGATTGTAGAGTTGGCTCATGATAGCCACCTTCGGGTTTGCAATGTCTTCAAAGGTGTAGTTATTCTTCTTTTTCGAGTAGAACTTGACTTCATCTCGCCTCTTTGTCACACTGTCCCCTTTATTTGAGATGTCAAGTGTGGCTGCCACCACCCTCTCTGTGATAACAATCATGGTATCTGGCTTGCCTTGCAGATCTATGACTCGGGCCACTCCATCTTCTTTGATTGTGGTTACAAATTCCCATACTCTTTTGATGTCAATTCCTGTTGGCAAAGCTTCAAAGTAGTTATGAAGATCTAGCTTCTCCAAGTAATCCCCCATCTTGCTCCTGACAAATTCATTGAGCTCTCGTGATATCATGGGTATCTCTACTGCATTTCCTTTAGAATCTTTGATTACTCCTTGGTGGACTCTCAGATCATTGGACTCTAGCAGATCATTCTGAATCCATGTGCTTGTGGGCTTCAGGGTTCCTTCTGGGATCACAAATGGCTCCACTTCTTCCAGGTAGTCTTTTATAGTCATCCTCTTCTTCTTTGCAGGTGATTTTGCGGCTGGCATGGATCTTGTTGCACTCAGTAGTCCAAAGTTAGCGTTTTTTCCATATTAGGCTGATAAACTGAGTTCTAACTACCCAAATGACTTGAAAATTGAAAATAAAACTTATAAGGAACTAGGGAAACTCTGCATTTGCCCACAGTAGGTTCTGGCTAAAAAATTATCATTTAAACATCCTACGCGTAGGATATCTAACTTGTCTGTTTTTTGTGAAACTTGGTAGGCTGGTGGCCCTTGACCTGTGCAACATGGCTATGTAATTGGAATTGGGTTTGGGCATCAAAAAGTGCAATTTTGGGCAGATTTAGGCTTTAGGCTCACAAATTGGGTAAGATGTCCTCAACAGGTGGCAAATGATATTCAAATGGGTTGAAAGTTGATATACACGCTCCTTGCACCATGTTAATGGCTCCCATGAAGTCAGATCCTGCACAGTAGGTCAAAATCACACTGGAGACATCCTACGCGTAGGATGTCTATTTCATCAAAATGACTTGAAGTTGGTTCTGGGGTTAGCCCTTAGTATGTGGAACATGGCCCTGCTCTTGGATTTTGATTTGGATAAGCATTGGTGTTGTTAAGAGCATGTGTGGTGTTTTTAGGCTCAAAAAGTGCATCTTGGAGGTTTTGGGGACCAAAGGTGATGGGAATGGCTTGAAATTTGATACATGAGCTTAGGAAGGTGTTATAAGGAGATCTGGAACTCAAAAATACCATCTGGGGGCCAAATTGGTCATTTAGACATCCTACACGTAGGATGTCTATTTCATCAATTTTCACATCTTACCCCACAGTTAGCTTGGCAATGTGCTCATGAGTATATTGTGCAAGTTTCATGTGTTTTGGACTAGTTTTGGTAGGTCTATGACCCATTATTGCCTCTATTCTCTGACTTTGCATTTTTTTATGCACATGAGGTCGACTTTTGTCCAAATGTAATGAAACTTGGTGGCTAGCATGTACAGGCTATTCAGAAACTGTGTGTGATGTGAGATGTTGAGTTTGGTTCCCAAATGTGGCCTTGAGACATCCTACGCATAGGATGTCTCTTGATGAAATTTATGTGAGAAGTGCTACTGGTGCCTGCCATGAGCCCCCCTGAGTCCCTTTTAAGCCCTATTTCAACAAAAAAGTCAAATAGATAGAAAGAAACTCCCTATTTGGCTTTCAGAGCCTCTGAGCCGTTTTCAGACTCTTGGAGTGCTTTTCGGCGATGAAATTTCTTGATGTTAGTCTCCATAGCTTCACGGTCCCTTGGGGATCCTTGCCATATGGTTTTTGTTGACTTTGGATTCACCGGAGCTCCGTTTGGCAATTTGTCGCTCTGGAAGCGCCCGTGGTTGCGTTTACATGTCGTCAATGACTTGTGGTGGTCTACCACCATAGGACTTGGTTGTTGATGGTCTAGGAAAGCCGCTCGTGAAGTTTGGTGGCAAACGGACATGTGGTTTGGCCGTGAGAGCTAGTCGACGCTTTGTGTGTCTGATGCCGTTTCTGAATCTTAGTGCCACTTCGGGTCACCTTATGGCCATGTGGGCTATATAGACTTGTTGAGCATGTCGAGATGCTCCTACCCATGAGTTTTGGTAGCAATTGGGCACCTTTCCACCGATTTACCATTTGGTGGCCTCTTGCGGGGCTCTAGAAGTTAGGGTTTTTCCCAATGGTTTTCCGCCGCCTTTGGGCATCCAAGAGTGGTCTCCTATGCTAGGGTAAGCTGCCGATGAAGTTTCATTGCTTTTGGGTTAGCCGTTAGGTGGCCACTTCTACCTGTAGGTCTCTACTGCTCGCTTCCCGTGTGAACCCTACGCTAGTTTTCGTGACAAAACATCAAACATACACGAAAAGTTCAAGGTGGTGAGCCTACCTCTCATGTCTAGAGCCTGTCGGGTGGTCATGCGCATCGTAGAAGCCGTTGGAAGTCCGGTTCGCTCTAGGTGGCAAGAGCTCTCTCTCAAGAAGGCAATAGTAGAAATGAGCTTTAAATGAAGTGAAAAAATCTTATAATGGGGGTCCGCGAACCACTTTCCATGAAATTTAACATGTGCTCTCAACTTCTTGCAAGATGCAGTTTAGGCTCGAAAAATTCTTAATTTGGACTCCATTTGCTCAGTTTCCGAGAAATTTGACGTTTCGGTCAAAATCTGGCCAAAACACGCTTTCAGGTCCATTCACATAATTGCACCCCCATTGTACCATAGGTTTTCCTATAGTCACTGATTATACCCATATTTTTTGTTTTTCATTACGACCATATTTCACCTGCTTTTTGTATTTTTGAAATTTTTCTATCGATAATTAGTAAAATTAAAAATAAAATAGCAAAATAAATCCCGAAAATCCCCAAAAATTATAATAACTCAAAAACATCACCGCAAAACACTATATACACTCACATAAAATTTTTATGGCCGGATTTCTCCGTTTTATCAATATTTTTTCTGAAAAATGGCTATTTTTACCTATATACACACACCTAGGGGCTTGATTTGGTGTTTGGCCCCATATACTTGTAGATTCATTCTGTATAAGGGTATATGTACTTAGGTTAGTTCTAAAAATTTCACAATCAAACGACAACCCTCTAAAATAGTCGAAAAACATGCCCTTTTTTGCTCTTTTTACCATTGGGTCCGCATTTATGCCTCCCCCCCTCCTAGCCGGAGTCCCCCCGGACGACAAGGTATTGCCTCGGTGTATGTGTTGTGCATGGGTTAAAAATTGTGCTAATGGTCGGACATGTAAGGTGGCCCTATATGATGCATACTCGGTCAACACATGGAAAAATCAATGTTGTGCAAGAGGAGGTAATGAGCAAAATGCTTATTGGCATTCGACGTCGAGGTTTCCTGTTTGTTGTTGATATGGTTGGTGGATTTTCTTTGCAAGTAAAATTTGTAACTCTACAGCTCTCTGTTTGATCGTCTTTCTTGCAAAAGTCGCTTGGTTTGCCACTACTGTCGATAGGCCATGGTTGTCTCCTTGGAGAGAATTGTCCTGGCGGAATTGGCCCTAGTCTTTGTCTCTTTTGCTTTCCATTTGTAGCTTTGTTTTGGAGGTTTTTGTAGGTTTATTGCTACTTTTGTGGTTGTCATTGTTGTGCTGTTGATTGGCACCCACATAGATCGGTTGGCCGGTTTCATATGTAGTGTGTGTCTGCATGCCGATGTTGCTTGTATTGAAGAGAGTTCCTGTTGATTTGGTTAAAGGATCCAAATGCGAGTCGCATTTAAGTTGTTACTGAGCATTCTCTTTGGGATCCATATCTTTCTTGTGCCCTTGGTTTTTGGTTGAACTGTGTGCTTCTGTTGACTTCTTTTGTTGTATTGTGGTAGGTCTGCCATTTCACCTCTATCCTTCCGCACCCATACTGGCTTTTCGCGTGTTGCTAACTTTGATCTTTGCACTGCGGTCTGTGTTGTTTTATGCTTGTAGTGAACATGGGTGGCAGTTCTTTTGTTGGTCGCCATGGGTATCGTGTTGTTCTTTAGTGGCACCCATCCTTTTGGTTCTTTATCCAGTGATTGCATTGCTGCCATCTGATTCGTCCGGGATTGCTGAGCAAAGGCTACCACCTTGTGCATGCTGAATTTTGACTGCATCCGCATTCCAATCTATCTGCACATTATACTCTTTTTGCCAAGGCTGTCCCAACAACATGGGGTGTTGTGTGCTTTCATCCTCAACCACATAAAACTTATGTGGGTAAATATATTGATGTACTTGTACATGCAATATAATCCAGCCCAATGTTTTTAGCAAATGTGATGTACTACTTTCCAGCACTTGTGGAGTAGGATGTAGTTGACCTTTGGGCTTGAGCTGTTTGTATAATCTGTAAGAGATTAGATTTTCTTGAGCTCCAGAATCAAGCAATGCCGTCGATTCAACTTGATTGCTACCCACTTTGACTGCAATTATTGGCTCCACTGTGTCTTCATCAAAATTCGTTAGTCGAATAGCATTTATTCGCAAAGGTGATCCACATTGTTGTTGTTGTCGAAGAAGCCTTCTTTTTGCAATGCGTTCTTTTGCTTCTGCTTGGGCCTCTTCACGTACCCTTTGTTTCTCCTTCATCCATTGCTTTTCTTCATGGATTTGTTGAAGCATATCCTGTGTTAGTAGTAAATGATACTTTTTTAATCGTCGACACCCACTAATCCAATTTGTCATTTGGCTAAAAGCACGCTTTGGTGGTACAAAAAGGACTGTCCTTGACAGCACCTTTGACAAATCTTCGAGCTACAATTTCTACATGTCACATGAAAAACTACCTATCATACTATATATCAACGAATAGATCTTCAAAAGGAGAATCTAAAAACACAAGGTCCAAAAAGTTTTGACCTAAACTACAAAAATTTTACCAGTCCCCACTTTTTCATTGGTAGAAGTAAAATAGGTCCTTTTTTGTACCACCAAACCATACTTTCACCCATTTCTTCCCCTGCTAATGTAGCAAGCTTGACAGCTCCACTTTGTCATAAGTCACTAATCACAAAGGGTCCCATCCCTCGCTTTTTAAGTTTCTTGACATGTTGCTTCAAGGTATAAACAAGTACATAATCACCTGTTTTGAACTCTTTCATGCGCACATGCTTGTCAAAAACTCTTTTTGTCTTCTCTTTTTAGCATAGATAGAAGGTACAGCTCTCAATCGAAGTTCATCTAGCTTTTCAAGATCATCTATTCTTGAAGAGAGCTCATGTCCTGTCCATTCTAAGCGTTTCGCTACTCGTAGAGTTGGAATTAAAAACTCTATGGGTAGTATAGTGTTTAGACCAAACACCATGTTGTACGTTGTTGTTCCTATTGATGTTTTGTAAGCTACCCTGTATGCCCATAGGGTTGAGTGTAACTGTTGATCCCAATCTGTCCTTGACTCTGATATAATTTTAGTCAAAACAGTGCATAGTGTTTTATTTGTGGCCTCAGCTTGTCCAATGGCCTGTGGATAATATGGAGTAGATTTTCTATGTATGACCATGAATTCCTCTAGCAGATATTCAATGACTTCATTAAGAAAATGTGTTCCTCGATCACTGACAATTTCTATTGGTAGTCCGTATCTTACAAAGACATTCTCATACAAAAATTGTGTAGTGGTTCTTGCGTCTGCTTTTTGTGTTGCCTTGGCTTCCATCCATTTTGTGAGATAGTCCGTAGCCACAATGATATATTGGATATGGGTGCGATATGCAAGGGGTGAAATAGGCTCCACAAAATCAATGCCCCATTTTGCAAATGCCCTTGCTCCCATCATTGGCCGTAGTGACATCTCATCTCTCTTTATCGGCACCTTGGTGCGCTGACATGCGTCACAATGCTTTACAAACTCCTCAGGATCCATATGCAATGTAGGCCACCATATTCCTGCGGTTAAGACAATTTTTGCCGTCTTATCGCCTGAAAAATGGCCTCCACTTATTCCTCCATGTTCGTGTTCTAGAATCAGCAGGTATTCACTTTCACTTGCACAGATTCTAAGTTGATTGTCCTTTCCTCGCTTATAGAGTTGATTTCCAATTAAATTAAAGTCGCTCTACCGCCCTTTTCCGTGCTTTTGTTATGTTTTTAGGAAATGTTCTTGTTGTTAAGAAATCAATGACATATTGACGCCATGCAAGTGCAATGTTTACGTGAAACAATGTCGCGTGATCCACCGGTCGTTTGGCACTACATATAGTATAATTGTTAACATAAGCATGTGTGTCAGCATACATAGTTGGCCAATAAACCCCTAATTGTTTCAGTCTTTGGTGTATTTTCATTATTGAACAATGAAATGCACAATCCTGGACGTGTGCTTCTTAAGATAACACTCAAATTCCTCTGGATTTATACATAATTATAGAATCTGGTCCGAGCCTAGATGATACAGTCGTCCTGCAATCAACTGGAAGTTTTTTGTTTGTCGAATTTTTTGTTGTTTGGATCTGTCTTCCCTGTTATCAAATCTATCTCCAAAGGAAAGAACGCTAACAATTTCCTGAGACCATGTGGGTATCATTTCAATATTGAAAAGATAAGCGTCATGTATGTCATCGTCTACTCCTTCAAGAGCTTTCCCGTTTTGCAGCCTTGAAAGATGATCCACCCGTAGATGAGTTTTACCCTTTTTGACTACCACTGTGAAGTCAAATTCTAACAATATAATAAACCAACGTACAATTCTCCCAGTATTGCATGGTTTATTTACCAAATACAAAAGAGCTCGATGATCTATGAAGAACACAAATTTGTTTGCGAGCGAAATTTCTTTACAGCATAAATCATTCCTAACCCCTCTCTTTCAACGGTTGTGTAGTTCTTTTCTGTAGTATTTAACTGTCGGCTTGCATAACAAACTGGGAAATCCATTGCTCCGTCTCCAGGTTGAGCCAAAATACTCCCAATTGCATATGCAGATACGTCAATGTGAACATGGAATATCTTTTCCCAATCTGGTGCTTTAAGTACAGGTGATGATACAAGGTTTTCCTTAAGCTTTTGGAATGAAGTTTCACACTCCTCAGTCCATTCAAAACTGACTAATAAGCGATACAGAGGTTGTGCAATGACTGCATACATATATATGATTCTTCGATAATATCCATAGTGTCCCATGAAGGATTGTACATGTTTGGCATTAGTAGGCCTAGGCAAGTCTACTATGACTTTGATTTTGTCTAGGTCAGTGGGTTATGCCATTTCTTGAGACAATATGTCCTAAGATGTGGCCTTGCTTAACCATGAAAATGCAATTTTCCGGGTTAAGACAGATTCGATATGTTCTGCATTTCTCAAATACCTTTTGTAAATGGTCAATATGTTCTTCTCGTAGAAGAGAGTGGACACAAAGATCATCCATATATATTTCTAAGAATATTCTCAAGTATTCTTTGAACGCATGAGTCATTAACCTTTGAAAGGTAGCTGGGGCATTGGTCAAGCCAAAAGGAATAACTCTATACGCATATATTCCCCATTCTATGGAAAACACTGTTTTGTGTTGATCCATTATTGCAATTTCCAGTTGGTTATACCCTGAAAACCCATCTAGAAAGGAATAAGCTCGTTTCCCATCCACCCTCTCAAGTACATGTTTTGTCATAGGCAAGGGATAATTATCCCTTATGATGGCTGCATTTACCTTTTTGAGGTTCACACACACTCGCAGCTTTCCGTTCTTTTTGGGGACAACCACAATGGGTGACACCCAATCTGTATGTTCGATTTCATAGATGAATTCAGCATCCATCAGCTTGTCAATATCCTCTTTGATTTGTTTAGCAAATGTGTCATTATATGAGTAAGGACGTTGTTTGCTAGGTTTGGCATCTGATTTTAACGGTATTGTATGTTGGCATATCGATGGATCAACTCCTTTGAGGTCTTTATAGGACCATGCAAACACATCTTTATACTTCTTCAGAAGTTGTGTTAGCAGTTCTTCTTCCTCATGCTCTAAATCAGTTGAGATATAGACCGACTGAGGCTCTTCGCCTGGTGCAGCGAGGTCTATCCGTTTTGCATTTTCCGGCCCATCGTAAGATTCCTAGTTTATTCTTTCCCTGACTGGTGGTGTCATTATGATTTTTCTATCCTGGATGGTGAATTTTCGATAGTGGGATGGTACATTCATATTTCCTTTTTCGGACTTTTCCTTACCATCACTTTCTCCCTCAGTAGTCCATACCTCTCGTAATGACCGTTTTAGTTCTTGGTATTTCTTTTTATGCTCCAGTTTGGTCCACTCTGGGTCTTTTATTTTTTCATGTTTTGATTGTTGAGTTTTTGTTGATTTTGTTTCTGTTTTAGCCTTCCGTACCTGTTTTATTTCCTCTTGCGTTTCTTCCCTTCAAACTTTTGAGAATCTGCCTGATATTTGGTCTTTTACACAATCCTCTGCTTTGACAAGCATTCGATAGTGAGTTTTATCTTTTGTCCTCGACATCAGGTTCTCTCTAATTTTGTTTTCTGCTCTTTTTTTCCTATAGCGTTCCTAGCATCTAGGGTACTGATTGGCAAAATCATAAAACTTGATATTCGCTGTTTTCTCCCCACGCTCGCTTGAGTTGTCTAAACACTCGTTATTTTCCTCCAGATGCTCAGAGGAGTTATAAAACTCTTCTTGTTCTGGTGGTTCTACAATCTCATCTCCTGCTAGTATAAGGCTTACCATGTAATAGGGTAGCACATCATAGCCATCTTTATCGCAAAATTTTGTCATTGGGCTATCTGTAATGGTACAGACATACAATGTTTCTAGTATGTGTTCCCATTCAGAGGTTTTAAGGAATCTTTGGGAAAAGGTTCTGGAATATAATCCTTGTCCTCAATAGCTCTTTCTAAGTTGCATTCCTCTCTTTTTAAGCTCCCACAATGTGAAGCTCCGTACATCCATAGCTCTTTTTTTTTCCCTAACCATGCTGGGAGTTTGGACCTTGCCAATGTAGCTGAATCAAACTCTTCCACTGGTGTCTGGTTCACATCTTTGTAACTATGGTCTTTTAGGTGTATTTTAGTTGTAGTCTCGCCATGTCTGAGGTATATGTGGTCGTAACCCCAATCCTGGACCATCTTTAATTGTCTCATGAATGGTCTTCCCAAGATGATCTCGTAATTGTTCTTTTTTTCAAAATTGACTATTGCAAATGTATGCTCATACTCGATTCCGCACGAGGTGACAATTACTTTCTCTAAAAGTCCTAAAGGCTTTTCCATGAATCCATCTGCCAGTTGCAATTTTATTCTGGTAGCTCTCAAAGCCGGATTTCCCCATTTTTTCAGATTTCCTTGGTGGCGATAGCGACTCCTGCTCCACTGTCAAGAATAGCTTTGGAAACTACTCCTTGTAATTCTACTAGTAGTGTGGTATTTCCATCTTCTCCCTCGCAATATTCTCCAACCTTGTTTAAAGGTACCGGCCTAGTGTTTAGTTGAGGCTGGTCCAATTCTCTGATCCCTTCTTGAAGCTTCAAGGTGGGGTCTTTTACTCCAAATTTTTCTAAGCATTTGCCTATTGTGGTCCACATGTTTGGTCGTAACCTCAGGAGTTTGGCTAATGTGATTGTGCATGCCACAGGGGTGGACAATAACTCAATCAACCCTTGTGAATCCATCACTTTGTTAGAAGAAAGTCTTTGAGATGGGATTGCTCTCACCTCAGACTTGGCTTCATACTCCCCTAGGTAAGAGGGTAGAGTTTTTAGCAAGTCTGGTTGGCTGCGCCCCGAACTAATTGATCCCTGGTCTCCCCCTTGTGAATGCATATCAAAGTTCATTTGTGATCTTGCCTCAAATTCTTCAATAGGAGGTAAGATCTCATTTTTCTCTTTTCTCATGCTATTCATTTCGTAGCTCACCCGGTTATCTTTGTTGGCATCGCGGATTTGCTTCCACAGGTCATCTAGACCATTACAATCCTTACCCATTTCTACCAATGTTTTAGGCTGAAAACCATCAATTGTCTCATATGTTAGATTTGGCACTATGATAGATTCTCCCCTAGACTCAGAGGCAGTCGTGAGTCCCTCCTTTGTGTCTATTTGTTTCTCTAAAGTTGGTTTGATAGGGGTTGGAGCTGGTACTTCGTGCCAACTTGCAGGTTTACCAAGCGGGTTTTCTATCAAGGATTGAGTTGTTTCAATCATCTTTCGACACATTTTCAACCTCTGTTTTTCTATTTCAGCATATGGATAAGTCATCCATCTTTGCTCTTGGGTTCGATTGTTTTTTAGCCTGGCTTCGTATGCTTTTAAAAGTGCGTCTAACTGCTCATTTACCTTTTCTGCCAACATTGATCCTCCTGATCCTGCACTTTTGGGTTCTGCTATTTCCTTGGGCCCTATGGTTGCCGCAGTGTGTGAGCTTAGACTAGCTAGATCCTCTAACCGCTCTAATCTATCCTTCGTGTGTTTTAACTCCTCGGATAGATCCGTTTGCTCTCGTTCTCTCCTTGCTTTCATACACGCCTTTCTAGCTTTCCAAGTGCTTCTCTGATTTTTCATTTCTGAACTTGGGGCATTGGTTTTTGGCTCTTCAATTATGGGTTCATTCGTCATTCTTTGAGCTTGGGCTCGTGTCACTGCCTGAATAGGTATTACTGTCTCGTTTTCTGACCCTCCACTCGAAGGCACTGCTTCCAGCATGTTCAAGGTAGTTTTTGCTCCTTTGCTCGGGTTCTTAGGGCAATCAAGAATCAAATGAGTAATTCCACACTCGGTGCAATATGCATTGACTCTAATGATTTCATCACGAGGACAATCTCTTAGCCAATGGTCTCCACCACACTTGTAGCAGGGTCCCTTAGGCTGTTGAGGTGCTCCTTGAGCTCCTCTTTGTTGGTATGCATGTCTCTACCCGCCCATGCCTCCGTTGGCTATGAACAACAATGTTCCTTCATCCAAGCTATATATTCCTTCTCCTACTGCCTGTGCAGCTGTTGGTGGTCCTGCACTCCCCATCATGCTCCATGGTTCTGGCGTTGGGGGTTCTTTCGATGGATAATAGACAGGATTTGCAGCATATCCATTGGGATCTTTGTAATATGCATGCATAGGCACCAAAGCCTTCTCTTCTGGTTCAGTTACTGTTGGTGTGTATCTTATGCCGACTGGTCGTAATCCTGGTAGGGGTGGTTGCTGCCCCAACACTGGTTGTGGTCTTTCTACACCTACAGGTCCTGGTAGGTTTCCTGCTTGATACCTAGGCATCGGTGAAAGTTGAGGAGATGCTACCTGATCCTGGGGAGCGTACGGTCGTTCTCTTACATCTCCCTTGTTATAATAACATTCCTCCATCACATGGTTTGTCCATTTTTGTTCAATAGCACACCACTTTGGCTCTTTAGCCTGAGGTTTGGCATACAAGTTAATTTTTTTTAGCACTTCCTCTACAAGCTGCTCCTGGCTTACAATTACTTCTCCTTTCGGTGTTGTCTTAGCGGACTTGCTTCCACTTTGTTGTGAGGATGAATCGTCATCAAGATCTTTGAATTCACCCTCCTTGTAGACTGCACAATTGTCTACAAGGTAAAGAGCCTCCTTAGTTAAGTCATTTAACGTCGTGCTCCTCTTCATATGTAAGTCCTTCTAGAGATCTGCATTTCTCAGTCCTTGAATAAATATAAGCATAAGTCTGGACTAAGTTGGCAGTTCTTCCACAGGGTAGAACTTAACATATCTTTTTAGTCGTAGGGTTGCCTTTTGCACAGACTCCCCTTCTTTCTGTTTGAATTTATGGATTTGTGAGACTGTATTATGAGCTATCCCCCTTTGTGAGAATTCCTCAATAAACTCGTCAAACACCTCCTCCATAGACTCAAAGTCTCTACGCTCCACAGAGTCAAACCAAGTAGCAGCATCCTCCTCTAGGGTCATAAAAAATTTTTTCATTAAGGTCAAAAGTGGTATAAATACCTTACAATCTCAAACCCTAATGTTCCAATTTAACCATCTACTCAATCTAAATGTCAAAAATGGGATACAATCTGGAAGCTTCTGCAAGCCCCACTATTTACAAAGGTGAAATGTCGGTTTTTCTCAATTAAAGAATAATTACAAAAAATAATATTCCATCAAGCAATCATTCTCCGTAGGGTGTGTCCAGCTGCTAACAAAGCTCCTCAACCGTGTTAGAATGTGGCCATCGAAGAATGGTAGTGACCTTGTCAGTGTCCATTTTGATGCCAGAATAAGAGATCACGTGACCGAGGTAATGTATCTCTGTTTTAAAGAAATTGCACTTGCTTTGCTTAGCATACAGCACGCTAGCTCGTAGTTGTTCGAACACTAATCTTAAGTGTTCTATGTTTTCATCTTCAGTCTATGTCATCAAGGAAAACCACAACAATTTTCCAAGATAGGGACATGAGACACTATCCATGAGTGTCATAAATGTAGCTGGAGCATTGGTTAGGCCAAAAGGCATAACCAAAAATTCAAAATGCCTGAACCATGTTCTAAAGACAGTTTTGAAGATATCTTGCAGTAGGATACGCACCTGGTGGTATCCTAAACAAAGATCTATCTTTGTATAGTATCTTGCCCCGTGGAGTTGATCAAACAACTCATCCACTCGAGGCAGAGGATACTTGTTCTTGATGGTTATCGCATTTAATCCGTGATAATCTACGCACATGTGCATAGTACTATCTTTCTTTTTTACCAATAAAATTGGTGATACGCAAGGCGAAGTGCTAGGTCTAATGAAACTATGTGAGAGGTAGTCAGCCAACTGACTCTCAACCTCCTTGGCTTCTTTAGCACTCATACGATAAGGTGGTTTACTCACCGATTTAGTGTCTGGCAAGACATCTATGCCATGCTCCACATCACGTGTAGGGGATAAACCCGGTGGTAAATCACTTGAGAACACATCACTATACTCCGTGAGTAAGTGAGTCAGCTTTTTCCGTGCAAAAGGAGAAAGTAAACTAGAGTTATGCTGGGATGGAGAATCTTGTAATTCCTGTGATGTTTGTTTTACAACAATTGCACGTTGCTCTATAGAGTTAAAATTGAGAACACTTTGCTCGTTAGATTTGTTAACACTTTGTTTATCAGTAGAATTCATTGCACTTTGCATACCATTAGAATTCATTGCACTTTGCATACCATTACGAGAATTCACAACACTTTGCTCTTGAGAATTCACAAGACTTGGAGGCAAGCAGTAGCACAAAAAGACTTCATCTATTAAATTTTATTTCTGCAAAATAGAAAGCTCGGATGTACATATAAGAGGTGCAGATGGTATATTTTTCTCACCAAGCAAAAGCACATGTTTACCATTGGCCATAAAGGATAAGGAGTTGTGTTCATAACTAGTGTGCAATGTGTTTCCTAAACCATGCATCCACTCCCGTCTTAAAACTACATCAGCACGGTCCATGTTCATAACTTGAAAGTCAAGGGTCATTGTATGATCTTGAACAATAAGCTCAACGCCTTGAACTACCGTGTCCCATACTTCTTTATCATTCCCAGACATCTGCTCCACCACATACTTGTGAGAGCAGGGAGTCTGTGTAAGCTTCAATTTCTTGACTAGCTTATAGTTCAAGAAGTTATGAGTTGCACCATCATCCACTAAAATACGAACACGTAGTCCGGTAATAGTGCCATGTATGCGAATCAAATCATGGGGGCCAAAGGTGGGCTGCCACATTGAAGAAGGCACACATCACTTGTGCTTTCTTCCATATGAAGAACCTCTACAACACAATATTTAGGAGATGAATCTAATGTGAGGCGTTGCACCGTGTGCATGGCCTTTTCTTTGCCTTGCAAAAGAGGACAATCTTTCTTGTTATGTTGGTCCGAAAGACATCTAAAACACAAATTGTGTTTCTTTGCACGGTCAAATCAACAGTGCTGAGAGACCCACGTGGAATATCTCGTGATTTTTTAGGCTTCTTAGCCTCTTGTGGGCGTGGAGAGGTAGATTGTCTCTTATTCCTCTTGGAACGTGTGGGAGACTACCTCACCATTGACTCTTAGCCACATTGCTCTTAGCAAAAGTATTCTTAGAGTAGGGAACATTTCCTTTCCTCTCTTGGTCGTCATCATATCTTTGCGCATGACTGATGGCTTATTCCAAAGTTTTTGGATGTTGGGTCTTGACATGAATTCATCTAGACCTTCTAGTTTTAATATGCTTTTCCGATACTTCGAAAGGTATTGTGTGAGAGAGAGGCCAGACATGCGGCATGCATCCCATGCTATCCAATTCTTATCTTCTTCATTGGAGTCCAAAAACCCTTTGGAGAAAGAAGCTTGAAACGCAGCGCAAGACGAAGGATGGGCATCTATTGGAAATGTCGTCCACCACTTATAGGCCTTGCCTTTAAGAGATAGACTTGTTTCCACAGTCGTCTTTAAATCCGGGTGTGTCTCAATCTATGAATATCACTCCATTTGTGTAAGAACGTATTGGCCACATCCTTGTTGCGATCATGCTCTTCCCCGTGAAACTCAGGAATGGTGATATTCTTAAGTAATGCATTGCTACCTTCTGCATCTTCTGCAGCACTTGTGTCTTGGACTCCTTGAGTGGTGCGAGCTTGGTTCCCTTGAACCGTGCCACTTGTGGCTCCTTGAGTCATTTGTGAATTCATAAATTTCACAAGTAACTCTGTAAGATTGGTAACATTTGAATTGAGTGCAGAGAGGTTGATTTCAAGTATGCTTTGGTGACGTTCCAAAGTCTTGAAAGAAACCATATCTACAAGTCCATGATCTCCTAGATCATCATCATCATGCATATTAGTGTCAGCAACACCCGTGGTGCCCTAATTTGGATCTACGTGCTCAAAATCAAACGTGTGTGTAGGTGGGATATCCTCACTGGCCATGGTAAACACACAGTAATGCAAAGAGAGAAAAAAAAATGACAACTTGTACCTTGTGAAACTAAAGTCTTTGTGTTTTGTATGCTCGGCGATTTGTGTTACATGCAAACCTCGCCTTACGAGAATTTGAGCACTTCACTTGTCGTTTGTTGTAAGAACACCTTTGTTGATTCTTCACAAAAATCCGTCGTTTTTGTGAAGGCTTTTGTTCACTTTGAAGCTATCTCCTTGAGTAAAAACAAATTTTTGGAGGAAAACTTGCCTTCCTCCAAGAAGTGAAAAGGAAGGGTGAAGCTACTTCCTTGAAGTTTGAAGCTTTCCCTTTCGTTCTAGTTTTCCTTTCAACACAAGTAGGCTATCTTTCATTGTACAACAAGGGTCAATAGCTTGATGGTAAAGTGTTGGCCTCTTACCCTCATGGGGTGGGTTCAACACTCTTTCATACAAGGGTTAAGTGGGCCTTCCTACGCGTGCAACCAATGGTGCCAACGGAAGCCTTCGAAGCCTCGGTGCCGTCGAGTTGTCAGTTGAGTTTTCCTTGGTCGCCGGCCTTAGTCGCCCGCTGTGGAGGGCGTGGGCCCAGTCGGCTATCCTTGTCTGTCCATGCACTGCGCACAAGAAAGCATGCCTATCTTCTTTTGCTACACAACAGAGACGTCGTTATCCGCGGAACGTGGGAGAGAAGCAGAACGTCGCACGCACATGCAACCCGCTTTTTGCCTCCTCCCAAAAATAGCTCAAATACCAGTGAAAGGGCGGTGGTAATGCATGTGTTATCCTCCATCCAACCGTTCTATCTTATAACCTCCCCCTAGCGTACACACTGTCCGACCGTGTCAGTGGCCTTGCCCATAGGACCCATATCCTTACAAAAACATGGATTATCCAAATTGGGATCCTATTCTTCCAATACCACTAATAAATGTGCATGTGTGCACCCTTCATGCCTGTCTACGCATTCTTGACAAGTTTCTTATGCTCCATATTAATTACACTTGGAATATGGAGCTTGCAGAAAGAAGAGAAGAGTGTATACAAGAACTCGAATCTATTCTATCGAGCGTTGGTCTACATGGGGGTGCAGTTGAGCTAGCAAAGGACAAGAAGGCGTCTGGAAGTACACAAGATCGCCCTAATAAAGTATGTATGGGTGGTAGTAAAGCTAGACATTTGCTTTCAAACTATTCAGACTCCCAAAGTCCCAATGAGTTTCAGTTGTGGAAAAAGGTGTGTGATATTACCACCTACAAAGGTAATGAAGCAGCCCTGTTACCATATACATGTGGTAGTGATGTGTGTGAACACACTAGGACCGCCGGGACATTTTTTCCCTCTTTAGGAGGTTTTTTCCCCCGTGCATTGTATATACGCCCATCACTCTAGGGCTATCTATCTTTCCATTGCACACTAAGTAACACACTCTCTATTGTGTGCCTTGAGCTTCCTTCGTCTTCTCCAAGCTGTGTGCGTTTCTCTGCAACCCTAATTCCAATAATTGGTATCATAGTAGGTTGCGTCCTCTCGGGCTTAGTCGCCAGCTGCTCCAGCACACGTCTGCTCAAATTTTTTATTTGGGCTCATTTCGGCCTCCGTTTCCACTAAGCAATGTTGCACAGGCTATTTCGTCATTTCATGTAGAGTTTCTGTCAGTGCTGTTTTCTGCATAATAGGTGCCTTACAGTCTTCTATGGTTTGTGCTATATAGCACGTGTTGTTCCCACTCCGTTTCTCCTATTTTCGGGCAGTTTTCACATCAGGTGCAACATTTACAATGGCTGACAACAACAACACAGATGTGTTCAAGATGTTTGCTGTTGAGGACAGGTTGGATGGGGACAATTACCCTATGTGGGCTTATATGATGCAACACGTTCTTGTGTCAAAGGGCATCTGGAATATTGTGCAGGGCATTGATGTACGTCCTGGTTCTGAGGATATAGGCAATGTTGAGGATGTTGCAGGTCTTGCTGCAAGGATTGCTACTGTTAGAGTTGTTTTGCCTACGGTAGAACAAGCTCGTTGGGATGTTAAGGATGCGTAGGCTCATGCATTGATTGCGTTGTCTGTGAAGCGCACCCTTGTTCCTCACATCCATTCAGCAAAATTTGCAAAACAGGCTTGGGATGTTTTGGCCGCTCTTTATTCAAGTCGCAATGAGGCTAAAATTGCTTTGTTGCGTAAAGAGTTGGAGTCAAAGATTATGCATGAGGAAGATGATATGGACACTTTTCTTGCTAGTTTCAAGGATATCAATGAGCAACTCATTTCTGGAGGTGAAGTCATTTCAGACAGTTCCCTAGTGCAGACTGTTCTTGATGCCTTACCAGATTCCTACCAGACTTTTGCTAGTACTTGGAGACTTATGACCCAAGGAAATCCATAAGTTGTCAAGTTTGATGCATTATGCACATTGTTGTTGCAAGAGTCACTTTCGAGAAAAAACAGGACTAGACAGCGTTCGTGCAGTTGAAAAGTCTTTTATTGCTTCTCAAAGAAAGGGTGGTAACAGCAATGCAGCCACTTCTTATGGTTCTATTGCGAGTTGCAAAACTTCTGTTCCTAATGCTTCTGCTGGCAGCACTTCGTCTGGCAATTATGGTGATAAGGGAAAAAAGAAGATGCGTTGCCATTATTGTAAAGCTAATGATCACTTGATCAAGCAGTGTCCTAAGTTGAAGGCCAAAGAGGCTAAGAAAGAGGGTGGTCCACTGCAATTGCTGGTTCCACTACAAATGCAGCCATTGTTGATTCTTCTGTGAAAGGAGACTATGATGCTGATGTTGATGCAGAATGGGCTTTTGGTGCAAAGTGCAGTTACAATCCTGTTGTCCATGATGCATGCTTGTCAGTTGCTGCAGATTCACATGTGTGGTATTTTGATAGTGGTGCTACAAAGCACATTACCTCACATCGTGAATTATTCACCTCTCTCGAGTCTGTCCCTCATGGAAATTATGTCACTTGTGCCAACAATGCCTCTTATCTAGTTCAGGGAGTTAGAAAGATTGTGCTTACTGTTGCTAATGGCAGTTCCTTCACACTTGTTGATGCACTTTATGTACCTGGGATCAAGAAGAATCTCTTGTCTGTATCCGCACTTGCTAGACTTGGACTTGTAGTCAAATTTGTGGATGATAGATGTACAGTTCATGATCTCAGTTTTGGTGATGCAATTGTTGCATCTGGCCTTTTGTGCCGTGGGCTGTATAAGCTCACTTTGTATGACAAGTGTGGACAAAATTTTGAGAATGTTGTTGCAAATTCAAGGGCTATTTCAGATGCAAAACTTTGGCATGCACGTTTTGGTCATCTCAATTTTGCTGGTTTGCTGCGTTTGCAGAAATCTGATATGGTTGCTTCTTTGCCGCCTCTTGAAGCACCTGTCAAACATGTTTGTGAAGGCTGTATTTTGGGTAAGATGCAGCATTCTATGTTTCCAAAGGATGGTTCAGTTTGGGCCACATGCAGGTTGCAGCTTGTGCATAGTGATTTTTGTGGGCCATGCAAACTCCGTCCTTGGGCAATTACCTGTACTTCGTGACTTTCATTGATGATTACTCCAGGCATGCATGGATATTCCCGCTTAAAGCGAAGTCTCAAGTTTTTATGTGCTTCAAACAATTTCTGGCTATGGCTGAAAATGTCTTGAAATATACTATGGGCATCCTCCGTTCCGATCGAGGGGGGGAGTATATGTCTCATGAATTTAATGCATTTTTGGCTATCTTTTCCCGCATCTTTAGTAGTGATTGGTACCTTGCATGGAGGTTCAGCATTGTCGGGCCAAAGATATCTGTATTCATGGTGAAGAACCCCGTATAGAATGCTTCTTCAAAAGCCTGGAGGTGATAGGATGGTAGAAACATGATTCTTTGGTACAGCGCATGTATCACCTCCTTGGAAGGCTGACCTGACAGATCGTAAGCACATCTGTATGTATCTTGGAAGAAGAATATGCTGTCGGTCACCTGGCCCGGCTTGAAGGTCTCGAACACTGCTAGGATGGTTCTGCAGATTTTTCTCATCATAATGCATGTAAGGTCAGGTGAGCCAGTGAACAATTTTATGGCGCCTGTTAGGGTTTTCACCATGTTTTGGACACTTATTCTCTCACCTGCCTTCACGCCCGGCAGCTTTGGGTAATTCAGCCAAGTGGGTTGGCTTCTTTGCAAAATTTCTTGTGCCTTCCACGTCCTAACCCTTGGTAGAGGACAGAAGCTGAGGTTGTCTTTGATATGTTTAGGTGCCTCTACCAAGTGGATTAGGCATTGTGGGTACTTGGTAAGCCAAGCCTTCCTCCACTTTGGCTGAGAATCCACTATGAGCTTAACTCCTTCTAGCCTCGAGGTTTTTGCATTGTAGAGAGGTACCGTTGGCTCTTCTCTGATTCGCTTGTTTATTGTTGCTGCTTCATACTTCAGCAATGGATATGGGAGAGAGGGTTGAAGCCACTCACGCCTGAGATTGCTGGCGTCGATCTTCTGAATTTTCATAGATTTGAAGACCCTCTGCTCCCATTCCAAGGCTTCCTTTGTGCTTTCTCTTAGCTCTGCCTCTATTGCCTTACGCAATTTTTCCTCCTCTTCTTGTATTAGATCCTGCGGCTCTTGAGAGGATCCTGCTATGCTTTCCTCTTGCATGGGTGTGTCCACAAGATCTGCCACATTTTCGAGGTCGATGCCCTCATTGGCGGCTGGCCCTGAGCTTTTTGCCTCTGCTTGTTGTTGGCCTTTCAACTCCTCAATTTGCCTGAGGAGTGTCTTCTTTTCCGCTTCAGCTTCTCCGCCCATATTCACGAGGAGGTCATTAAGTTCAGCGTTTACTCTTTCCGCCTCCTCGAGCTTTATCTTTATGCTCTCCACTTCTTCTTGTAGGGCTTTTTGGTTGTCCTCCATTATTGTTTTCATTGCGATAGACCCTTTAGCCATCATTAACCTTTGCTTTTTCTCGAGAGTCAGCTCCTTCTGAAGTTCCTGCATTTGCTCTTCATATATTTGACTCTCGGAAATGATTTGAGTCGAGCTCGTAGCTCTAACTCTAGCAGGTGATGCTAGCAGCCTCTGGATGGTTTGATTTTTGACTTTTAATTGGTCCTTGAGCTCAAGGACTTCATCCAGGCTTGCTTATTGTTCTATCTCTGCCTTTTCCTTGGCATTTCTCATGGCCTCTACTTCTTTTGTTTCTTCTGCCAGCTGTAGTGTCAGATTATCTCGTTCTTTTTCAGCATCTCGCAATGACTTGCTGAGCTGCAGACACTCTTCTTCAGCTGCTTGTATTCTTTTTGCTGCTGCCTCATTTGCTTCTTCCATTTCTTGGCAGTTTTGTAGAACCGTTGCCAAGCTGGCCTGCAGGTCATCTTCTCTCTCTTTTTGCCTTTGGCTTTGTGCCTGCAGAGAATCCACTTCCTTTTTTATCTGTTCTTTAGTGGCTTTGAGAGTCGTCATTTCTTCCTCTGAAGCCATGGATTGTGCTCGCAATCCGGCTAGCTTTGTCATCACCACATCCCAGTCATTGGAGGGCGGGTGCAGGTCTACAGTGTTTGTAGCAATTTCTTTAAGTTCCACTAGCCGGATGCCTTGCATCTGATCTTTATGCTCTGTTCTCTCCAAGTCGAATGCGATTGTGGCGGCTTCTTCCTTTGTATAGCCTGCAGCTAGCAGGTCCAAAAATGCATAATAGGCCTCGTCTAATCCTTTTTGCTCAGACTCAGGCTTGGCCTCTTCCTTTGGCTCAGGTTTTTGCCTTTTCTCTTGCTCCTCAGCTTGCCTTTCTTCTTGTTTGTCCTCAGCCTCCTTGTCTTCTGGTGGAGGGCTGCTAGGAGGTGGTGAGGGCGGTGGAGATGGCTGTGGGCTGGGTTTACGGCTATCTGGTAAAGCTGTCGGTTTGCCCTTTAAGTCCCTGTCTGCTTTCGTTTTTATTTCCCTTTCTTGGCTTTCTTGTTCATCTAGCAATGTCTGCCTTATCTGCTCCACTTCCTCCTCGGTGAAAGGGACATGGGGAATGTTTTCCGCTGCAGCATCAAGAATCTCGAAATTCTTGATATAATCTTCAAAGCGGTCCCTCTGCACTCTTCTGGATGATCCGGACATAGACTTGAGAGATGGCTTCCAGAGTTCGTTTAAATCACCCTTGAGGGCTCTTTCTACTCGGAAACTCTCCATCAGCCTCTCGAGTCTTGCCGTTTTTTGAGACCTGGTTTCTTTGGTCGGCACTTGAGCAGACTCCTTCTTTCCTTTCTTCTGCTCAAGTTGCTCCTCTTCAACTGGCTCTAACCGTCTCTTCAATCTCGTAGCCACCCTTGGTGCTCTTTGTGGCTCATCTTCCTAGTCTTCTTTTACCCTTAGCCAATCATTCTGAGATGGTGGGTCAGGCCACCTTCCTTTAGCATGTAGTGCTGCATAAACCACCTTGGTTATTAGTTCTCCTGGCACTATGTAGGTTGGATTTTTGTTGCCCATCTTTACCAAGCTGTCATGTATGTATGCCGCATAGTTGATGATCTTTGGGGTGCGTTTTGTCATTGCCCAAGTAAACGTCGTGGCAATTGCACCTGGCGGCATCGTGTACTTCTGTGGCCTCTTAGTGCACATGTGGAAGTACTGGTTGTACAACTGGCACATAATTTCCACTTTTGGGTTGGCAATGTCTGTAATTGGCCTTTTTCTCTTTGTACACCTTGACTTCGTCTCTTCTTTTTGTTACACTGTCTCCTTGATTGGAGAGGTCTAGTGCATGGGCTACAACCCGCTCCGTGATTATGATCTCTGTATCTGGTCTGCCTTGTAAATCTGTCACCTTGGCCACTCCATCCTCTTTGATGCTTGTTACAAACTCCCATACTCTTTTGATGTCCACCCCTGCTGGTATCGCCTCAAAGTAGTTATGGAGGTCAATTTTCTCCAAGTAGCCAGCCATTTTGCTTCGTACAAATTCATTGAGCTCTCTTGGCAGCATTGGCAGCTCTATTACATTGCCTTCATTGTCTTTGAACACTCCCTGGTAGATCTTTAGGTCATTGGACTCTAACAGATCCTCTTGTATCCAGGTGTTGGTGGGCTTTAATGTTCCTTCTGGAATGACAAAGGGTTCCACCTCATCCAGATAATCTTTGATTGTCATTGTTTTCTTCTTTGCCGGTGACTTCGAGGCTGCCATAGATCCTTTTGCACTCAGTAATCCAAAGTTAGCGTTTTTTCCATATTAGCTGCGAAACTGAGTTTTACTTATTCAAATGACTTGAAAATTGAAATTATAGCTTAAAAGGAACTTGTGAAGCTGTGCATGTGCTCACAGTGCAAATCTGGCCAAAAATTTCCATTTAGACATCCTACGCGTAGGATGTCTTTTTCATCAGAATTGGTTCATACTTGACATGCAGGTAGTGTAAGGCTCATGGAACATGGCTATATGCTTGGATTTGAATTTGGTTATCAAAAAGTGGATTTTTTGGGCTTATTCAAGCTTTAGGTCACATTTTGGGTAGAATGTCCATCATAGGTAGCAATTGATGTCCAAATGGGTTGAAAATTGGTATATGCACCATGGTATTGGCTCCCATGATGTCATTCCTTGCACAGAAGGCTAAATTTATGCTGGAGACATCCTACGCGTAGGATGTCTTTTTCATTAGAATTGCATGAAACTTGTTATGTGGGTTGACAATGGCCTATGGAACATGGCCCTGTTCTTGGATTTGAATTTGGACAAGATTTGATGCTTGTAAGGCTTTGTGAGGTGTTTTTGGGCTCAAAAAGTGTATCTTGAAGGTGTTGGGGGTCAAAAGTGATTAGAATGGCTTCAAACTTGTCATATGGGCTCTTGATGATGAGGTAATTAGATCTGGAATGATAAAACATCCCTTCCATGCCAAAAAGGTCCATTAGACATCCTACACGTAGGATGTCTATTTCATCCTTTTTTCTCCCTGACCCCACAGATTGTTTGCTGATGTGTATGTGAGTGTGTTGTGCAAGTTTCATGAGATTTGGACAAGATTTGGTAGGTCAATGGCCCATTATTTCCTCTATGCCCTAACTTTGCGTTTTTCCATGCATATGAGGTCAAATCTGGTCCAAAAGTGATGAAACTTGGTGTATGGCTTGTAAATGTCATTCAGAACATGTGCATGACAAAAATTGTTGAGGTTTGTGCCAAAAAGTACCCTTGAGACATCCTACACGTAGGATGTCTATTGGTAATTTTTTCAGTGCTAGTGCTCCCAGTGCTTGCCCTTTGCCCCCCTAAGTCCCTTTTGAGCCTAATTTCAACAAAAAAGTCAAATGGATAGAGTATAACTCCCTGTGTGGACTTCAGAGCCTCCGAGACGTTTTCTGACTTTTGGAGTGCTTTTTGGCGATGAAATTTCTCGATGTTGGTCTCCATAGCTTCCCGATCCCTTGGGGATCCTTGCCGTATGGTTTTTGTCGACCTTGGCTTCACCGGAGCTCCATTTGGCAATTTGTCGCTCTAGAAGCACCCGTGGTTGCGTTTACATACGTTTGATGATTTGTGGTGGTCTTCCACCATAGGACTTGGTTGTTGATGGTCTAGGAAAGCCGCTCGTGAAGTTTGGTGGCAAACGGACTTGCGGTTTTTGGCCACAAGTACATTTTGACGCTTTATGTGTCTGATGTCGTTTCTGAGGTTTAGTGCCGCTTCGGGTCACTTTTTTGGTCATGCGGGTCATATAGACTTGTCGAGCATGTCTAGATGCTTCTACCCATGAATTTTGGTAGCATTTGGTCGCCGTTTCGCCGATTTCCCATTTGGTGGCCTCTTGCGGGTTTCTGGGAATTAGGGTTTTCCCGATGGTTTCCCACTGCCTTTTGGCTATCCAGGACTGGTCTCCTAGACTAGGGTAAGCTGCTGATGAAGTCTTGTTGCTTTCGGGTTAGCCGTTAGGCCGTTGTCTCTACTTGCAGGTCTCTACCGCTCGCTTTGTGTGTGACCCCTATGCTAGTTTTCGCGACATAACGACAAACATGCGCGAAAAGATCAAGGTGGTGAGCCTACCTCTCATGTCTGGAGCTCGTCGGGTAGTCGTGTGCGTCGTAGAAGCTGCTAGAAAGTCGATCTGCTCTAGGTGGCAGAAGCTTTCTCCACAAAGTCAATAGTGAAAATGAGCTAAAAATGGGGTGAAAATTTCTTATAATGGAGGTCCCCGAACCACTTTTCATGAAATTTGACATGTGCTTCTATCTTCTTGCAAGATGCGGTTTAGGCTCAAAAATTTCTTGATTTGGACTCCGTTTGCTCTATTTACCAGAAATTTGGCATTTCGGTCAAAACCTGGCCAAAACACGCTTTCCGCTCCAGTCTCATAATTGCACCCCCACTGTACCATAGGTTGTCCTATAGTCACTGATCATCACCATGTTTTTTGTTTTTCATTACGATTGTTTTTCACCTGCTTTTTGTATTTTTGAATTTTTTCTGCCAAAAATTAGCAAAATTAAAAGGAAAATAGCAAATCAAACCTAGAAAATCCCCAAAAATCATTATAAATCACAAACATCACCGCAACACATTATATACACTCACATGCAATTTTTATGGCCGGATTTCTCCGTTTTACCAATATTTTACCCGAAAAATGTCTATTTCTACTTATATACACACACTTAGGGGCTTGATTTGGCGTTTGGCCCCATATACCTATAGATACATACTGTATAAGGGCATATGTGCTTGGGTTACTCCAGAAAATTTCGCAATCAAACAACAACCCTTAAAATTTCGCAATCAAACAACAACCCTTAAAATTTCGCAATCAAACAACAACCCTTAAAATAGTCGAAAATCATGCCCTTTTTTGTTGTTTCTGTCATTGGTTCCGCATTTGAGAGTGCCTCTAGAATGCCTACCCCCCTCCTAGCCGGAGTCCTCCCGGACGACAAGGTTTCGCCTCGGAGTATGTGCCGTGCATAGGTTGAAAAAGTTGTGCTAATGCTTGGCCGATTAATGTGGCCCTATTTTATGCATACTCGGTCAATGCATGGAAAAATTAATGCTGTGCAAGAGAAGGGAATAAGAAAAATTCTTATTGGCATTCGCCGTCGAGGTTTCCTACTTTCTTTGTAAGTAACAGCTGTAACTCTACTGCTCTCTGTTTAATTGTTTTTTTGGCAAGAAGCAATTGCTTTGCCGACACTGTTGATGGAGTCGTAGCTGTGTCTAAAGATAGAATTGGCTGGGATGTAATGGCTATGAGCCTTATGGCTATGGCTTTTCACTAGTATTTTGTTGCTGTCGATTTTTGTAGATGGTTTGGCTCTTTCTTGTTTGCCACTGGTTTGTCTTTCATCGGCATCCACATATGTCGGTTCTCCTCTTTGAAATGCAGTTGTCGGCCTTCCATTGTTGCTTGTACTGCATGTAGTTGCTTTTGCTTTGGTATCCAAATGTGAGTGACATTTGGGTTATGGCTAAGCATTTTCTTTGGGATCCACATTCGTTTTATGCCCTTGGTTTGGGGTTGAACCGTCTACTTTGTTGGAATCCGTTTGTTACATTGTTGTTTTTTTGCCATTGCATTTCTATCCTTCCGCATCCATACTTGTTTACCTTGTTTTGGTAGCCTAGATTTTTGCATTGTGGCCGGTGACCTCATCTGTCTGTAATTAGCATGGTTGGCTTTTACCTGATATTTGGTCTCGGGTTTCGTGTTGTTCATTGATGGAATTCGTGTTTTTGGCTCTGTTGCCAGTGATTGCATGGCTTGCAGTTGATCATGATGGTATTGCTAAGCAAAAGCTATCACCTAATGTTCATTTTCATGTTGAATTTTGACCGCCTTTGCTTTCCAATCTATGTGCACATTGTATGCTTTTTGCTAAGGTTGCCCTAGCATCATTGGGTGTTGTGTGCTTTCATTTGTCACCACATAGAATTTGTGTGGATAAATATATTGATGTAGCTGTACATGCAATATAGTCCATGCCAATGTTGTCAATGGGTGTGATGTGCTACTTTCCGGCACTTGGGGAGTAGGATGAAGTTGATCTGTGACTGTGAGCTGTTGGTATAATCCGTAAGAGATCAAATTTGTTTGAGCACCCGAATCAAGCAAAGCTGTTGATCCCACTTGATTTTTTCCCACTTTGACCGCAATTATTGGCTCCACTGTTTCCTCCTCCAACTCAGTCAGTCGAATGGCATTGATTCGCAATGGTGCTCCACTTTTTTGTTGTTGTCGCAGAAGCCGTCTTTTTGCAATGAGTTCTTGTGCTTCGGCTTGAGCTTCCTCCCTTACTCTCTCTTTTTCCTTCATTCATTGTTTTCCTTGATGAATTTGTTGGAGCATCTCCTGTGTGAGTGGTAGATGATACCTCCTCAATCGACATCCACTAATCCAGTTTGGCATTTCTTCACCTGCTAATGTAGCAAGCTTGACAGCTCCACTTTGTGATAAATCACTAATCACAAATGGTCCCAGTCCTCGCTTTTTAAGTTTTTTGGCATGTTGTTTTAAGGTATAAACAAGTACGTAATCACCTGTTTTAAACTCTTTGGTACGCACATGCTTGTCAAAAAATTTCTTTTGTCTTCTCTTTTTAGCATAGATTGACGCGACAGCTCGTAAGCGGAGTTCGTCTAGCTTTTCAAGATCATCAATCCTTGAAGAGAGCTCACGCCCTGTCCATTCCAAGCTTGTTGCTACTCGTAGAGTTGGGATTAAAATCTCTATGGGTAGTATAGCATTTAGGCGAAACACCATGTTGTATGGTGTTGTTCCTATTGATGTTTTGTAAGCTACCCTGTATGCCCATAGTGTTGAGTGTAGCTGCTGATCCCAATCTGTTCTTGATTATAATACTATTTTGGTGAGAACCGTGCATAGTGTTTTATTTGTGGCCTCAGCTTGCCCATTGGCCTGTGGATGGTATGGTGCTGATTTCCTATGTATGACCATGAATTCCTCTAGCAGATATTCAATGACTTCATTGAGAAAATGTGTTCCACGGTCACTGACAATTTCTATTGGTAACCCGTAACGTACAAAAACATTCTCATACAAAAATTGTGCCGTGGTGCGTGCATCAGCTTTTTGTGTTGCTTTGGCTTCGACCCATTTTGTGAGATAGTCCGTGGCCACAATGATATATTGGGTATGGGTGCGATATGCAGGGGGTGATATAGGTCCCACAAAATCAATGCCCCACTTTGCAAATGCTCTTGCCCCCATCATTGGCCGTAATGGCATCTCGTCTCTTTTTATTGGTATCTTTGTGCGTTGACATGCATCACAACGCTTTACAAACTCTTCGACATCCATGTGCAATGTAGGCCACCAAATTCCTGCGATTAAGACAATTTTTGCCGTCTTATCGCCCGAAAAATGGCCTCCACTTATTCCGCTATGTGCATGTTCTAAAATCAGCAGGTATTCTCTTTCACTTGCACAGATTCACTTCCACAGATTCGCTTTCACTTGCACAGATTCTAAGTTGCTTGTCCTTCCCCCGCTTATAGAGTTGATTCTCAATTAACTGAAAGTCACCAGCTTCCAGCTCTATAGCTTTTTCCCGTGCTCTTGTGATGTTCTCAGGGAACGTCCTGATGCTTAAGAAGTCAATGATATATTGACTCCATGCAGGTGCTATGTTTACTTGAAACAAAGTTGCGTGGTCCACTAGTCGTTTGGCACTACATACTGTACAACTGGTAAGATAGGAATGTGTGTACGCATACATAGTTGGCCAATAAACCCCTAACTGTTTCAGTCTCTGGTGTGTTTTCACTGTTGAACAATGAAATGCACAACCCTGGACATGTGCCTCTTCAAGGTAGCACTCGAATTCTTCCAGATTTATACATAATCGTAGGATTAGGTCAGATCCAAGATGATACAGCCGTCGTGCTATCAACTGGAAGTTTTTTATTTGTCGAATTGTTTGCTGTTTGGATCTGCATTCCGTATTATCAAACTCACTTCCGAAGGAAAGAATGCTAACAATTTCCTGAGACCATTTGGGTACCATTTCAATGTTGAAAAGATAAGCATCTGGTATGTCATCATCTACTCCTTCAGGAGCTTCCCCGTTGTGTATCCTTGAAAGATGATCTGCTCGCAGATGGGTTTTACCCTTTTTGACCACCACTGTGAAGTCAAATTCTAGCAATCTAATAAACCAGCGTACGATTCTCCCTGTATTGCAAGGTTTATTTACTAGGTACAAAAGAGCTTGATGATCCGTGAAGAACACAAATTTGTTTGCAAGCAAATAATGCCGAAATTTTTTTACAGCATAAATCATTCCTAACCCTTCCCTCTCGGTGGTTGTGTAGTTCTTTTCTGCACTGTTTAACTGTCGGCTCGCATAGCAAATCGGAAAATCCATTGTTCCGTCTCCAGGTTGAGCTAGAATACTTCCAATGGCATATGCTAAAGCATCAATGTGCACATGGAATATCTTTTCCCAATCTGGTGCCTTTAGTACAGGTGCTGATATAAGGTTTTCCTTCAGCTTTTGGAATGAAATTTCACACTCCTCGGTCCACTCAAAATTGACTAGCAAATGATACAAAGGTTGTGCGATAACCGCATACATGTATATGAACCTTCGATAATAACCGTAGTGTCCCATGAAGGATTGCACTTGCTTCCCATTAGTAGGCCTGGGCAGGTCTACAATGACTTTGACTTTGTCTAGGTCTGTGTTTATGCCATTTCTTGAGACAATGTGTCCTAAGATTCGTCCTTGCTTAACCATAAATACACACTTTTCCAGGTTAAGGCAAATTCGATATGTCTTGCACTTTTCAAAGACCTTTTGCAAATGGTCCATATGATCGTCTCGCAGAAGAGAGTGCACACATAGGTCATCCATGTAAATTTCTAAGAATATTCTTAGGTATTCCTTGAATGCGTGAGTCATTAACCTCTGGAAAGTGGCTGGTGCATTAGTTAAGCCAAATGGCATAACTCGATACGCATAAATCCCCCATTCTGTGGCAAACGTTGTTTTGTGTTGATCTTCCCGTGCTATTGCCAGTTGGTTGTATCCTGAAAACCCATCCAGAAAGGAATAAGCCCGTTTCTCGGCCACTCGCTCAAGTACATGTTTTGTGATTGGCAAGGGATAATTATCCCTTATGGTTGCTGCATTCACCTTCTTGAGGTTTACACACACTCGTAGTTTTCCATTCTTTTTGGGAACTACCACAATGGGCGACACCCAATCTGTATGTTCAATCTCATAGATGAATTCCGCTTCCATCAGTTTATCAATTTCTTCTTTGATTCATTTAGCAAATGTGTCATTATGTGTATAAGGACGTTGTTTGCTAGGTTTTGCATCCGATTTCAAAGGAATTGTATGCTGGCATATCATTGGATAAACTCCTTTGAGGTCTTTGTAGGACCAAGCGAACACATCTTTATACTTCTTGAGAAGTTGTTTTAGCTGTGCTTCCTCCTCAGGCTCTAAATCATTAGCTATATAGACCGGCTGAGTCTTTTCACCTGGTTCTGCGAGGTCTATCTTTTTTGCATTTTCAGGCCCATCGTAAGATTCTTGGTTGGTTCTCTCCCTGATTGGTGGTGTCATGATGATTTTTTTGTCCTGGATAGTAAAGTGCCGATAGTGTGATAGTACGTTCATGTTCCCCTTTTCTGACTCCCCTTTACCATCACTATGTTCTTCAGTAGTCCATATCTCTCTCAGAGACCGTTTCAGTTCTTGGTCGTTTGTTGTTTCTCTTTTTGATTTTTCAGATTCTTGTGATTTTGTTTCGGTTTTAGCTTTTCGTACCTGTTTTGTTTCCTCTCGCGTTCTTTCTTTTCAATTTTTTGAGAATTTTCCTGATATTTGATCTTTCACACAATCCTCTGCTTTTACAAGCATCAAATAGTGAGTTTTACCTTTTATCCTGGGCATCAGGTTCTCTCTCGCTTTGTTTCCTGCTCTTTTCCTCTTATGGCGTTCTTGGCGTCTAGGGTGTTGATTAACAAAATCATAAAACTTGATATTCTCGGCTTCATTCCCACGCTCACTTGAGGTGTCTGAATACTCATTATCTGCATCATCATTTACTTCCAAATGTTTAGAGGAGTTGTAAAACTCTTCTTGTTCCGGAGGTTCTGCCGTCTCTTTTTCTGGTACAACGCTTTACCATGTAATAGGGTAGCACATCATAGCCCTCCTTATCGCAATATTTTGTTGTTGGACTGTTGGTAATGGTATAGACATCCAATGTTGCCAGTATGTGTTCCCATTCTAGAGGTTCCAAGGCATCTTCAGGGAAAGGTTCCGGAATATACTCCTTGTCCTCAATTGCTCTTTCTAAGACGCATTCCTCTTTTCTTAAGCTTCCACAATGTGAAGCTCCGCACATCCGTAGCTCTTTTGGTTTCCCTAACCATGCTGGTAGTTTCGATCCTGCTACTGTAGCCGAATCAAACTCTTCCAGTGGTGTTTGGTTTACATCTTTGTAACTATGGTCTTTAAGGTGTATTTTAGTTGTCGTCTCGCCATGTCTGAGGTATATGTGGTCATAACCCCAATCTTGGACCATCTTCAATTGTCGCATGAATGGTCGTCCCAAGATGATCTCATAATTGTTCTTTTTGTCGAAATCGACTATTGCAAATGTATGCTCATACTCGATTCCGCACGAAGTGACAATTACTTTTTCTAAGAGTCCTACAGGCTTTTCCATGAACCCATCTGCCAATTGCAGTTTCATTCTGGTAGCCCTCAAAGTTGGTTTTCCCCATTTTTTCCAGATTTCTTTGGTGGCGATAGCAACCTCCGCTCCACTGTCAAGAATAGCCTTGGAAACTACTCCTTGGAATTCTACCGGTAGCGTGGTGTTCCTGTCTTCTCCCTCGCAATATTCTCCAACCTTATTCAATGGTATTGGCCTAGTGTTTAGATTAGGCCTGTCCAACTCCCTGATCCCTTCTTGTAGCTTCAAGGTGGGGTCTTTCACTCCAAATTTTTCTAGGCATTTTCCCGCTGTGGTCCACATGTTTGGCCTTAACCTTAGGAGTTCTGCTAACGTGATTGTGCATGCCACCGGGGTGGATAACAACTCAATCAATCCTTACGAATCCATCACCTTGTTAGAAGAAAGTCTTTGAGATGGAATTTCTCTCACTTCCAACTTAGATTCGTACTCTCCCAGGTAAGAGGGTAAAGTTCTCAAAGAGTCTGGTTGGTTGTGCCCCGAACTAATAGATCCTTGGTCTCCCCCTTGTGAATGTATCTCAAGGTCCATCTACGATCTTGCCTTAAATTCTTCAATAGGAGGTAAGATCACATTCTTTTCTTTTCTCGCGCTATTCATGGGGTTACTCATCCTATTAGCCTCATTGGCCTCATGGATTTGCTTCCACAGATCATCTAGACCGTTACTGTCCTTACCCATTTCTGCCAATATTTTAGGCTGGAACCCGTCACTTGCCGCATCAATGGTATTTGGCACTATGATAGGCTCTCCTATGGACTCATATTCATTAGTGAGTCTTTCCTTTGTTTCCTCATGTTTCTCTAATGTTGGTTGGATAGGGGTTGGAGTTGGTGCTTCGTGACAATTTGCAGGTTTACCCAGCGGTTCTTCCATCAATGATTGAGCCGTCTCAATCATCTTTTTACACATATCCAACCTCTATTTTTCTATTTCTGCATATATGGATAAGTCATCCACCTTTGCTCCTGGGTTTGGTTCTTTTTAAGTCGAGCTTCATAAGCTTTTAGAAGCGCATCTAACTGCTCGTTTACCTTGTCTGCCAGTACAGATCCTCCTGATCCTGCACTTTTGGGTTCTTCTATTTCCTTGGGTGCTATGGCTGCTGTGGTGTGTGAGCTTAAGCTAGCTAGATCCTCTAACCGCTCCAATCTGTTCTTTGTATGCTTCAACTCCTCGGATAGGGCTGTTTGCTCTCGTTCTTTCCTAGCTTTTCTACACGTCTTTCTAGCTTTCCAAGTGCTTCTCTGATTTTTCGTTTCTGAACTTTGGGCATCGGTTTTTGGTTCAACTATGGGTTCGTTCGTCCTTCTTTGGGCTTGGGCTCGTGTTACCGCCTGAATAGATATGATTATTTCATTTTCCGATCCTCCACTGGAAGGTAATGTTTCTAACATGTTCAAGGTGGTTTTTGCTCCTTTGCTCGGGTTTTAGGGCAATCGGGAATCAAGTGAGTAATTCCACATTCTGGGCAATATGCATTGACTCTAATGATTTCATCATGAGGACAGTCTCTCAACCAATGGTCTCCTCCACACTTGTAACAGGGTCCCTTGGGTTGTTGAGGTGCTCCTTGAGCCCCTCTTTGTTGGTAAGCATGTCTCTGTCCGCCCATGCCTCCATTGGCTATGAACATCAGTGTTCGTTCATCTAAGCTATATCTTCATTCTCTTGCAGCCTGTGCAGCAGTTGGTGGTCCTTGATTCCCCATCATGCTCCATGGTTCTGGTGTCGAGGGTTCTTCCGGTGGATAATAGACAGGATTTGCCGCATATCCATTGGGATCTTCATAATAAGCATGCATAGGCACCAAAGCCTTTTCTTCTGATTCAGTTACTGTTGGTGTGTATCTGATACCAACTGGTCATAATCCTGGTAGGGATGGTTGTTGCCCCAACACCGGTTGTGGTCTTTCTACACCTACAGGTCCTGGTAAGTTGCCTGCTTGATATTTGGGCATCGGTGGAACTTGAGGGGAAGCTACTGGAGCTTGGGGAGCGTAAGGTCTCTCCCTCACATATCCCTTGTTATAATAACATTTCTCGGTCCCATGGTTGGTCCATTTTTGTTCAATAGCACACCACTTGGGCTGTTTAGCCTGGGGTTTGGCGTACAAGTTGATCTTTTTTAGCACTTCATCTACGAGCTGCTCCTGGTTTACCGCTATTTCTCCTTTCAGTGTTGTCTTAGAAGACTTGCTTCCACTTTGCTGTGAAGATGAATCGTCATCAAGGTCCTTGAACTCCCCTTCTTTGTAGACTGCACAATTGTCCACAAGGTACAGAGCCTCCTTGGTCAACTCATTCAACGTCATGCTCCTCTTCATATGTAAGTCTTTCTGGAGATCTGCATTCCTTAGTCCTTGGATGAATATCAGCATAAGTCTGGACTGAGTTGGCAGTTCTTCCACATGACAGAACTTAACATATCTTTTTAGTCCTAGGGCTGCCTTTCGTACAGATTCTCCATCTTTCTGTTTGAATTTATGGATTTGTGGGACGGTATTATGAGCTATTCCCCTTTGAGAGAATTCCTCAATAAACTCGTCAAACACATCCTCCATCGACTCAAAGTCTCTACGCTCTACAGAGTTAAACCAAGTTGCAGCATCATCCTCTAGGGTTAGTCCAAACCCTGCGAATTGGGTTGGAAAATCTAACACCTCTTCGGCTCTAATTACACGCACAAAGGCTGCTACATGATCTCTTGGGTCTCTGTTTCCTATGTATTTCTTGTTTATCCATTTTTGCACTTGAGAAGGTCTAATTCTTCGATGGTCTACAAATCTCATCATTGGATCGCCCCGTCCAAGTCGATACACCTCCTCAGGCCTTCTGTAATAGGCTGGTTCCTCTCCCAATGGTGCTCCTAAGCCATAATTTCTAATGGTTCTCGCTGGAGGTGGTGCTTCTCTTCGAACTCGTTCTATGGGTGGTCCTCCAGGCTCTGTCGACCCTTGTGTCTTTGGCTTACTCTCTGCTTGATACCTTGAATAGTGTGGTGGTTCTTGCAAATCTCTGAGCCCTCGTGCTGCTTGATAACCATCTCGGTTTCGGTCTGGTTCCATTGTTGCACTCTGTCGAAGCCATGCCTGCAATGATGGCTGGTTTGCTGGTTGGTCTTGGTTGTTGAATTCTTGCGGTCGGGTGGAATGTGAGGTAGTGTCATACTCGTCGGAAAAAGGATTCGTTGACTTGCTTGGGGTGTGGGCTGCTCTTGGCACTTCCTCAGGGGCATATGCTGATCCTCCTGGACCTGTTGCTCTTTCTACTTCCTTTGGGAGAATACGTTGGTATTCTCGCCCGTATCGATCAACAAAAACTATGCCCTTCCCCGTAGCAGTTTCATAAGAGAATAAATAAAGAACCTTGCCTTTGCTTAGTTTGTTTACGTATAGTTCTTTGCTGCGAAAGTAAGAGACAATACCCTCACTCTCATGCTTGTAGATTCCCACATTCTCGTTATAAGTTGGAACCCTAGTTGTTTTCTTATCATACATAAAAATAGCTCCGGGCCGATCAATGTTTGGTGGCGGTTCTTGAGTTTCTAAAACCATTTTCCCTTTCGCCACGTTATCTCCATATCTGTTGTAATCTTCAGGGTTACTAACTATTAAATAGTGGTTCCCCTTTTTGTCTCGGAATCTATCTCCATCATCATACACTCGGATTATCTCCAATCTTTGAGCTGGCCTCTCTTCGATACAAATGCACTTGCAGCCTCGATAGTCAGAATAGACTAGGGCTCCTCTCAAGTTTGTTCCCTCTAAGAAGATCACCATGAGCTTGGAATCATTCAAAGGATTTTGGAAGGTGCTTCCTCCTCGCATAGGTCCATCATAGGTGAAAGCTCCTGGCTGTTGACTACCCATCATGAAGAAAGATTTATCTGACGAAGTGTCACTATCACTACCTTCCTCTATAATCGATGCTAGCGGATCTAGCCTTGCCTGAGTTACACTCTCCTCGGTGGACACTAAGCTACCTTGGTCACCTGCCACTTTCTGTTCTCTAACAATGTATCTTCCTGATCTTAAATTCATTAAACTTATCAACGCAATTTATCACAATTTCAACCACTCACTTGGCAATGGGTCAGTCTCTGCACAACTTCTTGCTTTGTTGCTAAATATACCTGTACACAAGCGTTTTAATTTCGGCAATTGAATCAAAGCATTTATCTGCTAGAGGTTATCTTAATAATGATTGGTATAACTGGAGAGTTAATCTCAACCACTACTGTATTTTATACACTGCTGATGTTCTAGATTAGGTTTGCTAATCTGAAACAGTACTTCCCTCAGATGTTGGTCAATTTACGCGAAAAAGTCTGAATTCAGTCTTTGCTTAGTCAAATGGGCAAACAAGGTCCAAATTCACTTCTGAAAGAAGTTCTGGAACCCTTAAGCCAAATGGAATCTCACTGTCTATGCCAGGTCAAATTTTCTTTGCAGTATGCCTCAATAGACATCCTACGCGTAGGATGTCTCCTGCTGTGTTTTGCCTGGATTTTTGCGCTGTTGTTTCCTCTTGTTGTGCTGAGCTTACAGCTGCTTTTACTTTTTGATTTGGACCCCTATTAGCTGGTCAATGAGTCAGAAATCTGTTCCAACGGCCTGTTGATGGTATTGATCGATCTAATCAACTCCAAATTGGACCAAAATTGACTAGGAGGCTTGCCTTAGGCTATATAACACCTTACTATGCTCAAAGTCAAATTTTGGCTTCATTTTCTTGCATTAGACATCCTACGCGTAGGATGTCTTTTTCATCAGAATGGCTTCAAACTCAAAGCCTAGGCTCCCCTTGAGTTTTTGATCACTTGGGTATACTCAGAATTCAGTTTGGAGTCCCAAATCACTCAGAAGACATACTACGCGTAAGATGTCTATTTGTCCTATTTGACCCCAGATTTGTCCCACAGCTTCCCCTTGATGTCAGTAACCCAGTGGTATGCTTAGATTTTGATTTGGATGTCAAAAGTCCCAAATTTCAACTGTTTTTTGCTTTTTTCAGTCATAAGTGCTAAAGTTTTCTTTGAACCCTATTTTCTTACCCAAATGAGGTGAAACCCCTTTCAGTCACTCAATATATCATGCAAAACATGCCCATGCAGCCATCTTATGGTTTTGGTCTCAAAATAATGTTTTGACACTATTTGGGTAGGATGTCGAGCAATTTCATTCTACTTGGCCTTATCCTGTCAAGATATGGCCAAATTTCCACTTTCCAGTTGAAATTAGGGTAAACCCTACCTCCTGAACACACTGGTCAACTCAAAATCCCAAAATTCCTCCCAGATTAGCCTGTAGACATCCTACGCGTAGGATGTCTCCTGGCTTAAAATTAAAGTTTTTTCTGACAGGAGTGCTCCTGATGCTCTGTAGGTCTATCAGAAATACTCTCAGTAATTTTTTGGACTTCAATTAGGCTTTGAACCACACTTTTGCGTCTTTTTGCGTCTTTTAGAAACTTGTAATGATTCTACCAAGCAAGTGTACATGCATGAAATGCTCTAGATCCTAAATCATGATGTCTTACTTACTCTACTCCTACCTATCATGTGAAATGGTGATAATGGTGTTTTTGGTTGCTTTTTGGCCTCTCCGGACTCTCAAGCTCTCCTCTCACCGCTTCTACCACTCCGAATCCTACTCTAGAACTCAACTACTACCTAAACTACCTAAGTCGAAGGATCTAGGCCAGACACACGCTTCTTAGACTCCCTCTAAGACCTAGAGAGTCCTCCACCCTCTGATCCTATCTAAATGTAAAACGAGACTCTTGGCAAGCCAAAAATCCCAATCCTCAAGGATTAGTCTCGGTCACCTACCTAAGGTTTTCGTCCCCGGCAGCACCGCCAATGTTGGACGAATACGCCGCGACCGACGTCAGCACAGCGAGAGCTCACCTAACATGTAATGTCAGCTAAGGACGAAGCTCGACCCGCAAACGCGTGGAAGCAAGCATAAGGTGTCAACCTACACTCGACCGACTCCTACCGACTCCTAACTAATTCCTACAGAGGTCTCTACCAATTGTCTAAGTCACAGCCTTCAAGAGTGCAAAAGAGGAAACTTCCTACAACGCTTTCTAGAGCTGAACACCCATCAAACAATCTCGAAACACCATAGAACTTGAAGGAGACCCTACTAATACCAATAGGCCTCTCTGCCTAAGGTCTATGAACCAAAATCACGACCCAAAACACCCGGTGCAGAAACACGTAGGATGTCTGGCCGAAATCTGCAGGTCTTCGTTTTTGAAATCTAAAGTGCCTAATGTGTAGTTCTACTCAATGTGAACGCATGGATATACTGCAATGCAAAATCGGACAACGTATGCTCACCCAAACAACCGATGAAGCTCGTAGAAGGAGCTCACAAAGCCGGACCGTACGCACGCAATGTTGGTATCGGCGCGTAGCTCTAGTTGGGGGCAACACGCTGCACTTCTCCGCACTCGATTCCGACCACCGTAGCACTCGTAGCGTCAAGATGAAGCTCACACTCTCTCTCTCGTACACAGTACGCTCACTCACAGACTTCAAACTTGTTTTCATTAAGGTCAAAAAGTGGTATATATACCTTAAAATCAACCATCTACTCAATCTAACTATCAAAACTGGGATAAAATCCGGAAACTTCTGTAAGTCCCAATATTTACAAGGTGAAAGATCGGGTTTTCCTCAATGAATGAATAATTACAAAGATAATAGTCCGCCGAGTAGTTAGATGCCGTGGGGTGTGTCCAGCTTCTAACACTCTCAATTTTTTGATCCAAATGAGTTCTCAAGACGAGAATTCGGCAGCCCTTCCCTCCTTTGCTTCTCCTTCAAAAACTGTGTGTACCGGCAGCACCTCCCCAAGGTGTGTGTGTAGGTGTGTGTGTGTGTGTGTGTACTGGGTGTGTGTGTGTGTGAGCATGTGTGTGTGTGTACTGGGTGTGTGTGAGCACACCTTTAAATAGGCTCCTCAAGGCTGAAAATCGAACCTAGCTGCTATAAGCATCTGAGTGAGCACTCACTTCATGCATTGGCAAGTCTAGTTACCTTCCCACCAAGTGTCCAATTAGCTAGTCTAACTAGCTCTCACACTCACTCTCAAGCTTGGAAACTCTCCCACAACTCCCACAAGACAAGAGGGCGCCCCCTAGCTGCTAAAGCTGGCTCAGAGTGGCCTGGAACCTGTTCCCACACTGCCTCGAGCCCAAGTGCCTCCCCGCACAACTTTAGGAAAAATTGGTTTTAGGTTAAAACGGCCCATACGAGTCGGAATTTGATGCCGTAAATCGCTTTACTAAGCTCTAACTAAGGCGTACTGGTCCGAGTACCTGCCATATTTAGAAGCCCTCGGGGTCCGAAAATGCATTTTTTTCAAATTCGAGGTAAGGGTGCAGTTTTTCGAGACGGTCAAAACTGGACGGGTCGGGGTGACCAAAAACTTACTATTTTTGGAAAATTTTCACAAAAATTATTTTAATTCACATTTCAAAGCTTTAAAACATTCTAAACATCATGGCACTGAGATAATTTGGAAAACTGCCTAAAATAGTAACTTTTTCCATTATGATCTTTTCATGGTACAATGGTGCTCTTTTAGCTCGGGGTTGGAGACCTTACAGGAAATAAGTTTGCAATCCTCAAGTCCAAACTTACATAGCAATGTCTCTATGTAAATTTTCTGACACAAGGCAATACCACCATCACACTGCTTAAACTGTATACCCAAATAATGATGCAACAGCCCCAAATCTTTCATCTTGAAAGTAGCATTCAAATCAGCCTTAAATTCAACACTATGTCTCTCATTTGGTCCAGTGATTAGCAAATCATCGACATAAAGAACCACAATGAAAAGTACATCACCCTCACGCTTTACATACAATGTGCTTTCTGTTGGACTGTTACAAAAGCCTCTTTGACCAAATGAGTGTCAGCTTTCTCATACCAAGCACGAGGACATTGCTTCAAACCATACAAAGCCTTCTTACATCTACACACTTTGTCCTCTTGTCCTTTTATGACAAAACCGCGAGGCTGCGTTGCATAAACTTCCTCTGATATGTCACCATTCAAGAAAGCAGTAACAATGTCTGATTGATGTACATCCCAACCAAAATGAGCTGCCAATGCACATAGAAAATGCACAGTAGTCATACGACAAGTGGGAGCAAAGGTCTCTTCATAATCTATGCCTTTTTGCTATGCATAACCCTTTGCAACAAGTCGAGCCTTATGGCGATCGATCTCACCATTCGGCTTTCGTTTCAACTTGTAAACCCACTTCGTACCAATGGCCTTTTTGCGAGGAGGAAAATCACATAAAGTCCATGTGTCATTTTCTATAAGTGCATCATATTCTGATTGAATGGCAGCCATCCAATTTTTTGAATTCTGTGCTTCATCAAAAGATAGAGGCTCCTCAACATCATGTAAGCTAGACACAGCCAAAACATAACAATCTGATGCATAAGATGCATGGCGAGAGCCTGAACGAGTTCGACTAGACAAAGGTGCATCCAATTTACTGTCACGCAAAGTGTGCACCGACCATTTTGGCATACCTCTAGCCTGCTCATTTTCATCCCTTTCCTCATCAAGTACATCATGTACATCTGCATCAGTAATAGGCTGATCTGTAACATTTTCAGAAACCCCCATAGTCTGTACATTTGCCTGTGGAACTTACATTCATATTTCCACCACTGAAAAGAGGCAACAAAGTGTCATAAATGTCCCGTGAGCTTACATTACTGTCTCTAGTACATGACAGTAAGGGCTGAACAAAATCTTCCACAAACACTACATCCCGTGAAACCAAAATACGTTTTGTTTGCAGATGATACAACCTGTAACCTTTGCTTTCAACACTATAACAAAAGAAAAAAGATTTGACAGCTTTATCATCCAATTTTTTGCGTTGTGTTTGTGGCACCAAAGCATATGCCAAACAACCAAAAACATGCATGTGCTCAATAGAAGGCTTTCTATCATGCCATGCTTCATCGGACAATTATCTTTGTAATTATTCGTTCATTGAGGAAAAGCCGATCTTTCACCTTGTAAATATTGGGACTTACAGAAGTTTCCGGATTGTATCCCAGTTTTGATAGTTAGATTGAGTAGATGGTTGATTTTGGAACTTTAGGGTTTGAGAAGTTGTAAGGTATATATACCATTTTTTGACCTTAATGAAAAAAACCTTTTGTCATTTTAAAAAACAAGTTTGAAGTCTGTGAGTGAGCGTACTGTGTACGAGAGAGAGAGTGTGAGCTTCTTCTTGACGCTACGAGTGCTACGGTGGTCGGAATCGAGTGCGGAGAAGTGCAGCGTGTTGCCCCCGACTAAAGCTACACACCGATACCAACATTGCGCGCGTACGGTCCGGCTTTGTGAGCTCCTTCTACAAGCTTCATCTGTTGTTTGGGTGAGCATACGTTGTCCGATTTTGCATTGCAGCATATCTACGCGTTCACATTGAGTAGAACTACACATTAGGCACTTTAGATTTCGAAAACGAAGACCTGCAGATTTCGGCCAGACATCCTACGTGTTTCTGCACCGGGTGTTTTGGGTCGTGATTTTGGTTCATAGACCTTAGGGAGAGAGGCCTATTGGTATTAGTAGGGTCTCCTTCAAGTTCTATGGTGTTTCGAGATTGTTTGATGGGTGTTCGGCTCTAGAAAGCGTTGTAGGAAGTTTCCTCTTTTGCACTCTTGAAGGCTGTGACTTAGACAATTGGTAGAGACCTCTGTAGGAATTAGTTAGGAGTCGGTCGAGTGTAGGTTGACACCTTATGCTTGCTTCCACGCGCCTACGGGTCGAGCTTCGTCCTTAGCTGACATTACATGTTAGGTGAGTTCTGTTGTGCTGACGTCCGTCGCGGCGTATCCGTCCAACAGAGAGGATTTTCAGCACCTAATCACGGTAATCATGATTTAATTTATGCTCATTTGTAATTCTCTTCATCATTCTCTTGATTCCTCGTCTACTATGCTTAAACTTAGCTATAATTCCTAATAGCTGCTCTCTAATTTTACATAGCTATACTCCATTACATCATCATCATCCAATTAGTTAATTTATGCAGCCATTCATCACTCTTAATCAATGATTAATACATGATTAGGAGAGATTTCTCTCCCTAGGCGGCATAGTAATTAATTGACAAGCCGGTAATAATATAGATTTGATGAAATTCATTCTTTTACCACTCAATAGCGTTGTAATTAAGTTAGATTCAAATTTTCTTGTACATTAAGATGTGATTAAGGAAAAATTAATCCATCATTAAGCCACTAAGAAGAGAATTTTCTCTCACCTATGCATGTGGTAATTCTGCATCTTTCTAATTGCACTAGGAAAGCGATTGAACTTGCTTAATTCATCTCTCTTGTAATTTAATTAGTAAAATTCTGAATTTCTTAATCATCTAATCCAAGTGATTAACTTTAACCGGTTCCCATAGGACAAGTAAAGTATTACCCATTAAAATAACTAGGTCTCAAAGGAAAAATCTAACCCTCTTGCATAAGGAGGATTGTTCAATGATTCTAATTTGCCATTTGGATTTTTATGATGCTCTCGGACATTAGTTCTTTTCTCCAAGTTTATCATTTAAAGTAGTGAGTATAAAATGGCCCCGGATTAAGAGAACTCGCTTCGGTGGTGCCCACGACCGCGAGGCGGGAACGAGCAATGTGAATAGAACAGGAAAAGCTCCCATGGACGAACAAGCACCGGCCATCTCATGGGCCATTGACGAAGAAATGGAAGAGGTAGGTCACAATTTTATTCAAGTTGTTTAAGTAACATTGCATGCGATTAGCTAGGAATGAACACACCCATAAGCATGTTGGAGAAACCCGACAAAAACCTCGGCATTTGAATTTAATTATATATTAAAGTCTAAGTAGGAAAGAATGGTTGATGGATATACTGTTTGAAATAGGAAAGAATGTCTGCTAGGGAAAATTTAGCTCGGCATGTTCATTCTATTTCCAATGTTGAATTAGTCCTGATCCCCCTACTGATCACAGGGGGTAGAGTTCTTGGTTAAGGGCTCTTGAAACCACGACTGCTGGTTAAGCGGTGGATACCCACGACTGCTGGTTAAGCGGTGGGAACCCACGTCTGCTGGTTAAGCGGTGGGAATGTCCATGTCGTGCTTTCTATGCGGTGGACATACCTAGTTGTATGGGCAGCTAGGCGACAATGGGAGGAGTAAACACTCGCTGGAGGGGAGATGTTGTACCTCCAGAACATTGGAATTTTAATGAATAAGTTTGAGTAGAATTTTTACTAGAACTCTGTCTTGGTGCCGCTTTGCAATACTGATTGAAGGGCTGTCTTAACGAACCTTGTGAATCGGAATCTAATCGAGGAATTTTTTTATGTTGAACAACAATTGTGGTAGTAATTAGGACACACAAGGAAGTGTGAGTGTGGGGGTGGAAAGTGGGGGCTTGGCTCAGGTTGCCAATGCCTATGAGAAGGGTGGTCCCAATTGGTCGGGAACTCTCTGTCCCCATAGTGTTTAAATCGACACTAGTATTACTCATTGCCCCTAGAGCGGCGAAGTCTCAAGTGTACGTGCCTCTGAAACATGGGAAAAAAGGCACTCGAGGTTTCTCTCCTCTTGGAAGGTGGGTCTTAGGATCGCTAGATAGGTTAAGTACGCTTCCCCTGCGAGGTGGAGCTAGATCTCATTGCTAGTAGGATCGAACTCGACTCACTTTGTGATGAGAGATCGTCCGCTACTTTGTTTGCTTCTGCTATAGATCTAGTGGCCACCATGTTCACCATCAGATCCGCCGTTTGATACGATGGGGTGGGGACCTCACATTGCCACTCCCATGGAAACAGGTTTGAAGTTGAGTCTACATGATGCTGGCGATCCTGCTGATGTCACTCTTTACCAAACTGTTGTTGGCTGCCTCATTTATGTATGCAACACGAGGCCGGATATTGAGTTTGCAGTCTCACAAGTTAGCAGATTTATGCATAGCCCAGGGTCTAAGCATTGGCAGGCTATCAAGAGGATTTTCCACCACCTTAGTGGCACTTTACATCTTGGCTTGTTTTACCCCAAGTGGGGATCATTGTCGCCATACTTACATGATTTTTCGGACTCAGATTGGGCTGGTTGTTTTGACACACGAGTGTCCACAAGTGGTTTTTGTTTCATGCTTGGAAGTTCATGTATATCATGGTTGAGTAAGAAGCAACCTACTGTGGCCACTTCGAGTTGTGAGGCTGAGTACAGGGCAGTCTTCACAGCTACGGTTGATGGTTCATTAGGCATTTGGAGCAGCCAAGGAATGAAGCGCTCACACTATCAAGCAAAAGCAATGTATTTAAAAAATACACGACATGGAGGTGGAAGAAAAAAGAGCAATGCCCTTCACGAGATGTTCAATTGGTTCTACAGAGTTTTAGCAGAGAGAGAGAGAAAGAAGACAAAGAGAACAAAGAAGTTTAAAATGTAGAATAGAAAATGTGGGTAGCTTGAGGCAATCACAATCAATATCATGCTTTGAGTGCAAAAGATTGATTTTGATGCTGGTTGGGGACAAAGCGGCGTGATGGTGGCAGGCGTTGGGTGGAAATTTAATTTCCTTTTGACACTAACTATTTCTATTGTAAACATGCATTGTCATGCAAAGTGATTTGTAAAGGCAACAATTATTAGTCCCATGGCTCAAGTTTTGTCTATTTTGGAGTCTTTTTTAACTTTGAGTGATTTTACTGAGTTTTTAAATTTTTTTATAAGTTGAAGTACTATATAAATCAAAACTCACAACTTAAAGTTCATTTCTTGTTTGCACATTTTAGAAGATCCTCTCAAGCCCAAACATACACGCACTCATATCTTGCACAACATGGATGATACACAAGAGCACATCACCATGCACAACAATGACACCACTATCTTGCTGACAACACTAAAAATCCACAACCAGCATCTCATACAGAATCCACCGCTTCAAATCCACAACCCCAACCACAAGAACCAAGTCTAAACACCCAACCGCTCCCCCAACCTTCGACTACAGAGGATCAAAACACCATGAGGCAGATTTTTGGTGATCTCTAGCCACTACAGCATGAAAATTGCACACCGCCACCTAAGCTCGGACCATTTGTAGCTCTTAACAGACCAACACAAGAAAGAGGACCTAGAGCTCAAGCAACGGTAGCAACTAGATATCAAGCAACGGAAACACCTGAAGCTCAAGCAACGGCTGCACCTGAGGCTCAAGCAACCACGACTACGCCGTGAAAATCCTCCCCGTGAGTCAAAAACAGGGTGATCAAAGTAATACCCAGTGATCTTGTTTCAATAGGACGATATACCAAGAGGAGGAATAGAATGAGAGAGTTAGAAAAGAAAGAGGCAACAGATAGAAAGGCACAGAAATTACATGAAGAACAAAGAAAGCAGAGACAGCAGGAAGAATGGTAGATAGTGGAGGCTGAGAGAGCTCACTTGGATAATTTACAAGCACGAGTAGAGGCCGAGAGGAGAGCTATAAGAGAAAAGATCTCAGGCCGCCCAACAAGCCAAGGCTAGGAGCTCCAGACCTTCAAAAATTCCTCAAAGAGCAAAACAATGTGCGAAAAATAAAAAGGACAAGCTCACACCTAAAGAGCAACAAGCCCAAGAAGAGAGAAGGAAAAAGTACCAAAATGACCCTCCTCAATGGGCCCGACAAGTGGCTCCTCCACCACCACCAACAGCACAGAAGAAACGGCGATGGAAGCCTGGCAAAGTTGCTCTACGTGAGATCCAAAAATATCAAAAGAGCAGGGAGCCAATAATACCAAAGGCAAATTTCTCTCGGGTGGTAAGAGAAATTATGGACGAATATTTAGATTATGTGACAGGTAGCTAGCGTGTGTCTCTTTTGGCTTTGCAGATTGTCGTCGAGGACATTTTGGTACAATTGTTCCAAGATGGTGTACTTTGTATGGTGCATGCAAAGCGAGTCACTCTAAAAAATACAGATCTATCTCTAGTGCTCAATCTGAGGAATGAAGGGTCCCTCCATAAGAATTAGTTTCCCCATGTAACCTCTATTTATGAGATTTGTAATCTTTCGATATAATATAAACGATTCAATTTTCTACCATTTGGTGTAACTCTAATAGTTAATTGTGTATTTTCTATTGTTGAAGCATTTGAATTAATCAAGTAGTTTGATTTCACCTCCTCGACCATCCAAGCACCCGTCTAACGTGGGACACCTACCGTGAATATTTTGCAAAACGGAGCCATTTTGGGTGCGTACGGAGGCCGTCGGACGACCAAAAGCCATGCCGATGACCAACGACACGGAACGGGCCAAAAAAAAATGCCATGTGCACCACGGCACGCATGGGGCAGTTTTGACCCAGGTGTCTGCCATTTGTCTCCTTGAGACCTTGTGTGCACCTCTTGAAATGGGTTGCATTGTCACCCACATCAATCGTTTGAACTCCATCGTCACCCAACATCCACTATCCTCTTGTACATTGCTGCATGAAATGGAGTCAATGACACTCCTAGGTCATCTAGTACTACCTGATTATGTTGCAGATCTTCATCTTTAGGTAGAGGTGTTTAGTGAGGCTCATGGAGAAATAGAGAACTTCAGCTTGAGGAGAATCCAACAAGCTTGAGGAGAATGTAGTAAGCTTGAGGAGGGAAAGGAGATTCAAACTTCTGCTGCAGAGCTTTTGGGAGGGAAAACTGAAAGGAAGGAAAGAGAAGCAACTCTTGCAAGGTGAAGTGAAGAGAAGTGAGAGATGGTATAGTAGAGAGAGGGAGGGAATGATCAGCACGTTTTTGGAGGGACTCCTTTTTAGGAGAGAGGGGGGGAAAAACTGACAGCCACTAGAGAGAGAAAGTATTGGTTTTTACTTAGCTATTTAGAGAAAAGTTCATTTTTTTGAATTTATAAGAGATTTTCTCTTTGTATTCTATAAAAAAGTACAACTTTGACCACTTACTTTTAGGCTCTACCATACCCACCATTTCAGTCCACATGGCATCCACCCATTTGCCCCTTCCATAATTTCCTTTTTAATCCCATGGCAAATAAAGAGGCCCCCTTAAACCCCATTCCCATCCTAATGATAATATTTGCACTCTAACCATCATCTATCTGTGTGTACCGATATGGCTAGTACACTAGAGTCATCCACTCCTGCCTTGGGTGAGAGGTACTCTCTTTACTTTTCACAAGTGTTTCACATGGTCTTTTTGGTGCTTGCCTGTGAATGGGATTTGGTAGGTACGCTGGCATGTGAGAGGAATTTTGAGGAATTAGAATGGTTGATACGTCTCTTGACCACAACTAATCCATACATAGTAGAGGATGTCACCCCGATTATGTTAAGTATGGAGCCTGATTTACCCTTGTAATTTTATGTGGTAAAAGCGCACATTTGTAAGGCCCCCATTATGAGGAGAAGCCATCGTGCGTGAAAGAAAATCACTCGTCGAAAACCAAAATTTTCACGGCCAAAAATCAAGGGCAACTTTAAGGGCCTCAGGGGCGGAAGCCCCCGAGACTTTTTTTTTCCCTCGTTGGAATATTCCTTTTTTGCCGGAATATTATGGCCGGACGGCGGCCAGAAAGTGGTCGGAAAACAACCGTCGGTTGGCCGGTGGCCGGTAGTCAATGGCAAGTGGCCGGTGGTCGGAAATCAATTCAATGGCCGGTGGCCGAATTCAAAAGCGGACTTGTCTTCTCAAGGGCGGCCACACATGGGAGGATTGAAGGGTCCGATTTGGACTTATCTACACAAGGGCGGCTACACATGGCTGCCTCTCATGCGAGAGGACATCCCTTTTGGCCTATAAAAGGAGGCCATTTCTACACACATTTCATAGTGTGAAGTTGACGCAACAAGGTGAGTGTGAGGTGGTGACAGTGAAGCAAGGCGGGAGCTCCATTAAGGGTATAATCCCTTTGTAAAATACTTTTTGTTTTGAAGTACTATAGCCATTGAGTGGCTGCTTTTCCGTGGACGTAGCCCACATTGGGTGAACCACGTATATCGTGTGTACTCTCTCTCTCTACTCTATAATCTCTTGTGTGTGAAATATATCTCTCTCCATTAAGTAATCTACTCAAATATCTATTTAGCTACGTCTTATTTCCTAACAACTGGTATCAGAGCAAGGTTTGCTCGTAGCTAAATTATCTCAAGGAAAGGATTCCTTGAATTGAGTGGGAGTTATGGCAGAGGAAGGGAAGGTCAAGATTGAGAAGTTCAATGGCAAAAACTACCAACATTGGAAGATGCAGATTGAAGACTATATCTACCAAAAGGACCTCTATTTGCCACTAGGCGGTCTTGCGAAGAAGCCCACAACAATGGCAGATGAAGCATGGATTTTCCTTGATCGAAAGGCCCTGGGAACAATCCGGTTAAGATTGGCGTCAACGGTGGCCTTCAATGTTTCGGAGATAAAGACCACGGAGGACTTGATGAAGTCACTTGACGACTTCTACGAGAAACCATCGGCATCCAATAAGGTATTTCTTATGAAGCGCTTGTTCAATCTAAAGATGGCAGAGAATGGTTCAGTTGCAGAACACCTAAATGACTTTAACACAAACATAAGTCAACTTCGATCGGTGAAAATCAATTTCGATGACGAAGTGCGAGCTCTCCTTATACTATCATCTCTATCGGATAGTTGGGACAGCCTTGTGATGGCTGTAAGTAAATTCTATTTCAGGCACAAATACTCTTAAGTTTGATGATGTTGTGGGTGTTCTCCTAAGCGAGAAAATACGAAGGAGAAGCATAGGAGAATCATCAAGTGCTGCATTGTCAGTGGAAACAAGAGGAAGGCCTAAGGAGAGGTTCAAAAACTAAAAGGGTCGTGATCGCTCAAGATGGAACAAGTCACGCACAAAGTCAGTTCTTGAATGTTGGAACTGCGGCAAGAAGGGCCACGTCAAGAAGGATTGCTGGTCCAAGAATAAGAAGGAGACGGAGTCTCAAGACAACAAGCCAACATCGGAGGCCAATGTGGCAGGTAAAGTAGAGCAAGATGCTCTAATTCTCTCATTAGACAATGTGTCTAATTCTTGGATAGTAGATTCCGGGGCTTCATTCCATGCGACACCACACAAGCAACATTTCCAAGACTACACCAAAGGTAATTTTGGGTATGTATACTTGGGAGATGATGAAGCTTGTGAGATTGTCGACAAAGGTACAGTTTCTGTCAAAACTGCTAACGGAAATGAATGGAAGCTTAAAGATGTTAGGCATGTTCCTTCTCTTCGAAAAATTTGATCTCTACAGGACAATTGGACGATGAAGGTCACAACATTGCATTCGGAAACAAAGAGTGGAAGATCTCAAAGGGATCTTTGGTGGTTGCCAAGGGAGAAAAGGTTGGTACACTTTACTTGTGTATTGTTAGCACGCAACCTTCAACATGTGCAGTAACTACAAAAGTTGACAGTGCGGTGTGGCACTACCGGCTTGGGCATATGAGTGCCAAAGCAATACAAATCCTTCAAACAAAGAAGCTTCTACCAGGTCTGAAAGAAGTGGACTTAGAGTTCTGTGAAGATTGTGTTTATGGTAAACAAAAGAGGGTAAAATTTCAAAATTTAGGGAATGAAAGAAAAAATAAAAAACTTGAGTTGGTTCATTCTGATGTTTGGGGTCCTGCAAGTACACCATCACTCGGTGGCTCATTGTACTATGTAACATTCATAGACGATGCGACTAGAAAAACATGGGTTTATGTCATGAAGAATAAGTTCGATGTATTTCCATATTTCAAAGGTGGAAAGCCTTTGTGGAGAATGAAACAGGTACCAAGGTTAAATGCTTCAGATCCGACAATGGAGGTGAATATTGTAGCCAAGCTTTTGAAAGCTTTTGTGCTAGCAATGGCATTCGGAGGCAAAGGACAACCCCAAGGACACCTCAACAAAATGGGCCTTCGGAAAGGATGAACAGGACAATTATGGAGCGAGCACGAAGCATGTGGCTACATGCAGGCCTACCGCTTGAGCTTTGGGCGGAAGCTGTAAGTACGTCTGTGTACTTAATCAATCGGTCACCCTCAACGGCATTGGATGGGGGAGTTCCAGAAGAGGCATGGATAGGTAAACCGGTGAATTATGCATTTCTCAAAGTGTTTGGGTGTGAGGCTTTCATGCACATAGATAGAAGCCTAAGATCAAAGCTAGATGCAAAGTCCAAAAAGTGTTTCTTCATTGGCTATGGAGAAGGTTACTTTGGGTATCGCCTATGGAATCTTGAAGATGGTAAAATCTTAAGGAGTAGGGATGTAATTTTTAACGAACAAAATATGTACAAAGATTACTTGGAAAGAAAACAAACAAAAGAAACAGGTGATGAGTACATGGAGCTTGAGGACGGTGAAGACTCAAGGACTGCAAACGGTGACAATGTGCAACAATGTCAACCAAATGAGGAGCCTTAACCTATTCCCCGAAGATCTACAAGAGCAAGTAGATCTCCAGAAAGGTTTGTTCCTTCCTTCAACAATCTCTTGATCTGATTCTGGAGATCCAGAATCATACGAAGAAGCTATGCAACATGAATCCAAGGAAGAATGGACGAAGAGCATGCAAGTGGGGATGGACTCACTACATCGCAACCAAACATGGGAATTGGTTGAGTTGCCTAAAGGTAAGCGGGCACTTCAAAACAAATGGGTGTACAAGGTGAAGGAAGAAGAAGGTGGGAAGAAAAGGTACAAGTATAGGCTTGTGGTAAAAGGTTTTTCTCAAAAGAAAGGTATTGACTTCAATGAAATATTTTCTCCTGTTGTAAAAATGAACTCAATTAGGCTTGTCTTAAGCCTTGTGGCTGCTCATGATCTAAATCTCGAGCAAATGGATATAAATATGGCATTCCCTCACTGTGACTTAGAGGAGGAAATCTACATGCTTCAACCAAAGGGGTATGAAGTAAAAGGTAAGGAGAAAATGGTTTGCAGATTAAAGAAGAGCTTGTATGGTTTAAAGCAAGCATCAAGACAATGGTACTTGAAGTTTGATCGATGGATGTTGGATCATGGATTCACAAGATGCAACTCGGATCACTGCGTCTACACGAAGAATTTGGGAGATGGGAAATTCATCATCCTAATGTTATATGTTGATGACATGTTGATTGCAAGTGCTAACATGCAGGACATCAAAGACCTAAAAGAGGAGCTGTCTAAATCTTTTTCAATGAAAGATTTAGGTGCTGCAAAGAGGATACTTGGTATGAAAATATCAAGGGACAGGACGAAGAAGACAATAAAGCTATCTCAAGAAGATTACATCAAGATGGTACTAGAAAGGTTTGCAATGCAAAATGCAAAACCAGTTTCTACACCTTTGGCTGGTCATTTTAAACTAACAAAGGATATGTGTCCAAAGACACAAGAGGAGATAGCCTATATGTCTAAAGTTCCATATGTTGCAGCGGTAGGTTCTCTAATGTATGCTATGGTCTGGACAAGGCCAGACATTGCACATGTAGTGGGAGTTGTGAGTAGGTTCATGGACAACCCAGGTAAAGAACATTGACAAGTTGTGAAGTGGATACTTAGGTATCTAAAAGGGACAACAACAAATGCTTTGTAGTTTCGAGGAGCTCATATTTTCTAGAAGGGTATGCTGATGCAGATATGACAGGTGACAAAGATACTCGAAGGAGCACTACTGGCTATATGTTCACGATTGGAGGCACAGCAATAAGCTAGGCTTCAAAGCTGCAGAAAGTGGTTTCACTTTCTACCACGGAAGCAGAGTATGTAGCAATGACGGAGGCAAGAAAAGAAATTTTTTGGCTTCACAGATTCTTAGAAGAGCTTGGATTCAAACAAGACAATTGTGTCTTGTACAGTGATAGCCAAAGCGCTATCCATCTTGCGAATAACTCAGCCTTTCATTCAAGGACAAAGCACATTGAGGTGAGATATCACTTCATACGCACTCTTTTGGAAGAGGGACAGCTAAAGCTAGGAAAGGTGCATACAAGTGAAAATCCTGTAGACATGTTTACAAAGGTGGTCAACAAGGAGAAGTTGAGCTTTTTCTCATCTTCAATCGGCATTCAAGGATAAGAAGCCAGAATGGAAAGCAGTCACAGGTTTGGTTTGGAGATCAGTCTCCAAGTGGGAGATTGTTAAGTATGGAGCCTGATTTACCCTTGTAATTTTCTGTGGTAAAAGCGCACATTTGTAAGGCCCCCATTATGAGGAAAAGCCATCGTGCATGAAAGAAAATCACTCGCTGGAATATTTATTTTCGCCAGAATATTATGGCCGGACGGCGGCCGGAAAGTGGTCAGAAAACAACCATCGGTTGGCCGGTGGCCGGTGGTCGGAGGTCAATGGCCGGTGGCCAAATTCAAAAGCGGACTTGTCTTCTCAAGGGCGGCCACACATGGGCGGATTGAAGGGTCCAATTTGGACTTATCTACACAAGGGCGGCTACACATGGATGCCTCTCATGAGAGAGGACAGCCCTTTTGGCCTATAAAAGGAGGCCATTTCTACACACATTTCATAGTGTGAAGTTGACGCAACAAGGTGAGTGTGAGGTGGTGAGAGTGAAGCAAGGCGGAAGCTCCATTAAGGGTATAATCCCTTTGTAAACTACTTCTTGTTTTGAAGTACTAAAGCCATTGAGTGGCTGCTTTCCCGTGGACGTAGCCCACATTGGGTGAACCACGTATATCGTGTGTACTCTCTCTCTCTCTCTCTCTCTCTCTCTCTCTCTCTCTCTCTCTCTCTCTCTCTCTCTCTCTCTCTCTCTCTCTACTCTATAATCTTTTGTGTGTGAAATCTATCTCTCTTTATTAAGTAATCTACTCAAATATCTATTTAGCTACGTCTTATTTCCTAACAGATTACACAAGACTACCCTCGACCAAGATGACTGTAGGCGTCTAGTGACCTTCTTAGTAAACATTGGTGCCTCTAATGATGAAGACAATTAACAAGATTACATGGATGGCACATATGGTCTCATGGATGATGACTTTGTTTTTCTCAACGACGAGGATAGGGCTTTCTAGTGGGCTTAGTCCCTATTGACCTTTAGCTTAAGTATTATAAAGGGAGTTTACTAGTGTGATGAGCCTGGGGAGGGTAACAGTGTTATATGACCCCCCAAAGTTACAAAATTAAAATGCTGAAAACGAATAAACAAAAAAATCAAAGTGCCACAATGTAAAATCTTAAGCGGAAAGAGAAATCTCAGCTTGATTTGGTACTTCACTCACATGTATCGCCTATGGTACTAGAGCCCTAGAGGTTCTTAGTGTGGGCCGTTTTCCTTGAAAAGCAAAAAACCCAAGGCATACAAAATAAGCACACACATCAAAATTGAATCAATGTGAAAAGACTTTGGGGGGTCAAAGAAAATAAATAAGTCAGGTGATGATTTCATGAGCAATTCCTTTTATCGTAGCTTAGCTACAAGGTCTTCTAGGTATAGCCTCTAGTCAGCCCTCGGACATGAAATACTTGGCTCTCGCATTTAAACAACTTAATTGACCAGAGAAAATTGAGAATCTTGCCCATGGTATTAATAGTTGATCTCTAGTGCCTTTCAATCTTTAAATTAAAAACCCCAGACTTGTTTAGTTTTTTGTTACCTTTACAACTATTTATGCGTTTGATTATATTACAATTTAATGTTTATTGCTGACAAATTGTTTAATATTCTGTTACCAATCAATTTGTCTGCCTACAACTGCATATGCTTTTTAATTGTATATAAGAATGCAATTACTGTACCAATTTTGTTTGATTTTGGAGTGATTGAAGAAGGCTAAGAAAATTCATCTCAAATGCTCTTCCACCTCGATGAACGAGCTTCAACTCAATAGCTCCCGAGGATGAAATCTACATCAAGAAGGGGGACATGTTAGCCAACGGCGTCCACTTCTAGTAGTCATGGGCCGGGCTTGTCGGTCCAATAGGAAAAGGGTAAGATTGATCACCGATGAGAGGTGCACTCTAACTGGAACATTCAAGGGTTAGTTGGCTAAGCATGGGCACCCAAGTGTGAATGGCCAAGCTCATATAAAAGTCACATAAACCTAAAAATCACACATTCTCTCATTTGTGCAATTGAAGAGTACTCTTGCTCCATCTCCATCTTCTTCTATTTCATCTCCTTGTGTTTGTGTATGCGTGAGAGAGAGAGAGAGTATGCGTGAGAGAGAGAGAGAGTGTGTGTGTGTGTGTGTGTATGCGTGAGAGAGAGATTTTGTGTATGCATGAGAGAGAGAGAGAGAGTGTGATCGAGCATTGCCACGGCACGGCACCGATGAGAGGTGCACTCTAACTAGAACATTCTAGGGTTAGTTGGCTAAGCATGGGTACCCCAGTGTGAATGGGCAAGCTCATATAAAAGTCATCTAAACCTAAAATCACGCATTCTCTTATTTGTGCAATTGAACAGTGCTCTTGCTCCATCTCCATCTTCTTCTTCTTCATCTCCTTGTGTGTGTGTGTATGTATGTGTGTGTGTGTGTGTGTGTGTGTGTGTGTGTGTGTGTGTGTGTGTGTGTGTGTGTGTGAGAGAGAGAGAGAGAGAGAGAGAGAGAGAGTGTGTGTGTGTGTGTGTGTGTGTGTGTGTGTGTGTGTGTGTGTGTGATTGAGCATTGCGACGGCATGGTAGCAATGAGGCGGTTGAGCGTGGCAAAGCGGTATCTCCCTCTTCTTCGCGGCAAGGAATCCTCCACGAAGGCGAGCCTAGGGCGGTGAGTGACACACTCTTGCTCTCTTGAGCTTGCTAAATTAATATGGTTGTGTGATTGCAACCATTTGTGGCTCGTACACAGTGTTCAGCAAGTCCCTTGCTTTGACACGTGCGACAGATGCGCACAAACAATAACTTTGTTATGATGAGGCGTGAGGAGGTAGAACAAACCAAATACCAAGGGTACTCCATAAGAGATTGGATATTGGGCCAAGGACCAGAAACTATTTCAAGAGAGGAACTCCGCGAGAGATATTTTGGGAGCAATGTTAAAAAACCCGAACATACCTCATCACGAAGAAAACCGAGTGAGACTAAAGCCAGTCGAGGGCTACATGAGTCACTATTTCCAATAGACTGGTTTGAAGGACTCGGGACAGGACTAACTACCAGGAGACCTGGGGTTGAACCAAATAGACATGTCAGACCAGCTGATTTTTAAAAATGGGATCTGGAGATCCATATGACCACTTAGCAAGCTTTAAGCAAGTGCTAAGAGCAAAACACATATTTGATTTCCATACTTAATTTGAGGGATTTGGAATGACATTAGAAGGAAACTCACTGACATGGCTCCAAAGCATTCCACCAAGGTCAATCATGGACTTAAATACATTAGCTCAAGGATTTGTAGTTGCATGTTCCAAAACGAAGATCAAACATAATATGGTAGCTCAAATCCATAGCTTCAAATAGAAACAAGGTGAGTCTTTTAGGGATTGTGCAACTAGAATGAAGCAATACATTGCAAGATGCCCAGAACTAGAAATACCTATAGAAGAAAGATTAGTATCATTGTTTCTAGAGGGACTGCTAAACAAAGAACTTCATGCTATATTGTATAGCAAGAAATATATGGCCCTAGAAGAGTGTGTATCGGATGCCACTGACTTGGGAGACAATTGTGATATTTTCAATGAAGAAGATGTCCCTGAGGATACTCAAAGTGATAAAGCAACATCCACCAAACCAACACAATTAGGAACGGCTGATGCAGCACCACTTACAGCCATAGAAGATGGGTAGAAGACATGCTCAAAAGGATGAACGAAATGATGAATAACATGCAAAAAGCACCTATGAGGAGACCAGGCCAAGGGATACCTCAAAAGGGACAACCAATTAGGCCTCAGAAATGGTGTGCAGTCGAGGGTAGATGGACTAACCATGAGACCAATGAGTGCTATTACCGACCAAAGCATGATGGAAATGTTCAATATGTGCCTATGAGGCCACAAGGACAACCCATGTACAGGTATCAGCCTAATATGGCCCCAACTCAAAGACCACTAATGGGTATGGAAAGACCTCAACTTATGTTGGGGTCAACAACCTCCATATCCTGGACATAATGTAGTGCCAGTAAAGTACATATATTCAGAGGTAATCATAGATAAACAAGCACTATTGTCTATTACACCCTATGTTGAGCCTAGTCCATCTACAATAATGATAGAAGGGGAGTGGTATAATTCACATCCACCACCAATGGCAGAACCTCTGACTTATGCTACACCAGAGCTTGCATCAATGTACTATGTAGCTAATCAAGGTGTTAGACCTCCGATGGAAAGACCCATGATTAAGCCAAGAACTAAAAACTGTCATAAAACTGTGGTGAAGATGATCACTTGAAAAATGAATGCCCAAAGCCTGACAAGAACATTAGGCAAGTTGAAGCTTTTTTTATACAATGTTGCAAAAAGGGAGGACACTTCCTTGAAGATTGTCCAAAAAATCCATTAAACAAGGGTAAAACAGTATTCCAAGTGATACCTAGTAGCTCATCAGAGAGTGAACCTATTGTTTCAATCAAGGTAATCACAAGAGCCCAGGCTAAGAAAAAGAAACGTAAATCCTCTGATGACTCAGAGAATACTAAAATTTCCTCTCAAAAGACCAAGAGAAGAAGAAGCCAGAGGTATGAGATAAGAAAATAGAAACAAAGGGTTGAAATCGACGAGAAAGCCAAAAAACTATTCTAGGAAAAAGTGAAAGAAACTGGAAGTGAAATCAAGGAAACCATGGTGAAATCTGAAGGATCAATTTTGGTAGACAAAATTTTTTAGCCGATCAATGTAGCCTTGGAAGCTTACCGAGTGGGACTTAAAGCAAGCTAAAACATGGAAAACAAATGGAAAAACTATCCTTCTCCAGATATGGAAGCAGCTAAGCTTGAAGCTTATCAAAATCTGGTAAGAATTACTCAAGGGATGCTGGAAAAACAAAAACCCAAGCTCGAGAGTATAGCAAAACTTGAGGAGCTTGTGGTAGGAACCAGTAAAGAGAAATCTGAAGTGGTGGTAGAACCCCACCTTGAAACTTAAGAGCCACAATTCATAGTGCCTAATAGTGAAGATGCCTTAGATGGAATTCCGTTCGTGGAAGAAGACTAGCCAGGACACTTTTGGAAAAAAGTTAGAGAGATTAATGATGGGAGCTTAACTTTGAAGTCAACTCCTATACATGAAGTTTGGTTAGACAATCTACCTCCTGATATGGACATGGATGTACAATCCTTATATGGATATTACGGCTCTGAAGCTTCAAGAATGTCTAAACCAATGACTCTAAAAACACTACCCTCTTACTTGGGCGATAACGAAGACAAATCCATAGTGTGTAAAACCACTCATATAAAAAGAGTGGAACAGACCCTAGAGGTAGACAACATCCATTCAATCATGTCTGCACCCATTCAATGCACTCTTACTTTAGGAGAACTGTTAAAAATCAAACCATATGTATGGAATGATCTACAAAAAACTCTAAAGAAAATGGGATAATAGGGCTAATCGCAAAAAAAATGGAAAATTTGAAACACGAATTGGATAACAAAGATATTAGATCCATCCCAATGAACAAATTTGGAGAATACTACAAAGGGAAAGAAGGAAACACAGCCCTTCTAGTGAGATATATAGAAACCATGTCAATACTGGATAGTGGGGCAGGCATAGCTATAGCCACAAAAGCAGTATGGGAATCATAAGAAAAATCAACCATTAGACAAACTCGAATGGAATTGCAATTGGTTGATGGACACATTCAAAGACCCTTAGGACTGCTTGAAAAAGTGATAGTTAGTTCATGTGGAATTGATTATCAACATACTTCTTGTTGCAACTTTTAAAAAAGACATTAGTTTACTACGAAGATTCTTGTTGTTTATTGCACTTGGGCATAACTTTATAGGGGAAAAAATGACTGTAGCACCTTTACGCAACGAGCAAAATATTGCACTACTAGATGCATGCAGGAGAAAATATGTACATGGCGCAGGGAGTGGGTGTTCAGCTTTGCAGAGAGATGAAGGCATGAGATTGGTGGAGGGAAAACATAGAGGAGAGGCAACAGGCCTTGTGCCTTTGTCCTCAAACAATGCCCATTCATTTGCAGCCTCATCTCGTTCTGCTACAGCCCCTCCATTCCTTGGCCTCAAACAGGGCGTGCCCTCAGCACCATCGCAACCGGCCTTACTCACCCATCTCGTCAACTTGCGCCTTGAAGGCATTTTGTACTCGGCAGAGAAAGGGAGGGAGGACCCTACACCAGAGAGAGAGAGAGAGAGAGAGAGAGAGAGAGAGAGAGAGAGAGAGAGAGAGAGAGAGAGAGAGACAGAGACAGAGAGAGAGACAGAGACAGAGAACCGTCAGTTGTACATGCACTCTAGGAGTTCTCCTTTTGAAAGTGAGAATGCCATAAATTAAAATAATCTCAGAAGATTCCATTCACATTTCTTTTTCAGAAATCGTATGTCCTACTTTCGCAATAGTGGACTTTGGAAAGAAACTCAATTATGAAATCATCTTGGGAAGAACTTTCATGCCACAAGTACAGCTCATTCAAGATTGGGTAAACCATTATTATCTGTACTTGAAGCAAGTGGGATCAATAACAAGGGTTAATCTAAAATATCACGCTTATAGAGATGTCATGAAAACGCCCATACAAGAATTTGACTCAGTCTCTTCGGTTGAAACGAAGCTTCCATCTTGGTTAAACAAAGACACACCTATTTGGATGTGTGGAGCCTCAGAAAACGGGATCTTAAAACGAGAAGAATATATATTAGAAAGGGATTGCACAGATGAAGCATATGTACATGAACCCTTTCCAGAGCATTTCAAATTATAGCAACAATGGATGTGTGTGTAAATACGTCTATGTCTACTCAATTTTGCAATGAGGACGGCTATGATATAATTCCCTTACAAATGATCTCAACCCTTCACATTGAAGATGAAATTCGAGAACCCAAGGACTTAATGAAAGCTCAACAAGTCTTTTCAAACCTCTAATATGATGCAACAGACGAATTAGAATAACATTCAGCTACCTCATATGATTCGGGGTTGGAAAAAGAACATGTGAGAGCTAAACTACTCATGAAAGGAGGGGAGGAAAAGTTTTTTGACTTTCTAAACTAGAAATCGAGAATACAAAAATGGTATAGAAGAAAAAGAGACACCAAAAAATTGAAATCTAAACCCATGCCATCAGTCTCTAGTAGAACACAGTTTTTAATGCAAATAGATACACATGATTGTGTCAAAGACAAAATCACGGGTAGATATCCTTCAAACCCAAAAGCAAGAAATATCAAAAACATCAAGAAAAACGAGAAAGGAAACTCGAGCAAAATCTAAATACTAGGACAAGGATTCAACCATGACATGAGTTGAACAAAAGAAGAAATATCAAGAGTTGAAGAAAGCTCTAAAGGAGATGTATATCATAGAAATGGAAACCGCTGAGGAGGAAGGTAAAGATGTAATGAGTGTTCCATCCCATTACAAGAAATATATTCTCCAAGATCGAAAGATCATAGTCAAACAACCTGTCATCAGGGAACTAAGAAAAGAGGGCGAGTCCTACGAAGGATCTGAAAAGGCAAAAAAGATAGATATGGCCGAACCAAGAGAAGAGCCTAGACCTACCTACATTGCAAACAACCTGACAGAAGAAGAAGAAGAGTTTTTTAAAAGCTTACTGAAAGAATACCGAAATATCTTTTCTTGGTCTTATAAGGATCTCAAGGGTATTGATCCAGAAATCTGTCAACATACCATACCTATGAGAGATGATGTGAAACCAAGCAGACAGAGGCCATATACTTATAATGAAACATTTTCTAGAAAGATCAAAGAAGAAATAGAAAAGCTAAAGGAAGCCGAATTCATTTATGAAATTGAACACACAGATTGGGTATCTCCAATTGCGGTAGTACCCAAGAAAAATGGAAAATTAAGAGTGTGTGTCAATCTCAAGAAAGTGAATGTAGCCACCATTAGAGACAACTTTCCTCTTCCAATCACTGAGCATGTTTTAGAACAAGTTGCAAGAAAAGAATATTATAGCTTTTTAGATGGCTTTTCGAGATACAATCAACTTTTGGTTGATCCCAAAGATCAACATAAAACTGCCGTTGCAACTGAATGGAGAGTTTTTGCCTATCGGGTTATGCCTTTTGGTTTAACTAATGCTCCTGTCACCTTTCAAAGATTGATGAGCCATGCTTTTAAATAATATCTTTGGAATTTCTTGGAAGTATATATGGATGATCTATGTGTACATTCGTCAATCCGGGGTGATCATCTTGAACACGTCAAAAACGTATTTAATAAATGTATACTTTATAAGATTTGTTTAAATCCTGAAAAGTGCACATTTATGGACAGACAAGGAAAAAATCTTGGATATATAGTGTCTAAAAATGGCATAGCTACTGATATGGATAAAATTCATGTTATTGGTGAATTGCCTAGACCGACAACAGTCAAAGGTGTTCAAGCTTTCATGGGACATTGTGGATATTACAAACTATTCATTTACATGTAAGCTATAATTGCAAAACCCATGTACAGCTGGATTACACTCTTTGAATGAAATAATGAGTGTGAAGAATCCTTCATGAAGCTTAACCAAGCTCTCACTTCAGTCCCAATATTGAAAGCACCAGATTGGAATAAGATATTCCACATACATGTAGATGCTTCCAAATTTGCCATTGGGTGTTTACTAACTCAACTAGGAGATGGAAATTTTGATTTTCCTCTTTCTTATGCTAGTAGACAGTTAAATATGGAAGAGAAAAACTATACAAACATCAAAAGAGAAGGATTAGGAATGATCTATGCCATAAAAAAGTATAGACATTACCTATTAGCCAACAAATTTGTGTTCTTTGTGGAGCACCAAGCCTTATTGTACTTGGTCAACAAGCCGTGCAACACAGGAAGGATAGTGAGATAGTTCATCATTCTTTTGAAATTTGATTTCCCTGTAGTTGTGAAAAAGGGCACCACTCACCAAAGAGCAGATCATTTATCAAGGACTATTTCAGGAGAACCTCCAAAGGGAGTAGACAATGATCTACCATATGCATATTTGTCCTCTGTGGAAATGATACCTCGATGGTTGAAAAATATGGTATCATTGATGATCACATCTCAAGTGGATTCGCAAATACCACTTCCTATTACACCCGGATTAATTAAGCAATTGGCTATGTATCAATTACTAACTGGAAGGCTATACAAATGAAATCGAGATGGAATATTACTTTTGTGTATTAATCCTGAGGAGAAAACCCAATACCTAAGTCAAGCACATATTACCATAGTGGGACTTCACTTTGCGGAAGACCAAACTATGCAGCGGATCTTGAGACTTGGAGTATTTTGGCCAACCATGAGGAGTGATATTCACTCATTTAAAGATTGTCTTCAATGCCAAAAACAAGCACCCATGCCACTTGTTCCAAATATCACTTGTTTCCTAAGTGGAGTAACTATCTAGTTATTTACTTATCAAGACGAACATTTCCTAAGGATATGAGTAAACGCCACTAGAGATCAATTGAGACTGAAGCAAGAGACTATGCTCTTATTGGGAGCCAATTGTATCGAAGAGAAAAGGATCAACATCTGCGTCTTTGTGCAAATAAAGACAAATATATTCCCATTATAGAACAAGCACATGCTGGATTAGCTGGAGGTCACTTTTCTAGTGAATTCACCACGAGAGCAATCTGAATGGTAGGCATATGGTGGCCAACACTTACGAGCAAAAATGCCAACCCGTGTAGATAGCGTGCCTTTAAGACCAATGATGGCCGCTCTATGGGCTTATAGAGTTTCATTCAAGACATCTTTAAATGCTACACCCTTTAACCTTGTTTATGGTCTTGATGCCATACTGCCAATAGAATTTCTATTGCCGACACTAAGGGTAGCTAAGGATCTTGAGTGGACTGGACATGAATTGTCACAGAGGCTCAAAGATTTAGAAAAGCTTGATGGGAAAAGGCTAACTATTGGCGGAAACAAAAACAGTTTTTTGATTCCCATCTAGTCACAAAAATCTTCAAAAAAGTGGACTTAGTTTTAGTCTACTCCCTTAAACAACACATTCCTAAGTTTAAAAAAAAGGAAAACGGACCATTTATCATTGAAGATGTATCCCCAAGTGGAGCAATTAAGTTGTCAACTCTAAATGGTGAACCAATGGCTAATTGGTTTAGTGGATGCTATTTAAAAAAGTACAATTTGTTGCCACTGACCAATGAATTGCTAGAAAAGATGCATGCAACAAAGCAAAGAACGATAAAACATTAGTAGGTCATTGATGAAGCCCAAGAGGAAGCTCGACTTCGAGTAATCAAAAGAAAATTTGCTCTCAAAAATTAACAAATACCTATTCACATTAACAATCTAGAACTAGCTGAACGACTATGGGAATAACAGAAGGATGCAGTGTCAACAGATGATGAGTGGTTAGATGGAATGGACCTTCGCATCAAAGTACAGTTGAAAAATCATAGCACAAATGCATTGGTTGATACAGGAGCTCAAGTGAATGAATTATTTCATGTACAAGAAAGCAACGAATCAGTTTTTGACATCAAGAATATCGGCTATCAAAGGATGCAACAAGAACCCAAAACCGGCATTGGGAGTAGTCAACTTAAATGTGATAGTACATGGATGTTCATGCCCTCATCAGTTTGTATGCTTACCAGATGAACACACGAATGAAACAATGATTCTTGGAATCTCATGGATGCGTACGTATAAGGCAGTACCATATTGGGATACCAATCAACTCAAGCTATCACATAAAGGCGGACAACTCATTGTTCCAATTGCACCAAGCAAAGAAGAATGGAAAAGAGATTACCAACAGAACAAACCACGAAGCAATCAATCTTCTTCATCCTCTAGACAAGCAAATTCTACAAGTAGCATGCAAGGAGTTAGGCATATCTGTGTACCAAAAGCACAACTCACGGACAAGTTGTCTCAAATTTGGATGCCCAAGACATCATCTACCGTACCAAAGAAGGTTTCAAAGTTAGAGACACAAAGAAGAGCATCTTCGAGTAGGGAATGTAAAACAAGATGGATTTGGAGGAAAAAAGAAGTACTTATCTTTTTCACAAACTGTAAAGCTGATGAAGCAGTGGAGAGTTAAGTCTCAAAACACTCAACCACAACAGTTCATCAATGAAAAACCAAGATACTAGTGGCTAGTTAAAGCTCAACAACCGTCATCCTTGATATCGACAGCTCAGGAAATCAACATGCCAAAGCATCCTGACGGTACAATCATTAGGAAAAATATGAACCCTCTAGGGGCCCTTTGGGATTAAGGTTAATTAGAATCCATCCAATAGGAAGAGGGTGGGTGGACACACTCTATACCCTCAAAAAAGTAGGGGGACAAGGTAGCCTTACACCTCTTAATGGCCTCTTACCTAGTGAGAAGGTAAGGGAGGTGGCTAGGGGAAAGGCGGAGGGGGGGAGACCACTTTGACCTCTTTTCCCCCACTTTTTGGCCCGGATTTAAAAATACACTAAAAATTTCAAATTTTCAAAAAATTTCAAATTTCAAGTTTTCCCTCTTTAAAAGGTCCCCAAACCTATTTCATGGTCAAAAAAGTATTTTTGACCTCCAAAAGTCAAAAACGAGCACTAAAAAATTCTAAAAAATTAAATTTTTCCAAAAAATTTCAAAACATCATTTTCCACCCTCCAAAGTCTTTCCAAACCTATTCTATAGCTAAAAAGTGATTTTCTCTCTCTACAAACCCTTTTCCAAGCTCTCCATGGTTGCAACAACCACATGCACCCCCTATAGTCCAGCATTATCTCTCTACAAGCTTTCTCCCATATCCATTGTAGCACCAAGCAAGCTTCTCCCCCATCTCATCTTCCCCTTGTCCACCACATAGTTCCACACCAAGCTAGCTCCTCTCCCTTCTCTCACCTACATTACAGCATGAAACAAGATTCTACTCCTTCTACTTTCATTCACTCGCACTACATGGAAACCTCTACTCCCGAAGGTGAAAAAAGCATCAACTCACATGACTTGCATACCACAAGAACAGGAGGTGTGAATAGTGCATGGGCATTGCAAGGATTCATCTCCAACATAAAGATAAAATGGTGAGAAAACTACCCTTGTAGCTTACATTCAGAGCTTAAGATCATCTCCATCTTTAAGTTTATCATGCTGGAGGGAATTAACCTCTTTATGGCTTTCAATGTTTAGGCTTCACACCTCATAACATTGGGTGGTGCTATTTTGTTGATGGCTTTGGTGCGCCATCTATAGTTTTGTAGCATGTGATTGAGTCTCACAATGTAAGTAAGTTATGTTATCTATGGAGAGTCATCAAAGACTTTTCTTATAATTTATTCTTTGTATAGTTGTCATTAGATTATCATAATGATATCATTTTGTACTTTATAACTTTGTGCTCACATAATCTGTTGTTTACTTATAGAGTCAACTTGTTTTGAGAGGACATGAGCAAGAAACCATGTGCAGAGATGAAAATCACCCTATTTTTGTTCCGTGAGGAACCTTTCACTACCATGTTAAAAGATTTTGATAAGAATAGTAGGATTTTTGTAGAATATTAAACCAATAGGTACTCTCTAGGAGCTCTTAGAATAGCCATCCCTATAGTACTACTATCTTCCCTAGTGTCATAGACACACAAATACTCGTGTATATGAATCTCTAGATGAGAAAGACAAATACTTGTAAGAGAAGCCTAACAGCAACAACATTGTCTCCGTTTGTAATTATTTTTATGAGGCTGGATTCCTCTATAAATGCAATATAAATATTTCTTTTTGTTAAATGGTGTCACATTGAGTGAGAGTATTTAATTTAGATTACTGGAGTTTCATACAGATTTGAGAAATATTGTTGATTTTTATGGATGTTCTGATTTGCCTGTAAGATGTTTGAAGCCTCAAGTCTTAATCATTCCACCATGAAGAAATTCATGCAATATTTTGATTTGAAATTTTAATCACTAATGGTTATTCTTATTAAAGTGGATCATAACCTTTGTCAAGATGTCCTCGTTTGGGGATGTTGAATATATATCAATAGCAACATTTCAAAAGTTGAGAAAGCTAAATTCTTGCTTTCCAAAATTTTATTGTTTCCATACTATGCCTATGACTTAGAGAAATGACAACTTGAGATGGAGGTGTAGATATATGGGGGTGACTTATTATTGATTCTTGTTTCATCATATATATTATAAAGCCTTTGATTTTCCACCTTTTTGAGTAGTGTTGACAAGTTTTTGGTATCAAACCTTCTTAAATATCCCTATTCATTCGCTATTGGTAGCTATTTATTTGGTATTACTAAAGATCATACCAATAGCTATCACCTTGTGAACTTAATTGTTGAATTGCGGATTTGATTTTTACTATGTAGCTCATTTGAATAGAGAAAGTGTAAACATAAATTATAGATACATGCATTGTTAACATAGAAGATATGTATCACTCGAACCTATATAACTGCTAATCAAGAAACCTTTGGTTGGATACTATAACAATAGGGGTCACATGTGGTTTCAAATACCAAAGAAATGGCTTAACCAAAACATTCCCAAGAACACGAGGTGAACACAAGGAAGTAAACATTGGCTCCTTGTTTGGTTGATTTCTAGTGCTAAATGTTCTGAGTGCACAAAATTTGTGAGGCCTTTGACCTTGGGAGTTCACTAAAGTATATGTAGCATAACACATGCGTTCAACAGAAGGGAATTTATATTCTTGTAAAGTTACAGAAACATGTGTAGGTAAGGCCTACAAGGGCTACTTTCAATCCATTGTGGTGAACGCACATGATATAGGAAAATTTTACATAGTGAATACTCCGGACATCAAACACTACACCTCTATCTCATGGCCATACATTAAAACACAGCCCCTATTTGTCATTTTGAAGCCCCAGGGACCCTCAACAAGAGGGACCACAACGGCGCGCAGAATGGCCATCCAGGGACAAATAGGGGCCAAGATATTTCCAAGAACAGAGAATGGACACAAGGAAGTAAAAAATGGTTGATAAGCATGATACAAGGTTTAGGTATCTGCCATTTGGGGGGGGGGAGGGGGGCTTGCTATGAACACATTAAACTGCCCAGTTCTATCTCATGGCCATACATTAAAAAAAGCATGTACTTGTCATTTTAGGGCCCCAGGGACCCTCAGCAAGAGGGGCCACAAGGGCGCGCAAACTGGCTATCCAAAAATTTTGGATAGCCAGTTTGCGCGCCCTTGTGGCCCCTCTTGCTGAGGGTCCCTGGGGCCCTAAAATGACAAGTACAAGAGTTTTTTTGATGCATGGCCATAATTCAAGTGGGCAGTTTTTTTTAATAATTATTATTAACTGTTGAACTTTTAGGCTGTTTTCAAGAGCTTCTAGTGTTCAATTGGCTCCGAATCTGTCTGGGCTTGTCTCACACAAATTTGTTCATCTTGTCGCGCTCTTCGACCATCGTGTGATGCAAAAAAATATTATCCTACTCGGATTCTCCAAAAATCAACGTGCAAGCTGGCAATTTCTTTAAAAATGATGTAAAACAGACATTTCTTACTTTTTCCTTAATCTACGGGCTCGAACAAGCATTAAAACCATGGAATCTGAAAATACTCAAAGAGCCAATGTTTTTTATTGTGTTAAGGACTGTATTTCCTACATACAAAACTTTCTCAAAATCTCACCCTAACACCTTCAAAAGTGGCTTCCAAGGAGTGCCCTCAATCAAAAATTGAAACTGAAGGAAAACAATCAGAATAAACTCCTACAGTGTACAAACTTTAAAATAACCAAAATTTCCTTTTAAAAAAAGTTATTGCTAAAAATTTAAAAATAGACTACCCTTGGACTTCCCACAACAATAGAAATCAAAGGGTTCAAGGAGAGGTCTGGTGTCACAAGTGCATGGTAGGAATCTAATCGAGGTTTATTCCATCAAGATCTCTTATACTTTATCATGTCTTCTCATGTACAATCTTACCAAACAAAAACAAAATTACACTTTAAATGACTACAAATCTTATTTAACTTATCAAACAATCTAAAATATGTTAGACCTAGAGTGCTCTTACACATCAACAAACAAAAAAGTCCAAATTGCTTCTCATTAACTTTGATAAACATACATCTGTGGACAACTTCCAAGGAGTAGTGCGGTCATAGTTCTTACATCCATTCCATGACATGGTATGCTCATGGGGTGACCTATCACATAAAAATATATTTGGTAGGAGTGCCCTCATGTTAGGAAAGGGTGTGTTGCTGCTGATGAAAAGTTTTTGCATTGTCCTACTAGGGATCTCTCCATGTTAGCATAATGATTTTTGATGTAGTGGGAGCTACATTGCCGCTGAGGAGAGCTTTGTGCCACCGTAAAAGCTTCATATTATGCCAGTTTCTTGAGCCATTCTTGCAAACAACGTCACTCAACTAGCATAGCAAGAGGTCACCTTGTTAAAAAAACATGTATGAATTCAACATTTGCAATCTGTATGATAAAGACACTTGTTAAATATATGTTGTACAAATTTGCAAGTATTTCTATCTAACTGGAAATAAACAATCCTAAAATATACATTAGGATGAGATTACCATCCCTAATAAGCATGGATTTGAAGCACCTACCTGCAAGATGTAACAAAGAAGACTGTTTTAGAGGAAAAGTGGTGACACTTGGCCTCTCTAACCTGCAGCCTTTCACTATTTGTGCATAAAAGCAACCTTTGTGTCAAGCACTACAAAACAAGTAGAGGCAACACCTTAGACTTCAAAGTCTATGATAAGAAGAACACAATCAAAAGTTAGAAGTATATTGTTACCTTGCATAAAGGGGTGTTTTATTCAAATATGTGATGGTATTGGCAAGATATTGAAGAACCATGAACATTCATCTCACCGATGGTACCACGTTCCTAGGATGACCTCTACTCACCCTCACGTGCGGCCTTCGGTGCAAACGTTGCAAACAAGCAAATATATATGCATACGATTTGTGATTCCTTGAGCTCCATGGTAGCTGTTGCGTGAGGAAGCAAAGGATGAAAAGAGAGAGGGGAGAGGGAGAGAGAGGAACATGGGAGGAGACAAGGGGGTAGTGGGGGAGAGAGAGAGAGTGGAGAAGGAGGAGAGAAGGGGGCAGGGTGGGAGAGGGAGGAACATGGGAGGAGAGAAGGGGACAGTGGGGGAGAGGGAGAGAGAGGGGAGGAGGAGGAGAGAAGGGGGCAGGGAGGGAGAGGAAAGGGAGAAAGGAGAGAGGAGGAAGAGAGAACAAAGGTTTTTTTTTTGGGGGAAGTTTTTTTTTTTGAAAATTTTGACTTTTAGGTCTTGTAAGTTTAAAAAAAGGTACAAAAATACTTTTTTGATATGGATATATGTTGGGGGGGAGTTTTAAGTCAAAAATAAGTAAAAATAACTTTTTTTTTTTAAGTCAAATTTTGGCTCTTAGTGATCCACGTTTTTGATGATGTGGCCACACCTCTTTACTCCCTTCACTTTCCAAAAGGTAGAGAGAGAAGGTGACCTCCTAGGTCCACATCCTACATGTGTCTAAAAAAAGGCTAGAAAAGCCTACTCAAAACTAGCTTCTTGAATGCCCTTGTCCCCTTAACCCTACACACCATTAGCCTTGATTCCTAAAAATTAGGATTCCTTACAAGGCCCATGCAAAGTCAATATTTCTCCTAATGTAAAGCAAACAGCACACAAGGTACAAGATTTTCTCTTTGGGAAACAGCAACAGGAAACCTCGACCACAAAAACCCTTGAGTTAATTTCTCAAGATTCAACTCTTGTACAGCATAATAGTTTGAATTGCATTGATCTTCGAAGCATGGTAGAGCCAACCAAGGCTATGCATAGACACGATTGTTCAATCTATGCACACAGTCGTCCCGGAGTATGCTATCTAGGAGGGGTGGAACGTTGTGTTGTTTTTTTCGAGTTGTTCTTTAGACAAGTAGGTTGCCTTTGTTGTCTTCACTGAGCTTGGATCTAACCGGTACGGTGGCAACTCCTGTAACTTATCTTTTTGGGACACCCTTTTCTTTGCCTTCTCAGCCGCTTGTATTGCTCCTGGTAAGTGAACACACTGAAAGAAAATTCTACGAATTCTGCTCTGAAATACCCTAAGTTTGAATTGCTGGCAAATGATGTCCATTTTGCTTCAAATCAATTTTGGAGCATGCATAGATGTATAGAGATCAAAATCATGCAGTTCAGGTAAAATTTGCAACAAAAGTAAATAATCGCGATTATTTACAACTGGGGATTTTTTCTAACTTTTTGCATTTTTGACATCATAGTCTTGAAACATATGGCATTTAGGTACTCTGAGTGAAGTGTGGACTCATTTGAGTGCACTGGGTGAAAATGGTGCTAGATTTAGGCTTTCAGACTTTGAAACAGTAGATATAAAGAGATTTTGAGTTTTTGAGATCTAAGCTTGCTCAAACTTGATTAGTGGGCTTGGGACATCATGTTCTTTGGTTCCAGAAGGTCAAAGTTACAAATTGCATCCATTTTGAAAAAAAAAAGCAAATAATCGGGATTATCAACTTTTTCATCAATTTGTACTTTTTTGTTGCAACTTGGTTCTAGGCATGATGTAGAGTCTGTGTGTGAGATAGGAATGATTTGGATGAAAAATGTGACAGTTAACTCAAAATTTGTATTGAAAAGACTTTGGTGCGTTTTTTGGCAAAATCAGAGTTTTTTTTTTATCAACTTGGCTCACACTTGACATGTGGCATGTAATAGATGTGTACAAGTGATAGGTGAAGTGAAAAGATGAAATTCAAGCCAAACAAGCATAAAAGTAAATAATCGCGATTATTTACAACAGTCATGTTTTTGCACGAATTAACAATTTGATAACCTAAACATCTTTAATACATCTAAAACAAGTCCTAAATGAATTTGGTAAAGTTCGGTCGTGTTGGCATCACTTCGTGCTCTTGTCAACTCTGAAACCACCGATTTTCTTGACTACTTGGCATGTAGAGTTGGTTAGCCACTTTTGAAGCTATGGACTTGTCCGCTACATAGTCCGGATGCTACTCATCTAGTTTGGGCCCATTCGGAGTCAGTTTGACTTCATATGTCAAATTTGACACTTTGTAGCTTTCGAGTTGTTTTCTATTGTTTGAGAGCTTGCCTTGACTGTTTTCATGAAACCATCTAGATACATTGTGTATAGACCCAGTCTATAAGCTGTCCGTGGAGTGAGAATCCAATTCTGGCATATGGTACAAACCTAGATTATTTACTTAAAACCCCCTCGACCCCTACCAAATTGTCATCTGGTGATATGAAAGTGTTCTACTATATAGGGGCATGTTACAATTCAAGTCTTTTCCAATTCGATTGAGCTGACAGGTCGCTATGGTCAATTTTGTGTCGTAGGACTTCGTGCACAACTAGGTTTCTAGGGCTTTTTCTTGAGCGTAGACTTACTACCCGGCCATATAAAATTGTTCATTGATAAGTTTAGAACTTACCCCTGATGTCTTGTGTAAGACGGTGTTGTAAATGGATGACTGTAGACTCCGGAAATCGCGTGTGAAGAAGGCACAAAGCTCTCTCCTCCAAGAGTGACTAGTGGAAATGAGGTGATTTTGGACTACCTTGGATATCTATACTCGGACTTCCCAAACTATTTTTCCCCAGATTTCCCTATTAGTCCTGCTAGGCCGTGAAATCTATGTTAGACTCAAAAATTTCTTCAATCAGATTCCGTTAACTCATTCTGCAAGATTTTGCAAAAGTAGGCCTTAGCGGCTTAATTTAGGTTTCCCGCTTCCATCTGTCGATTTGATTGAAAATTTTTGTGCATGTCCGCCTTGTTCTTCTGATCCTCAACGTATCTTCAGTTTCTCCATCTGAGCTCATTTGCTATTTATTATTAATTTCTGACATGGATAAACTTGGGTAATCCATGGATAAACTCGGGTAATCCATGGATATATTAATTCCCATGGATAAACTTGGGTAATCCAAAGGTAAAATCCATGGATATATTAATTTCTTCAATCGGATTCCGTTAACTCATTCTGCAAGATTTTGCAAAAGTAGGCCTTAGCGGCCTAATTTAGGTTTCCCGCTTCCATCTGTCGATTCGATTGAAAATTTTTGTGCCTGTCCGCCTTGTTCTTCTGATCCTCAACGTATCTTCAGTTTCTCCATCTGAGCTCATTTGCTATTTATTATTAATTTCTGACATGGATAACCTTGGGTAATCCATGGATAACCTTGGGTAATCCATGGATATATTAATTCCCATGGATATAATCCAACATCTCTCTTCATTTCCAAAAGATTAAGGAGGCTATATCCATCTCTCAACAAAGACAAAAGGTTGTTGCTGATAAGCACAGAAGGGCCTTAGCATTCGAAGAAAATGATCGGGTCTTACTCAAGTTTCCCAAGGCTCAATTGAGGCAAACGACGAGCAAAAATCGTACCGGCCATCAAAAGTATTATGCTAAACTAGCAAAAAGATACTATGGTTCTTTTCAAATCTTGAAGCCAATCAATGACATGGCTTATCAACTCAAGTTGCCCAATCATTGGCTCATACACAATGCTTTTCATGTGAGCCTACTTAAGCCCTACAAAGGAGAGTCACCAAGAGAACCAATTATTGAAGACCCTCTAGAAATCGAAGACCAAGAAGAGGTGATACAACCCGAAGCTATCCTTCGGCATGAAGACAAGGTGCTACGGCATGGTAAGATTATCCGAAGATATCATATTAAGTTCAAAAATTATCCTTTTGAAGATGCTAGATGGATGCAAGGAATATAGCTTAAGGAAGGTGCTACGGCATGGTAAGATTATCCAAAGATATCTTATTAAGTTCAAAAATTATCCTTTTGAAGATGCTAGATGGATGCAAGGAATATAGCTTAAGGATAGTATGAACCTTGTCAATTCTTACAAAAATTATCCTTTTGAAGATGCTAGATGGATGCAAGGAATATAGCTTAAGGATAGTATGAACCTTGTCAATGCTTACAATGCTACTTTAGAAAAAGCAAATGTACATGTTTCTTTTAAATGAACAATTTTTTTATCTTATAAGACTAATTCTCTTTATATTTTGCACAAATTTAGTAGTATGCATGCTTAAAATCATGTTTGTGATGATGACGTCTCTCAAACATCAAGTAGACTTTGTCACTCTACTTTGGAAAGATGGAATGGACTCAATAGCAGACATGCTTGCGGCAGCTAAGTCTCCCAAGCCCCAAATAGATTAGTCATCCATTTTGGAATGATGTCATAGGGTAAAACAAGATCCTCTACCCGCTAAGAATCATCGACTAATGACTAAGGCTTTATATCTTCTACCTCATAGTCAAGCGCGACTTTATCATAGTCGAGGACGACTATGATTTAATGTCATAAAATCTAATATCTAACCAACCCAAATGATTTTCTCATATTAAACTTATCATTTAATGTGGGAGGATAAACGGGGACAAGGGTTATAATATAGACATGTGCTTATGGATCTATCTCAACACGGGGCCAAGGTTAAAGGGGTCCAAATGAGAGATGGTATGTCAAAGAGAATTGCTTGCATAATGGAGCTTGGAAGACCTTAGGGGTAGCTTCATTAAAGACCTCCAATGGTTAGTGTAAAGTCCTTAGACCTTAGGTTAAAGCTAGGCCTATGCTTGAGGTGCTTGATGATTAAAATGCATGTGATGCTTGATAACTAAGGTGCATGCTTAAGCTAGGCATGATCTTGAAAAGTCAAATCAATCCCTACAAGGAGGGGGAGATCCCTTGAAGCTAGGGGCACGAGTGAGAGAGAGCCCATACTCTTGCTAAGCTGGTGGTTGTTGACTAAGGTGCTTGAGAAGCTTCCCATTCTTGTGGGGGTAAGGTGCTTGAGGAGCTTGAGCCGAAAAAGTGCCCTACAAAGGAGGGGGCAAGACCCAAATCTAGGGGAATGATTTGACCAACTCCCCACTCACTCAAAGGACACGAATTCCTCAAGGGGAACAAGGACACCTGTCAAGCTCTCCCTATGCTTAGCCACATGGGGTGCCTGAATCCTATTGGCTAGGCTAAAGAGGGACACAATGAGCATTTAGTTATTTAATTGTCTAAAGCATTTTCCGAGCCGTCTCTCTCAAAGGGGAAAGGAGGACATTTGTCCAAATGCTACCATGGTTGCTTGATATGCACTATGCATGTGATTGGCTAGGATTGTAGGGGTCCAATCAAATGCAGGCTTTAGCTACAATGAGGGGTCGACCAAAGCAGGCTGGGAGTGTGCTTGGGGGGTATAGTCTCTCTCACACACTCTCACATGCTCATTCTCACTTGGGAAAAGTGAAAGAGCTTCATCTCCTTCTCCAAGATTGTTGAGAAGTTGAGAGCCTACACCAACACTCTTGGTTATGGAATGCAAATCCAACCAAGATCCATGCTTCAATGCTTATTCTTCATCTTCATTACAATGCTACTATGCTATGCTTAGCAATAAGAGTGATGATAAGTGAGGAACTATTTCTTTCTCCTATGAATGCTTCTTCTTCCTCTTCCTTATCCTCATTCCCCGCTAGCTCTCTCCACCTTCAAAGGTGGAGAGAGCTTCAAACACCTTCAAAGGTGTTTGAGGCCTTGGGATTGAGGCCGGGGATGGTTAATGCTTTTACAAAGTTTATGTTATGCTCGTAATGCATGGAGATTCCCATCTTCATTGCATCACCTAGGTCACAAGGAACACAAAGATTGTATTGTACCAAGTCTCTCTTGATGGGAGAATCTATAATACAAAATCCTATTGGAGGGGGGACCGGCTCCACATAAATCCGGTCCTCAACTATTGTCATGTTCTCTAACTCTCTCTCCTGCAAAAGTATTGCTCATGCCAAGTTAATTAAGTATAATGGTTATGTTGCTACCACTAATTAAGTCCGCCCTCTATGTTCTTAAAGTAGTCTCATGGAAATGCTCACTCTAATTCTCTTAATTCCGCTATTCTCAAAGTTCATAGGCCATTTCCATTACAAGGGCACAACGAGAAACCCTAGGCCTCAGTCTTCCTAAAGGTCCACCTTCTCCAATTCGTCCTCAACAACATAGTCCATGACATCTGACACGCCATCCCCTAGTGCCAGCCGACCGACCTCTATGCTATATGAGATTGATGGGGCCTTCTTGGAAGCAATAGTTGACTTGCAGCAGATCAAAGCCCCAGAGCCACTTTTGCCCAAAAGTGTGAAGCCTACAGCAGACACCATCTTGATGAACACCTTTCAACAAGTCTCCCTTTATGACATGCTAAAGCTGGATGCAAATCTTTGAAGTGACACTCTCTCATTCAATCTCTATACCACAGTGCAAGGTCCTATGGCGGGCACGTACGGTGCCATCTTAGGCAGATCCATCTAGAGACCCAATAAAGGGAGTGAAATGCAGTGTTTCTGATACCCATCCCGCTCTGATGGACCGTATACAGGACCGTATACAGAGCACACGATCCAATCTGCTGAAGATTAGATTAATCCCTTGTGAAGGAACAGAAGAGTCAAGCATTGATGAATTTGCAAGAGGTCACCTACACTACGTGACAGATGTCCCCTTCAGCTTTCTCCACATCGTTTACATCCTTTTGTGCATCTCTTTCTTAGCTTCATTGATAACCAGTGCCCCTACCCACCCCTCTCCTCTCGCCCCTCACCACCCTCCCTCACCCACTCGCCCCTACCTACTACCTTCTTGCCCCTTACCAACCCTCTCGCCCCTACCCTCCCCTCCCTCGCCCCTACTTGCCCTACGCTCGCCCCTACCCTTCCCTCACCTGCCCCTAACTGCCCTACGCTCGCCCCTACCCTTCCCTCACTCACCCCTACCCACCCCTCTCTCTCCCTTGCCTCTACCTACCCCACCTCGCCCCTACCCTCCCCCTCATCCCTCACCAACACTCCCCCACCCCCTAAGCCCTTACACCCTCCAATCATCCCTACACAGACAACTTGAAAATCTCCCGATTTTTTTGTCAAAAAATTGAAGCTTTTGCAGCAAGTTGGAGGGTGGCCTCTCAAAAAACGGGCTAAATTTTGTGCCTTCCTCCCCTTTTGCTTTCGGTCAGACGAGCTGCAGTCGATTACATTCTTCCCCCTTGTTCCAACACTCTCTACTAGTTTCAGTGGTCTCTGCTAGTTTCTGTCTTTTATCTAGTTCAGTGATCGCTCTCACCGGGACGGTGAGCGATCTTGTGACGTGCAACCTGTAGCAAGTCTACAGTGTCACTGGCACACGACAAGCAGTTAGTTGCATTCGGGCTAGGTTCACACTGGACGGACTCTTGCCTAGGCAATGACATGTGACAAGTGATATGGATGGTGGTCAAGTGCACACCGTGGTCAGGTCACCACCACTACACTTCGGAGATAGACTTTGCTGGATTGGATATTTATGAGCCGTTGGTGGCTCTTTAGGGGGTACATATGCGTAGTTGTTTTGGTCGTTATCATCATCTACTTTGTGTGATCAGTAGTCGAGAGTCTATCGTCTTGAGTTATACACAGCACGTCTACACCATCCCTACACAATTGAGCCTCGACACCCCATTGTACCTATGAGCTCTTGGCTGGAGCTAAGTGTGCTCCCATTCTAGAGTCTGTACTGGTTTCTTTGAGTTAGTTGAGTCCCATATGTTCTGGCTCTACTGTTGAGACGATGTGTTTGTTTGCTCTGTCATCCATTGTTTTCTATGTTTTCATTTTGTTGGAGTGAGATGTCACGCACATTGCATTGGGGACCCACTATAGAGAGCACGACACATTATCTCCACTACAAGGAATGTGCAAGCCCTTGATGCTTCCATTTGTTACAAAATAAACATGTAGATCCCCCGCGCCCCAGCAAAACAAACCAAAGGTTGATGCATGTTCAACTTTCTAAATGTCTTACAACTTTTTATGAAGTGGTACACAGGCTACTTGTGAAAGGAGCATAACTACTTTAAAAGAATGGGCTTATTTTAAATTCTATAGGCTCTTCTACTAGCCTATTTGGCTCCTCCTTTTCATAGAGGGAATCTCCACAGCTTCTATCACACATTTTCGATACATCCCACTTTGGAATGCTCTCATCAAAATTTTAAAAGCGGGATTCGAACTTGTGCACCTCTAATGTAGGCAGTGAGCTAACTAGTTCTATCCCATAAAAAAGAATTTTCATACTTACATTACCTATGATGTAGAGAAGCATATTTTGTGGCCTCAACTTCGCATACTAAGCTTAAGCAATGAAACCTTGCAAAGTGTAATTGGCATTCTAAAATTCATATTCACCATGGTTAGGCATCTAAGTAAGAAGAAGCAAGATTAGAAGTTTGTGGAGAGTTTGCCATAAATACTTAACCCACACTATGATTTTGTAATCATGTCAAAAAAGGGGGGGGGAGAGAGAGAGAGAGAGAGAGAGAGAGAGAGAGATTGTTTTGCACGTGACTATGCATAAGATTGGAAGGCTTCCTAGAGGCTAAGACTTGAGATTTGTCAATATGCTATGCACTGAAAAGTTGGTGAGAATTTGTGAATTTTAAGGTAAAGAGACATTTGATATGACATCTTGGCATCACACTTTTAAGCTTTAAAAAGATGCATTAAAGACAAAAGGTTTCCTAGAACCCCCAACACCACCCCCAAAAAAAAATAAAAAAATAAAAAAAATAAAATCCACACTTATCGTTTCCTCCTATCAGATCCACCAAAGGCTCTCTTTTTCTTTTTTCTTTCTTTTGCCATTGAGCGCGATGAAGCTAGTAGGGAGAAACTTTACACATAATCATCTATTTACAACTGTACATTGCTGTACATTACACCCTTGAGGGGCGACCGAGGGAACCACCTCCCCAATAGGCCCTCTTTTTCCTCCTACATCATTAGAAAGCCACATTTAAATAAGCCATCCTTGCATGCTTATAGCTTTCTCCTTGTCCTCTTCTAAACCCTCACCTATCGACCCTTCGAGTAGTGCTCTCTCTCTCTCTCTCATTCTCATATCACCATCCATTTCCTCTCAACACTATCTCATCCACCTCATAGGCAGGTTTTTGACCTTTTGCTATGTAATGAAGCTCTACTCAAATGCATTATGCTTCTCTGTTTCCTTCTAGCACCCCTATATCCGATCATGCATAGCAATTGCTGGTTCTACCGTAACCCAATGCCCCTGGCCCGTGTAAACTAAAGCCACAAATGGTACAGTTCTAGGATGCTAGGAGATGGGGATGGTTCCTATGGCTAAACACAGTAGCAAGCACATAAGGCACCATACAGCTGAAGGGATGTATGGCACTGGCGAGATTAGGTAGCATTTGCACCCACATGGCACCCCTCCTACTAGAATTCCTTTCTCGTTGTGTACATAAGAGATGAGGATATCCTATATCTTAAGGGATCAATGGGAACTAGCTGGATACGAAAGTAGTCTCAAAGCCACCGTACACATGGATGCGTATTCTCACAAAAATGCCCACTTCAGAAGTAGCCAATTTCACAATCCCTGGGCGGTCCACATCAATTAGCTTTAATGTTGTATCCTGATTAAATCTAATCAATGAGTGAAATGCAGTGATAACTCCCTTGAGACAACCTCTCCCAGCCTGTTGAATTGCCTTGAGGGCGGTTTGCAGTGCAGAATGCTGAATAAATCCAGAGGGAGTGTGCCTCATTGAGCAAAAAGCTATACACAAAGCACACACTGCCACAAACAGAATAAATACCCTGCCTCCTTATTTGTGTAGCCACCGCGTAAAGTACACATTTTTTCCATTCAAAGATTCTCTTTAGATTGGACTTGCTATTAAGGAGTAGAATCAGCTCTTTCTCTTTGCATGTGCAAGAGAATGAATATGATACAATATAGGGTCTTCTGCTCAAAATGAAGACCTCAGTAAGCTGGGCAGCTTTCAGCAAGTTCAAAGATACCCGTAAATTGCCATCGAAGTAGGCCCTATGTAGGCAGTAATCACCTTGCCTGAAGATTGTCGAGGCCATCTCATGCATCACTCCAGATTATCCTTGATCCAGTCTAAATGTGGAAAGCTTCATCAGAGTAAGGCACGACATTGTCCTGCATTCACTAGTAGCACATGATAGCACTCCAGAATGACATTCCTGTGATACAGCCATTGTAGAGAGAGCATTGCATGAACCCAGTCAGCAAAAATGAATTTCAGTCATTGGCATCAACCTCATCATCACTATCTGATTGGTTTTCCTCTTTCTCTACCCTATCAACCTCACTCACAGCTGGTTCCTCAGCTTTGGACCCAGAATCTGATTGCTGTGACTCATCTGCTGCCTCAGCTTCCCATTCATTGTCTTCATCAGCCTCACTATTCATTTGAAATGTGGCATCATTTTCCATCCAGCGGGGACAGATCTCATCAAATGCTTGAGAAATGGCATTCTTCTCACTGGCTGTGGATGAGTTCTTTGAACCAGTCTTCCCTGACAGCTGACAAGAACATTCTGGAACAGGATGTGAAAGAAACAAGTCCTCTTTTGATGTGACATGGGTCTTTCCTAGAGGGGTGAAGTCCAAAGTAGACTTCAAATTTTTCCGAACCATCAAGATCCATGATGACGTGGGACGGTAAAGATTCTCGCCAGCTCTCTCCAAGAGTTTGGCAATGCTTTTCCTATCAAATGTAAAACAGATGTCAGCAATGTTTGATAACTCCAAAATAAACTTTTCAAGTGCAACATGTTGGCATGCCAATGTCACATTCTGTGCTCAAACTCTGCAAGAAACTATTTAGCTAGCCACAGCATATAAGGAGAAGCCCTTGTACTAAAGGTGGAGTGGTATGATTCTGGTTTTCCCCATCATTATGGGGGGTACCCAATCACAGTTGAATATGGGCGCCATTGACCTTTCGACTAGGCCTCTCGTAGTTGAAAACAGGGACCTTTTGAAATTCGAATAGATGTGGACCCAATGCAAAATGGCAAAAGAAGGGTGCAGCACCAGGACTCCCCGGGAGGTGACCCATCCCAATACTGTTCACACTTAACTGTGGAGTATTAGCGTTGGTATGACCGCACACCACTTGTTGAGCGTACGTGTGCTGTGCGCACGTCCCGCACAAGTTTTTTTTTTGGAGGGGGTTTGGGGGGGAGGGGGGATATAGCTAACCCTAAACGCAACCATTCAGGTCAAATACAAGGTTAAAGTATAAAACAAGCAAAGAAGGCATCCGGCACCTGTCAGGGCGATATGTCCTCAGAGAAGGTGCAAGGTATGCCCTGTGACCCGTAACCATGCTCGCAAAACTGGGCCTACCATTCCTATCACGATCAAACCCTGGGAAAAAAACTGTTGCTTCCACACAAATGATATAATCCAAGGCTGCCCAGAGTAATTTATGTCCCTTTAACTGGAGATCTGCAAATGAAGGTGGAGGTTCTTGATCAGAAACTGCTAACCAGCTCCACCAACCTTCGAGTTCATGGATGTAGATATTTCGACTTGGAGGTGGTGGAAGCGGTCTAGGTCGAGGACCTGCAACTTCCCAAGCTGCAAGCATTTTCTTTATATCTTCAGGCGACGGAGGGGGTGGAGATGGTGGCGGAGGGGGCAAAGCTTCCTCGGGCCCGTAAACAACAGCCCTCTCTTCTTCTGTTGTTAGACTAGTCCTATCTTCAAGATTTCTGAACATGGCACGTAATGGGACTAAAACTCGTTGTCCACCAAAAATCTCACCACCAGAGATATAAATACGTGTGTGAGGCCCATATCCTAGAGCACGAAAAAGTACACCAGCCTGCATTAAAGAAGGTACCCCAATCTTAATCACATCAACAGCAATAGCCTGAAAATCATAACAGGCACTTCACCTCTTCTGGCATGATCGGGCAAGAACCATTCTTCCACACTAATTCTGAGTCCACACTAAGATTTCCCTTTAAATGCCCTTCCTTGATCATGAGGGCCCGCCTATGCTGTATAAGCTCCGTGTGAAGATCCTGGATGCCCCAAATCAAGAACTTCAATGTTTCACTCTCCTTCATCACTTAAAGGCAGATAACTCTTAACTTTTCACCTTCTTGTGCAAAGAAAAAGAAAAAAAGGTTGCAATACTGAGCACTTGAGAGTCTTACTGAAAGAAGAATAATTCATGCCCAATCCATAGACACATACCTGAAAGCGCTCTGCACAGCCATGAAATGCTAGAGAATCACGCTCCAGACCAGTGTGAAAAGCAAGGTATGGTTGTCCCAGAGCCTGTAACCTAAAAGTTAAAAAGCCATCACTTCACTTCAAATGCTCGCAAAAGCTACATCATAGAGAAAGCAGGAAAGCAGTGCACCAGTCTGCATAACTAGAATGCAAGAAGAGCCAGACTGCAAAAGACTAGCACGTTGAATACCATACTGCAATGACCGAAATACAGAGGCTATTGGATTATTTAAGCACATGGAGTTGAAGAAGAAAAGTGATGAGAAAAAGCACCACAATGTAGGCCAGAAAAACTGAAACTCAAACCCCAGCGAGGTTAACATATACCAAAGTCCTGGCTCGCCCAGACCATTGCAATGGGGTATAAAACATCACGTCACCCACATCACTTTCAAAGTAAAAGCAGGATGATGTGAGATGCAGGGAACTCAGATGACAAGTGTGTGTTATGATGCACATTCACATTTCCTCTTGATGCGGATCACAGAAATCCCATTTCACAATAGAGTAGTTTCAAATTTCAGAGAAGACCCTATGAGAAGGGTTTAATGAGCAACCTTTGAACCATCCGAAACCCAAGTTCCTGTACTTCTTTTCGAAAGCGCAATGCTTCAAAGGCAACCCTGCATCTCAATCTCTGATACTCAGCCAACTGGGGAGGCAGCATGCTCTGCAAGAAAGAGTTAGCAAAACCTTATACTTCCTCTTTGGTTTTCCGGTGTATCCAAAATCTAAACAGCGATGCTCAATATCTCCTAGAATATTGTATACTGAAACTCGCGACTACAAAAGGCAATATGCTAAGACTATTGCAAGATGCTCTAGGGACCTAAGATAGTAGACCCCATACATAACAAGCATCCAACTGAATTGTGAATAGAAGGCGAAGTGACGAAGATTAAGCACAGGAAGAGAATGTCAAAGCTAGTCCATTAACCCAGCAGCAGGTACTGACCTGGAGACAGCCCCCTCCAGAGATCACAAAGCCTAATGCACCTCTAGTCTTCAAGGCAGGTAGAAAAGTCTTCATGTAAAAGTCTGGTGTTGAGGATGGGCTTGCCTTCATTAAGGCCTTCCTCTTTCTGACTCCTGCAAATCTCTTGGGGAAGTACTTCACTACGGAAACGTCACGTTTGAGGGTCATAATAAAATGTTTCTCATCATAAATGTAGCCAAACCCCTTGTACTTTGAGCTGCAATTGAATACAGTGTTAGAGCAACCTGCTTCAATTGTCCTTAAAATTTAAGTATTTCCACAACAAGTTCGACTTGATGCATGTACCTGATTCCAGTAGCAGAAGACACTTCTTGAAGCTCTGGCAACACCAGTGTGACATTCAACAGCCTTGCAACAACGACCAAATCACAAATCTGGCATGCAGAAAACCACAATAAAACACTAAAGAGAAGCTGGTGAGTGTGAAGTGTTTAAGGCAATATACAGATTTCTTTATGAGAAAATTGGACCTTACAGATGATCTTATGTCATGAAATTCTCCTTCAATAACTGCCCACAGAAAACCATTGGTAACCTGAGTAGAAGCTGTCAAAGAGAATATCTCTGTGAGTGCGGTGATGTATACTCAAGCTCAACTTTGGAAACCAAATGGAGCATTTGAAATATTGAGCATGGCTGCACAAATGTGAACAGTTCACAACAATGCCAGAAAACCATCGTCATTAACATCTACAAGCTCTTACTGTAGATACAATACTACAGCGGAAAGCAGGATACAAAATGATTGGTAAAGCAGCAAGACACAAATACGGGGTAAAACAGCATGATTTCTGCCAATTCTTCTAAGCATCACACTCAGATTGCATCGCAGCCGACCATTTTTTTGAATTTTTTGCTTCGTCAAATGACAAAGGTTCTTCCTCTTGATACAAACTAGGCACAACCAAAACATAACAATCTGACGCATAAGAGGCATGCTGAGAACCTAAACAAGTACGACTAGACAAGGTGCACCCATATTACAATCACACAAGGTTCGCACCAACCAGCTTGGCATACCCCTAGCCTGCTCATTTTCAGCCTTATCCTCATAAATTACATCTTGTATATCTACACCAAAACCTCAAATGGAGTCTAACTTGGGAGCAAAGTCGTACTAGACTGGTTGAGAATATAAACAGCTATAGCAACGGCGTCGACCCACAAAAACTTGGGTAGATCCCGATGTTGCAGCATAGTTCGGACCATCTCCACGTCAGTCACATTCTTCTGCTCAAGTACTCTATTCTTTTACGAAAATCCGTTAATGGCAAGCTAACGCTTGATGCAATTGTCTGACAATACTAAACAAAAGCGTTGGAGATAAACACTCCACCCCTGTCTGCATGAATGGTCTTCACTTGCTTGCCTGATTCCTCATCCACACAAGTGTCACCAATTCTTGAAGATCTCAAAAGCCTCATCCTTGTGCTTGAGGAAGTGTACCCAAGTAAAGCATCTAAAATGATCCACCAGAAACACCTAAGGATGAAGTCTGTATTGGTCCACAAAGGTCAGTGTGACCCAACTCTAACAATGCAGTGCTTCAAAATAGCTTCTCTAAGTTGCTTCCCATGAATGCACGAAGTGCATTGTCCTTGCCTACTCCCAACATCGAGTAAGTCACCAATCATTCAATTACGAAAAGCACAATGGAGAGCATCAATATTCCAAATCGCCAAGCTAATAATTCCAAAGATCATTTGAGGGAGAGCCAGCACTGAGAGGAGAGCTTGAGGCTTGTAGAGACCATGCTCCACCGTGCCCCTGCTACCCTCCTTTCTTGAGATAAGATCCCGAATAGCCACTGCATGTTCCATGGAGACCACCTCCATGCCCAACTTGCACACCCCGTGCACAGACAAAGATGGAACCCAATTGTGGAACATGTACATTTAAGGAATGCATCCCCCCTCTTACGTTTGGAATCGGGTCCATAGTGTCCCCACTATGAATAGATGTCACCAATTTGTCGCCAATAAAAACAGAATCATAGTGTCCCCGTATGTTCGATAAGAGATCCTTTGAAGGTGTGATGTGCTTGAAAGCACCACCATCAAGGATCCAATCTCAAGAGTCTCTAACTACAAGAGTTGTCTCAACCTCCAATCTCACAAGAGAAGTCTGCGAGGGAATCATCTCCCAATAGACAAAGGCTAGGGCCTTTGGCTATAGCCAAAGAAGGGGGCTCTCCAATGTACATTTGACACTTCCGCCAATAATGACCTTTATTGGGACAATTAGTACAAAGTCACTCTTTCAAAGCCTCCCACTCAGCACACATTGTTGCCATTGTTGTTCCTGCTTTTGTTGTTATTGCTGTTGTTGCTGTGTTATTGCTGCATTTATTATTTGCCTTTTGCTTCCCTTTTGAAGAGAAACCTATCAAGGCTTCGGAGCCGGACTTCCTCGCTTTATTGAACCGCTTCTCCTGGTCCAATACCATTGGGGCTATCTCCTTCCAAGTAATGGTGTTCAACCCTCCACTAGCAATCAATGAAAAATACGAAGCAGTCGAACGAGGAGGCGATTGAGCCAAAAGTTAAATGGCCATGTCCTCCAAACTAATCTTCTTCCCCATGAGAAGTATCTCCTACTGAAGCTCCAACATCTTGTTGATTTGTTCTCTCACGATTGTCTGTTGGGCATCCGCGGTCCTCAATTGCACCTTCAAAGTAGCCCACTTCATCGAAAACACTCCATCATATAGGAAAGCAAATGATTTTAATTAAAATCATCTTCGCATCCTTCATCAAACGAAGGTGACTCATAAGCCATGGCATACGATTGACGATATGAAAAATTGAAGGTCTCCAACGCCATAGTAGAATTGTGGCCAATCTCCCTACTCTTTGTTGCTCTTGGACTCGTCCTTTGAAACCTCCTCGAGTACTAAATTGTATTCTTGTTTGAAACTTCACTCGTCTCCACGATCTCCGAAGAATACTTGGGCATGTGAATCAACTAGGACAAGTAGAGATGAAGAGGGTTCTCCAAATCAGTCCCCTAGAATGTGAAAAACAACAACCGGGTCGTGCACTCCTCGTTGCCTTAAAAAATCAGCACCTAAAACTTGCACCAATCAGAATCCGACTCAAAAGCAAACAGATGGCTCTAATAACATGTCAAAGGTGCAGCAAGGTGAATTGGATGATGATCGAGCCTACAATAGGTGCAAAAGACTCTCAATCAAGGGCAGCCACTGATCCTCAAAGATGCCGCAATGAATTCTCCTCCAAATCAGCCCCGAACCACGGGCAACCCTTGTCACGTGCGCCACGTCGACAAGCTTCTACTACAGTCTAGCATCAATCTTAGCTTAGGACCTAGCCTCGCACCCTTGTGAGCCTCTAGCTTAACGTGCATGTCCAAGCCGGTCATAGTTGCGTACCCTCTCTTGCACAGTACAGCCAGTCAGCATTTAGGCATGCAAACCACAGCTTAGGTAATTTTATTAATAAGTGACTTTGGGCAAATTTTTATGAAACAGTGGGCTGAAGACTAATCTGCTCGACCCAACCTTGCATCTCTATTTAGGCAGCATGGGCACGCAAGAAGAGCCAGGTAGAATAAGTGCCAAGCACCAGAAATCAGCCTGACAACTGATTTTTTACTTTTTACTTTTTTGGGCTAGAGCCGGCAAGCCAGCAAGAAACTGCGCGTGCACACAAACGAGTCAAAGACAAGTTATCTTGCGGACTTGCCGACAAGGGGAAAAGCGCCTCCATGCCATACCGTGGCATGTCAACGGGGAATGGAAGCAAGTTTCCCCCTCGGGGGAGTAAAAAGTATTTTCATGCCATGTTACTCAGTCCATGTTCCCTTGTTAGTCACACCACCCGAAGGTAACGTCGGGAAATCACCAAACGAATTCAGTGATGCACTTAAGGACCAAGGCTGAGAGAGAGGGACGAACCCTTGTAACTCACAGACCGTGCTACTGATCGCCCTTCCTCAAGCACCCAGTGCCAGCGTTTCTGACATCAGTACCCAGCACCCCCAGCATTTTATCCTCTTCAGCCTAGCCAGTGTTCAGCAAGACCGTTCAGCCTGCGTTTTAGCATCAGCATCGAGCTTCATCAGATTTCAGCCTCGTCGCATCCAGTAGCAGATTTCAGCCTTCAGTCCCTAGCATTTTCAGAATTCAGCCATAGCCTCGCACTACAAGCATCTCTACCAAGCATCGTCGTCGTCGTCAACGCCTTCGCAGTACCAAGCATCTCCAGCAATACCCATTAGCACCTCAGCAGCACCACAGCAACTGATCGCCCTTCCTCAAGCACCCAGTGCCAGCGTTTCTGGCATCAGTACCCAGCACCCCCAGCATTTTATCCTCTTCAGCCTAGCCAGTGTTCAGCAAGACCATTCAGCCTGCATTTTAGCATCAGCATCGAGCTTCATCAGATTTCAGCCTCGTCGCATCCAGTAGCAGATTTCAGCCTTCAGTCCCTAGCATTTTCAGAATTCAGCCATAGCCTCGCACTACAAGCATCGTCGTCGTCGTCATCAACGCCGTCGCAATACCAAGCATCTCCAGCAGTACCCATTAGCACCTCAGCAGCACCACAGCACTAAGTACCCATCAGACCCGCAACACAAGTACCCACCGCAATGTTAAAGTTTTGGCATCTCAAGTAAACTTCCCAATGTGGTCCCATTAATTATTGTCTTTTAGGTATTTATTTTACTTCACCCCTCTACAGCAGCGCTTTAAAACGCTGCACCACAGAGACGCCAAATCCCTCTTCTATCGGTGGCATTTCAGAACACAGCCCCCGGCATCCTTTGTCGGCAGTCCACGACACCCCTCCTTCCCTGCGTTTAAGAACGCAAGTTCGGCAGCCCACCCGACAGCATCGACCATCTCTCCCCTTCGCTGCGTGCATCTTGAAACGCACATGCGGGCAGTGCCCTTCGCGACGACGACTCCCCACTGTTTTGGTGTTTTTGGCATTTCAAAACGCTGTTAAGCCAGTAGAGACTTCCTTCTCCCACTCCAGCGTTTCAAAACGATGCTTGCATTGCCTTTGAAATCGGCCCACCCTCCATCCCCTCATCGATCCCCCCCCCCCCCCCCCCCCCTTCTCCCTTGGTGTTTGAGCGTTTTAACACACTGAATACTAGGAGTTTTTGGGATTTTTGAGTTGCAGAGAGGAGTGAGGTGACTGACCTCTGGAAGATTGGAGCAAGAGCTTGCGGAGCAGCTTGGGAGAAGCAAAGTGAGTGGAGCTGCTTGGGGGAGGCCGGGAGATTGGAGCTCCAGAGAGGGATAGGAGAGTTTGCGGAGCCCACTTCGTGTGGAGCTCGCTGTGCAGAGGAGTGGAACGGCTTGGAGGTTTATTTTGCGGCTTGGGATTAGTGCGGCCACTATTGGAGTGCAAGAAGTGTGAGTGCACATGTGCGGAAGCGCGCGCGAGAGAGAGAGAGAGAGAGAGAGAGAGAGAGAGAGAGAGAGAGAGAGAGAGAGAGAGAGAGAGAGAGAGAGAGAGAGACGCCAGAGATGGTGAAGAGGGGGCGATCAGTCCCCCCATGACTACCATGAGCAAAAGACCCTCAGTACAATCAGTATAATGGAAGTGGGTACCTCCCTGGCCCTATATATAGGTGCCCAAGGGGAGGTAGGGCAAGGCCTGATGAAAATGATAAATCCCACCAACCCAGCAGAAAAATGATATATGGAAATATATGTGGGCGCCCGGACAAAGTGGGCGGCCAGCCCCAAACTCGGACGGCCAGACCAGGTACAATCTAGACTATGAGTGGCCAGCCCGAAGACATACTAGCCGTACAAGTATGCCCTAGACCTGTGAATCAGCATAGTGGTGTAAGTCTAACAAGAAGGCTTCTCAGATTACCAGATCTTGCAGCTTTAACATGGCCCCCCTTGCTCGAGCGCCAACGACAAATTAAATGGCAATAACTACGCTCATTGGAATTTGATCATGTGACTCTGGTTCTCACGGAAAAGCTTATGGAATATTGTCAACAGCTCGGAGCCCCGTCCCACGAGGGATCCCAACAGCAGGTACACCCACCTTCAAGATGACGAATATCTCAAATCGTGTGTCGATTGAAATGTGGCTAATGCGAAGGCAATGTCAGCAATTGCAGAATCTCTTACAAAGGACATTTCTCCAGCCATTCAGGCTTTGAAGACTGCCAACGATATGTGGTTCAAGCTCCTCGGAATGTTTGATCTGAATTCTACAATGCGAGCAATCACCCTCCTTGGACAATTATTTGCCATCCAATTTCCATCAAGAAGTTCCATGCAATCATTTCTTATGAAGGCTAAAGTTATTCATGATCAACTATCGGCTATGAGAAGTGTCACAAACTGTTGACGTGTCAAGCCAATGAAGAACGAAGCCAACCTGCAGATCCGGGCTGAGGGGCGTGAAGAAGCAGCAAAAGAAGAACAAGCAGCAAAAGAAGTTTTACCAACTTGCAAAGTCTTGCCGAGTGGCCTATTTTTTAAAGACGAGTTTCCACCAACTTACGGGACCTCGTTCGATGGGGCCCACGGAACCTAAAGCCATCAAACTAAAGCAGGACCAGCACACACAGAGTCCAGACACACAAAGCGTAGAAAATTCATGACGTGCAGCAACTGTACGGACGGCTGCGAACTGCGCTGACAGTGCCACGTGGCAATCTGTACGAAATTTCGCAATTTACATTGTCGACTCACGACATGGCAGGTTGTACACTTATTTTACGTTTGTTGCTTTTGGGAGGCCAGATGCTTTTGGAACTGGAATGCTTTTCATATTAAACTTCTTTTAGAGGCCAAGAGCATTTAAATATGACCCATGGGCTCTCACTCTGGGAGTCTACCTGCAGGGGCTACAGAGCAGTGCCATGGGAGTTGTACCGAGTTCAAGCAATATAAAGAAATAGCGAAAGGGGCGCCAATGTTTGGGGCCAATGCTCTCTTGGGGTGAACTCGTGGTGCCCGTCCCCGTGACAAGAAGTGCATTGACGAGTACTCAATTAGCTGCTTTGGTTCTCATGAAGTTGCCTGAGGCGAACGCAACGGTGGCTAGAATACTTCGGCTACAAGTCACGAAGGAAAAGCTGGAATTTGATTGTCTCAGCTCTTTTCTCATTAAGGAGGAAGTCGTGTTGATAACTCAAGGCAAAATTCATTTCTGAGACAAGTGGACCAAGAACTGTTGTTACAATTATGGAAAGCGTGGTCATTTGGCCAAGGATTGCAGATCCAAAGGCAAAGACAGAGATTCTACAAAGGACAAAGGTAAAAATACCATCAAGAGAAAAGCAGTGATAGTGACTCAAGGAAGGACATCAAAGAGGCTGCCGATGTCATGGAGTCTACACTGGCACAGACTCCCGCCTTCTAGTCACATGGAGACCAATGACGCCACCAGCTTCAGCCAGAGAGAGGCTCGTGAGTGGCAAATTAATTTGGACCCTTGTGTTGGAGTTCAAGTTATCGGTGTTTGAACCCGTAGGTCAGAGTTCAAGGCACATGCATCTGGCAAGGAACCAATCAGACGTTTCTAAAACACTACGGATGAGTGTACCAATCCATTGTTGTTGGTCGGATCATGGACAAGATGTGTTCCACATTTCATTATCTTGGAGTATTATATTTTGGACGTGATGTGTTCACAATTCACGAATGGGGATTCTTGGATGTAGTGTGGTCTACAGTTCACATTTTCTAAAAAGGCAACTGATGCTCAAGATGGCATTCTTCCAAGGTACAAAGTTGAGGGTAGCAAAAGCAAGGTGTATCCAATAGTCCAAGGCCTTCTACTCAGGTGTCCATGGTAGCTTCTTTGTCAACTTGGTCTCGCTATTGATGTTCACTATGAGCTGCAGAGAGGGTGTTTGTAACAAACTTGGACACCCCAAGTCTAGATTCTACCACGACACATCAAAGATTCACTTTAAAATGGTTCAGAAAAGACGACACGGCCCGGTGTAGTTCTGTGCCAAGAGGTATTGGCCCCAAAGACTGGCGCCCCTTTCGGTATTCCTTTTTATATTAATCTGTGTGCAAAGTACAAGAGAGACCGCAAAAACTCACACTCAGACTCTGCGTCCAAATGCCCTGAGTAACGAGACCCTATTTATTCTTACAAAGGATGCCCAGAAAGCAGAGCCCCAAAATCTCAAACTCAAAAGCTTCTAACTCAAAAGCATTATGCCCAAAAACCTAGCCAACGTAATTTTTTGAAATCCGTACGGCCTATCAACGCAAAAGGCGAGACGTCCATACTGTTATCCGTGCAGCCTGCCACGTTTGCATGTCGGCGCAATCTACGAGATTCCGTTCGCTGCTACCACGTCAGCCTGTTGGCACATTTCCCGGAATTCCGTAAAGTCAACCGTGTGTGTGTGTGTGTGTGTGTGTGTGTGTGTGTGTGTGTGTGTCCGAGGGCTTGCCACGTCACCAATTTGTGACATACCCCCCTCTTGAAAGAATTGTAATCACCCTCGATTACGCCTGCAAAACAGACAGAGGCTATAAACTTTCTTAGTAGACATTGACTATTAGTACCGATGCACTAGACACAACACATCTAGCACTTGTACAAAACGACAGTCACATCGAGGACATCACAAGACATCACTTGACATCACATGACAAATCACATACAAATTCATTCAAAATCTCACACCATGATCAATCGGCAATGTATTTAGTAATCGCATCTAGATCCATTCCGGACCTCACGGATGCCCGATTAACTAATCCTTATTGCAATCATGTTTATAGAGAATTATGAGACCGAAATGCTGCAGTCATTTCGTATTTCACTTCTGCACTCAAACAAGTCCAGTACAAATCAATCATTTTCATTTTCGAGAATTCTAGTTATAAAGTCATACAGCAGAATACTACTCAGCCCTTTAGTATCCCTGAAACCCAAAGGAGACATCAGTGACTCTATTCAGAATCGGGGTAATCTGTTGACAAAGGAGCAGAGTGACTCCCCTCTTTCGCAAACCCACTGCACTAGATTCAACCTTGCCGAAATCGGGGTTCTATCGGAGTAGACTATGCTAAACCGAATGCTTCAAGGTAAAGTTCCAAAATCTGAGGAGTATCTGCTAGGTCCTCCTCCTCCATCCACTTCCTATCCAATGCAGGATGGTTCTTGAACTTAACCAAGAACCGCCTAAACACTTTACCTTTTATCTTTCTATCCTTGTGTGCCAATATCTTTTCTGGAACAAGTATCTCCTCGCTTTCATCCACCTCGGGTTGCTCATCTGGCTCCCCATCATCGGGCACATCACCTTTAAAAGGCTTTTGTAACAAACTGCTGACATGTCAAAGCCTAAAGAATGGAGCCAACTTACAGATGATGTGGTGCCCGAGAGCAAAAACCCTAACCCTAATTTTTGCCAAAAACCCTAACTGTTGAAACCCTAACCCTAAAACCTGCAAACCCTAATTCTAGAAACCCTAAGAAGAACAAGCAACAAAAGAAGTCCTACCAACTTATGGGGACCTCGTCCGATGGGGCCACAAGTGACATAAAGGCATTAAAAATAAAGCAGAACACACTCAAAAGACTTTGCACATCAAAATATGATGATGTGGCACTTGTACGGACGTCCCGGAATTCGCGGCGGATTTTTAGGAAAATCCCGAAATTTTAGGAAAGTGATTTTTTTGGGGTCAGCTTTTCATATTTGATGCTTTTAGGCTTTGGGCCTTTAAATATGAGCCTTGGGGACCCTCTCTGGCACTTTTTAGCGCGCAGATTGCAGAGCAGGTGCTCCTCGGTTGTTGTACTTTGTGAATCGGCAGTAATATAAAGAAATACCGAAAGGGGTGCCAAGGTTTGGGGCCAATACTCTCTGGGGTGGAATTCCGCCACTCTGCGTCGCGTGTTGTCTCTCTCTCTCTCTTTCAGTTGTGATTGAAGTGCTAAAAGTTTGTTCAGTCAGTTCTTTTCTATTGGCACATGGTGCCCGTCTTGTGACAGTGGTATCAGAGCATTAGGCGTGTGCTTTTCTGAAAGCATACCGGTCCTACAAAAGAGCAGACAGAGCTATTGGAATTGAATTATATTTGAGGTATCAGCCACTCCCACCCTTACTTCATCGCGCATCGGGCGCGCTCCCGTCTTCACCGCTCATGTCTTACAGGGCATAAGCCAATTAAGATCCCTTGCAAGAGAAGGATCCAGATTTGTTTCAAGTCACTGTTTTTCTCAAAAGCAGTGCCATGCAGATGTTGATGTCTACAGCTACCAAGCAGCATACTCCAAGTACTTGGCAAGCTTTAAAGAAAAAATTTTCCCGAAGTTGTATGGTTTCTGACATCTTCCTTCGGAGTGCAACTTCTGGCAGAGTGGGGTATCCTAAAATGCTTGCCATGGAAACCCTAACAGATTATAACTTGAAGTTTCTCGACATCTCCCAGTAGATGTCTCTTCACGAGCAGATGACCTTGGAGGTTTAGTGTGATTGTTATCTCTTGGGACTACCATCGCCGCCAAAGAAACACTGTTTGTCCAAGAGCTGATGGACCATGCCGTGCTCGGCTACGACCTCATGGAAGGAAACTAATCCTAATTTTTGGTGCAGGTTTCAAGATGAAAAGTCAGTCGACTTTTCGAGCTCGACTAATGTCGAGATTGCTTTTTAAGTTTGAGTTTTGTTTGATCTTGTTTGGTGATCCTGTTTGGAATTTGTTTGAAATGGATGGTATCTGTTTTTGGTGCAAATTTGAATTGATTGACTCTGGTTTGATACTAGTTTCAATGATTGGTGATTTTACTCCCGGGTGGAGAAGTGAGAAATACTGTTTTGGTATTGTTTGAACCTCAGAACGACGCAGGCCGATGCCTGGGGACCGTTTGGTTGTATGCTTGTAAAATAATTGTTGTTGTGACTCTCGGCCCGGACCTGGATGGTTATGCGGGAGGAGTATTAAGAAGTCTGAGTAGTGGTTACTCTCAGCACCTCCAAACGACGCAGGCTACAGTCTGGGGGCGTTTGGTTGTAAAAGGCCTCTATATCTCCCGGCCCGGACCTTGTTAGGTTATGCGGGAGGAGTGATGAGGGAGTCGTTGAATATCTCATGGCCCGGACCTTGTTAGGTTATGCGGGAGGAGTGTTCATCAGCGGCTTTATGTTTCTATGTGTTGTAACATGCATATGTGAGCATTTCTGTTGCATTGTGATGTGCCAACCACTGAATATTCCTAATTGGATGAGATTGCCTGGGTATGTAATTTTAGTGCATCAAGACACCCGAGGAAGATCAATACGGTCTGGGTGTGATGGCTAATTTTACTACGCCGGAATATCAAGAGTTCCAATCTAGACGAAAGGAGAAGCTAACTCCTTGATCAAAACAGCCGATAGGAGCAGCTAACTCCTTGATCAAAAGAGCAGAAAGGAGAAGCTAACTCCTTAATAAAAAGAGTAAACTGATTGTCCCTCGGAACGACCCTCGGAAATTTTTGAGCTAACTTGAGTTGTTTTGCAGATATGCTGTAATTGCGGACGATTACTCTCTTTCAAGAAGGGGAGATGTAACAAACTACTGACGTGTCAAAGCCTAAAGAATGGAGCCAACTTACAGATGATGTGGCTGCCCGAGAGCAAAAACCCTAACCCTAATTTTTGCCAAAAACCCTAACTGTTGAAACCCTAATTTTGGAAACCCTAACCCTAAAACCTGCAAACCCTAATTCTAGAAACCCTAAGAAGAACAAGCAACAGAAAAAGAAGTCCTACCAACTTATGGGGACCTCGTCCGATGGGGCCCCAAGTGACATAAAGGCATTAAAAATAAAGCAGAACACACTCAAAAGACTTTGCACATCAAAATATGATGATGTGGCACTTGTACGGACGTCCCGAAATTCGCGGCGGATTTTTAGGAAAATCTCGAAATTTTAGAAAAGTGATTTTTTTGGGGTCAGCTTTTCATATTTGATGCTTTTAGGCTTTGGGCCTTTAAAAATGAGCCTTGGGGGCCCTCTCTGGCACTTTTTAGCGCGCAGATTGCAGAGCAGGTGCTCCTCGGCTGTTGTACTTTGTGAATCGGCAGTAATATAAAGAAATACCAAAAGGGGTGGAATTCCGCCACTCCGTGTCGCGTGTCATCTCTCTCTCTCTTTCAGTTGTGATTGAAGTGCTAAAAGTTTGTTCAGTCTGTTCTTTTCTATTGGCACATGGTGCCCATTTTTAGGAAAATCCCGAAATTTTAGGAAAGTGATTTTTTTGGGTCAGCTTTTCATATTTGATGCTTTTAGGCTTTGGGCCTTTAAATATGAGCCTTGGGGGCCCTCTCTGGCACTTTTTAGCGCGCAGATTGCAGAGCAGGTGCTCCTCGGTTGTTGTACTTTTGTGAATCGGGCGCCAAGGTTTGGGGCCAATACTCTCTGGGGTGGAATTCCGCCACTCCGTGTCGCGTGTCGTCTCTCTCTCTCTTTCAGTTGTGATTGAAGTGCTAAAAGTTTGTTCAGTCACTTCTTTTCTACTGGCACGTGGTGCCCGTCTTGTGACAGCTTCAACAGACTCACATGAAATGCATTGTGAATCTTCCAAGAATCGGGCAGCTTCAGTCTAAAGGAGACATCATTTATCTTTTCTTTTATCTAGAAAGGGCCATAGTACCTCATGCTAAGCATTGGAAAAAGCCGCTCCTTTCCCTTCTTCTTTCTTAGGCGTGCCTTCATTAAACGTAAGAGCACCCAATCGCCTTCCTTCAATTTCAAATCGCAACAATGTCAATCTGCTGCCTTCTTGTGTCGTTCTTGAGATTTCGCTAAAGTCTCCCGAACCTTGGCAAATGCAGTGTCCAAGTCCCTCGTGTACTGGTCAGCTTCAAAAAAATTATCTTTCGTGCTAAGGAAGGGTGGATCCTTCGGAGCACCTTCAATGATCTCAAAAATGGCGCTTGCCTCGTCCAAGAGTGGATCGTGCCGTTCTAGGCAAATTCCACCAAGGGCAAAAAAATGCCCTCTCTCGAAGAGTGAATCAGGGCCGTGTATCCTTATCCTTCTTTTCTTAGGAACTCTTTCTCTTTCTACTTTCATTGTTAGAGGTCTGTCGAGTTCTATGAGATCTCATCCGTGGGGTAAGTTAAATTTCCCAAATGTATCGAGAAACCCCATTTCGCATAACCCATCAATTCTTGAATAGAATTTGACTTTTGTTCCAGGCAGTAATCTCGGATCTCTCAAAATCCCTCTGAAAGCACTCAAATGCTCAAATGTTGGCTTAGACTCATCAAAGTCCATGTTCACAAGTGTACGCATAAGGTGCACTTGATTCACAGGAGTTGTATTTTCATAAGTGTTGCTAAATTGGCTTTATTTGACAAGAAAAATAATTCTAAATGAATTATTGGAATTTTTAAGTGAGAAAGAGGGTTTTTCTCACTAGAGGCATCCGAGTACAAATATTTCTAGGCGTCGTTCAAAGTAATGATAGGGACACTGTGAACAGAGATATTTGTAAGGCCATCAGGAACGGGTACTTCTGATGGTCACATCGGATGGGTGAGAGGGAGCATCGGGAAGAAGTATTCGACCATCTGGGAACGGACGTCTCTGATGCGTCATAGAATGGGTGGCATAGAGCATCGCAAAGGAGATTGTACAGTCAGTTCGGTAGGAAAGGACTAGGTGAGGGTATTTCTAATGCGTCACAAGGTGGGTGATGGGGGCATCGGAAAGGGAATATTCCATAATCGGGAGGAAATTCCGAATTGTATTAGATTTGTGCACAAGGATGAGCAAGTGTCACGTACACATCCAACCCTATGTGTCCGTGGACAAGCTACAGCATGATCAGGGTTTAGTCAGTCGAGTCAGTCTAGATTTAGAAGTGATATGGCACTTTTGTGAGTCTATTTGTAGACCGTGCATGCCCGTGCATGCCCGATCACTTAGTGTAGATGCATATCCTCTGGTTGCACATAGCACAATCATAAGCATTCCCATCAAAATCCATCAGAATCCTTCAGGGGAATTTTCCAGTGCATTTAGCCTATTTTACCTATTTTTGACATTTTTCACTTATTATTTTTAAGTGACTTTTGTTGGAAAGTAGGTAGGGCAAATTGAGTAAGTTTGTATATAAGCAAACCTAAACTAGCACTAATTGGTAGAAAAGGCAGCACGAGCACCTTGCTCAACAGGCAACTTCTCAAAGAACCCAAGAGGCCTAGCGTTTTTGCTCCACAGCAACCACCTACCGTTTTTGGACCAGATCAACCAGCGTTTTTGCACTTGCACATTCCAGCGACAACAGAAAACATCAGATCAGCCTAGCGTTTTGCATTTGCAAGACAACCGGCTGCAGCAAAGCAGATTTTCAGCCCTAGTGTTTTTGCATCTGCATTATACCCCAGCATTTTGCAGATTCTCTGCAACAGAACCTCAAGAACCACCAGCGTTTTCAGTTTTCAGCCCTTTGACACTGCAGATCAAGTCCCGAACCTCGCAGATCTCACCTTCCCGCAGCAGTTCCTCGCCGCACGGCCAGTTTCCGCAAGGTTTACAGTTCAGCCCGGAAAACGCAGATTTCAACATCTGCGTTTTCAACGCGTCGTCGACATAGAGTCAGAATTCAGCAGATAAAGATTTGCAGATTTCAGCCCATAGCATTTTTGGACAGCAGATAAAGACCTTCAATTTTCAGCCCTAGTGCCGGCCTCGTCATTCCCGTCGTCGTCGTCGACATAGCCTATACTTGCATCAGTCTCATTCATACAGTTTATACCAGTTTGTGCAATCATAAGTAGACCACTCTCGCGACAAGAGTGGGGCCTTCGGAGGAGGGTTTTACAACGTCTATGGTGTCGTATTTCTCTTCTCTCTCTATCTCTCAGTCTCATACACTTTCTCGCACAGTGTCCATTCACTTGTTTGTGATCATTGCACTCTCTCATTAAGAACGGAAGGCTCTCCCTTCCATAAGAACAAAAAGGAACCTTGAGCACAGTTCGGAGCACTCATCTTGAGCAAAGTGTAAACACTCATTCCGCTGCATCCTAACATTTGGTATCAGAGCTTTGGCAGTGTTTTGTATCACTCAAGGAAAGAACCACAGAATTTTTTTTGCTTGTTGAGGTCGCACGAACCCAAGTTCGCTTGGGCGTGTCAATTCCTAATCGTGTTTTTGAAGAGTGACAAGAATCCCAGGAAAGAAGGGCTTGTCCAACCTCCCCTTGTGTCTCTTTTCACTCATTGAGAGCGGACCGTGCACTTAGCGGCCGGCCACTCGACGTAAGGTGGGAAAAAGCAACCTTGGTGTGAGCGCAAGGCCGCTAAGGGGTGCACCCACCGAAAAAAGTAGAACTCGGGTGGAGAGAAGATCCTTCTTGCACACGGTTTGCAAGCGAAAGAAAACCTCAAGAACCTCAAGACCCTCAAGACCCCAAGAACCCAAGACCCACAAGAACCCAAGTTCCTCGTGAACTTAAGAACCAAAGATCATAGTGCATGGTCATCACCCGAAGCGGAATGGATACTTCGCATACAGGTGGCGAGCATGAGAGAGGCGACGAAGAATTTTCCCCACCAAGAGATTTTTCCGACCCTCCCCCTTCCACATCTACGTCAAGGATTGCACTAACTCCTATGGAGGCTTTGGACTAGATGTTTATGGAAAGGAAGTTAGAACGCGAAGCAAGACACGCAGAAAGAAAAGCAGAAATGGTCGCAGACACGCAGAAAACAGAGCAGAAAGAGAAGCACAAAGAAAGGCAGCCACAAAGAGTTCTAGCGACTCTTTTCTCAAGTTCACGCACAGATGCAAGAGATTTGGGGAATGGAGACTCTCTCAGTCTCTTCTTCTCCAAAGCATGACACACATGATTTGCATGATGATACGCATGATGATTTGAATGCCAATGATTTGCATGATGATTTGGATGATAATGATGAGCATGATGATTTGCATGATCAAGATGTGATTTCTCACAAGCATGATGATTTGCATGATCAAGATGCGATTTCTCACAAGCATGATGAGTTGCATGAAGATGATGTGATTGTTCACAAGGATGATGTGTTAGTGGATGCTTTTTCTAGCAAAGCTAACCTCGTTGCAAATTCAATCAATCACACAGGATCGATCTTGGCTCTCGAGCCGAGGTCCAAAGAACCCCCACAGGAGGATTCGACCAATCAAGACGAACCAATCTTGGCTCTCGAGCCTAGGTCCAAAGAACCCTTACAGGAAGTACTATGTGTTCGCATGATTGATACGCACGCATTGTTCGAGTGTTTCAGTCGTGATCGTTTCCTGTATTTTAGCCAGCATCTTTATGTGATCCCTTTTCCTAGGCATGACATTCTACGTTGAGCACGTTTCATTCATGAATGAGCACGGATGTATGCAGATTATTCATGAAAAGCTAAAAAGTATGCATTCAAGGAAGTCACATTCCACGTCTCTTCCTTGGCATGACACATTGGTAGAAAGAGCACATGAAAGTATGAGCACCAAGTATGGGCATTTCCGTTGGGAATTGCCACAGTTGATTGCTTTAGATCAGCTGAGAAGGCTTCGATCTCATTGTTTGCGTGTATGATGGACCGTTTGGCACTCCATCTATTTGTTCATCGACATTGCATGCACAGCCTTTGAGGAAGACGATACTTTTCTCACTCACTTTACATGGAATAGGTATGTTCATGGTTTTGTGTTGGAAATGGTTTCAAGAATTTTCAACCATGAAGATTCTTGAAGAAGAAAGAAGCATGACTCTCGACGAAGTTGAAGCATTGAAGGAGCCACAGAAGACTTTGTGTCGGTTTCGACGCAACCCAAAGAAGCAAGCGTTGCAGACCTTTATGAAGTTCAAGTACCGCACGACCCACACATTAGAGTGGGCAGGCAAAGAGTCCCTTCCAGGATTCCGAATGCTATTGGCGATCTCCCTCGACGCCATACAGCTCGGTACCAATACCTCACTCTAAAAAGGAGGGGATGTCACGTGACACATCCAACCCTATGTGTCCGTGGACAAGCTACAACATGATCAGGGTTCAGTCAGTCCAATCAGTCTAGATTTAGAAGTGATCTAGCACTTTTGTGAGTCTATTCGTAGACCGTGCATGCCCAGTCACTTAATGTAGATGCATATCCTCTGGTTGCACACAGCATGGTCATAAGCATTCCCATTGGAATCCTTCAGGGGAATTTTCCAGTGCATTTAGCCTATTTTTCACATTTTTCACTTATTATTTTTAAGTGACTTTTGTTGGAAAGTAGGTAGGGCAAATTGAGTAAGTTTGTATATAAGCAAACCTAGACTGGCACTAATTGGTAGAAGAGGCAACAGAAGCACCTTGCTCAACAGGAAACTTCTCAGAAGAACCCAAGAGGCCTAGCGTTTTTGCTCCACAACAACCACTGCAATAAAAGTAAACTCTCTCTCACTCCCAGAACCTTAAAAAAGACAGCGCTAGCAAGAAGAAGAGGCTGCTGCAGATTTTCAGCCATGAAGTCGACGTCGTCGGAGATGCCCTTGGCTGCCCCGAGTGTACCAGATGTCGTCACGACCCAGTGTGCGAGTTCCATCACGAAGAAGTGCGTACGGAGAGAGTTTCCATGGTGACAAGATGCTTTTTTTCTCTATTTTCAGCCCATAAACGTCGTAGAAGAAGCTGATTTACGAGAAGGAACCCGAGAGCACACCTCTTATGTGTGTAGGATTGGAAGAGAGGATTCTCTGTGCAAAGATCTCTTCCGGGGAAGTTGTTTTTTGAGAACAGAGTTGCGTCCGAGCGTCGAGACCTTGAAGGTAACGTTTTTCATGTTATAATCTCAAAGTACTTGTGTGCAGGTGTACTTCCTTTTCACGAGGGAGTAAGAGTAGAGGAAGGCATGAGCCTCTGCAAGAGAAAAGCGCTCTAAGGAACTAGAGCCAAATCAGCCCAAGGGTTTCACGGGTCTGAGAGTGGTAGACTCTCGAGTTGTGATCCGGAAGTTGACTCTCAAGGAAGGACTTCGCGTCCAAGAAAGTAGAGTTGTTCTACAAAAAGAGGACTCTAGGAACAGAGTCGGAAAAAAGTTGCAAGGATGCCATGCCTTGAGTCTGGAAGGTGAGATCCAGAGGCGAGAACCTAGATTCTCGAGGATTCGGAATAAGGAACGGAAGTTCCTTGGAATAGGGTTTTGCCCTAGGAAAAGGAAGCTGAGGCTTCCAGGAACCATCGAGTCTTATTCTGGAACGAATGTGGTAATACGTTCGGTTCAAGTGCTTGTATAGACTTCTCCTCAGTAATAAAGATACTCATCTTCTGGTCCCAGTACTATGTCAATCTTCTCACTATCTCTTTCTCTCTCTCTATTTCTCTCTATATCCTCTGGCTTCAATATTAAGTAATAAATTCTATTTATCCGAGTATAGTTTATTGCTATGCGCTCCCGTTTGTGACAATGGTATCAGAGCATGGTCTCCTCTCTCTCTACAAAGAAGGACGACTCTTGAAAGATACGGGAAGAAGCCATGACAAGCCAAGAGAGAAGTAAGTAGGCGGAACCCTAGCCCTGCAAGAAAAGCTCGCAGAGTCGGGAAAAAATTTCTCTCTGCAAGAAGTCGACAAGACTTGGGATTCTCTGAGAAGGTGACGAGTATGATGCTCAAGAACCTAGAGAATCCAAGGAGCGAAATGCTCAAGATCCTTCAAAACCAAGAAAATATCCATGAACATCAATCTAGAACTATAGCCAACAAATGCCATCATTTTGGGAAGGATATGAAGGTGGTCTCTAGACCTCAGATGTAAGGTGCAACGGAAGTGAATGTTGAACTTTGCTCAAGATGAGTGCTCCGAACTGTGCTCAAGGTTCCTTTTTCTTATGGAAGGGAGAGCCTTCCGTTCCTTTAGTGAGAGAGTGCAAATGATTACAAGCAAAGTGGATAAACACTGTGAATGAAGGTGCTGGGACTGAGAGATAGAGCGAGAAGAATACGACACCAGAATGTTGTCAAACCCTCCTCCGAAGGCCCCACTCTCTATGGCGAGAGTGGTCTATTTATGATTTTGCATAAATCTCTACAATGCTTTGGACTTGCCGACGATGTCAATGACCATGAGGGCGACGACGAGACGGGCTGAAATCTGAAAATGCTAAGGGCTGAAATCTGCAAATCTTTATCTACTGAATTCTGACTCTATGTCGATGACGATGTCAATGACAACGATGCGTCAACGACGCGCTGAAAATGCAGATGCTGAAATCTGCGTTTTCCAGGCTGAATCTGCAAACTTCGCGGGATCTGACCGTGCGGCGAGGATCTGCTGCGGTAAGGCGAGATCTCCGAGGTTCGGGGGTTCTACTGCGGAAACTGACTGCTGAAAACTGAAAACGCTGACTCTAGGGCTGATTCCATCGCGAAGATCTGCAAAAACGCTAGGGCTGAAAATGGGTCATGCTGCAAACACGTTGTGGATCTGCCAGTGCAAACCACTAACGCTAGTGTTGATCTGTCCTTTGCTGTCGCCAAGCTGATGCAGATGCAAAAACGCTAGCTCTTCTGCTGTGATGCAAAAACGCTAGAGAAACGTGGGGTCCTGCTGAGAAGTTGCATGTGAGCAAGCGCTCCTGCTGCCTCTTCAGCCAGAAAGTGCTAGCTCTAGTTTCCTTATATATTATCTTATGCAAATTACCCTACCCAATTCCAAACAAAAGTCGCTTAAAAATAATAAGTGAAAATTGTCAAAAATAGGGAAAATAGGTTTCTGCTCTATAAAATGATCCTGATGGAATCTGATGGGAATGTTGATGATCATGCTATGTGCAACCAAAGGATATGCATCTAACCTAAGTGTCTGGACATGCACGGTCTACGAACAGACTCACAAAAGTGCCAAATCACTTCCTATTCTAAACCGACTTGACTAAACTGAACCCTGGTCATGCTGTAGTTTGTCCACGGACACATAGGGTTGGATGTGTCACGTGACATCAAAACACTCCAGTCCAATTTGATACTTTTGATGGAAAGGGAAGATGTTGCGAAAGCTACTACTTTCATTCGACAATTTGAAGTTGCCTTTACAAATGGAAATTTCTCAGAAGCGTCGAAGGTGAGGCATGTAACCAAGCATCACAAGGGGATTGCAAGTACTTGGTGGTATACCAAAGCTCTACAAGGAATTCAAAACAAGACTTGGATTCAATTCAAAGCTGAATTTACCGACAAATTTTTTTCCTTTACACCTTGAAGGCAAAGAAGATTGGGATCGGTTTGCCCAATAGGAGCACGGCGAGTCACGGATTATGTGAACAGGTATTGGTTCTCTTTCAAAGGTGGCTCCACTCTTGAACCCTCTTTGAGGAAGAAAAGATGAAGAAATTCAACGAAGGACTTTTATCCGAACTTCATACACATCCGCAAGATACTTCTTAGCGGATGGAGTCGTCAGCAATACAAGCAAGAAGTGTACATCTCGGTGTACATAGAATCTAATCCCCGCAGTGGGACGGGAACCATTGAACACAGAAACAACGATTTTTTTACCTCTACTTGAAGAACACGTTGTTATTTGGAGTGCAGGAATTCAAACTAACTCTTGAGATTTTGAACTAAAGACCCTCAAACCTTAAGTGAGAGGGCAAGTCTCTAATCATAGTTACATCTTTGAGGAAATCATGAAGTGAGTTTTCTTTTTCACACAAGGTATGCATATGTCTAACCACGACGATCACTCTCGAGTGTTTATGAGAGTAGGATCAAGTTGGAACATTGTTCTATGAGATGAACCGGTTTGCTAAACCATCCGAAAGTTCACTAGTTGAGGTCGTTCTCCAACAGATTACCTGCTATTGCGGGTTGAACATATGAAGGAACCATTCCGAGCTTTCAAGCAAAGAAAAGCTTTCACTAAGCTTGAGTATTTGAAAGATTTTTAGAATATTTTGAAGCACTAAAACTAGAATCAAAAAGCTTGCTTTTCATACTTTTTAAACCAAAAACGACCATAAAAGCTATGGATATGATTTGAAAATGATTTCCCTTATCTACACATGCGACCATGTGCGCTCTTGCTGCCAACACTGGTCAACATTGGTACATCCTATCAAAAGGTTGTCAAACATCCCTCTTACTGTCATCCCTCATCGTCTGCTACCGTATGCATACCAAAGAAATATTATCAAGTAGGGACTCTCTTTCCCCATCTTACTTTATGTGTCCTCTTCTCGATTGTGTTCAAATCTTGTTTGCTTGTTGTAAACCTCTTGTAGTTTCTGAATTGGATTGTCCATCTAAGAACAATTGATTAAGCTCTAATACCACTGTAATCAAAACAAGCGGTGAATCACTAGAATAATACCAAAATTGAATTGACAACAACAAACACAACTTGGAATAACTCTTGAGTCACGACACAGAGCAGTTGAGTTCCACTCTTAAAAGCACTTGCCCCCAAGTCGGGCGCCCTTGGCACTTTCTTGATGATTGATCAACACTTGTGTTACAACTATTGACAACTCACGTAATCCAAGGTTACAACATGCCTCCTGGCTCTTGAATTAGCGGCCCAAGGGCCCAAAAGCATATTATCTGCTATTTTACAACATGGCTCCTAAATGCAGCTTGGGACAATAACTGACGCTACAAAACTGCAACAAAAGCTAGTGTAGAAAACTACCACGTTATCGTGCATATAAAGTGCCATTTCAAAAGGTCATACACTCTGTCACATCATCAAGTCCGTATTACAAGTTGCCATGTCAATAGTCCCGCGATCTCTCTCCTACCACTCGCGTTTCTGCTCCCGGCTCTTCCGTACGGTGAGTGCAATGGTATGTCATCAATCTATGACAATATAGGCCTTTTAATACGAGGGAGCGCACAATGATAGCGTGCCATATTGAATAAAGGGCCAACAATTTATTTTGAGAACCTACAGACCTAAATGCTGATAGGAAGCACTTGGAAAGGACAAGGTGAAAGGCGAGAATTGAAAACACCTGCTATTGGCTGAGGCATATAGATTCCAAAAGCTTCACCGACTGAAGAGTCTCCAACTTGAGGGCCAAAATTGTCACATGACACATCCAACCCTATGTGTCCGTGGACAAGCTACACCATAACAGGGTTTCCGTCAAGTCCAGTCAGTCTAGATTAGAAGTGATCTGGCACTTTTGTGAGTCTATTTGTAGACCGAGCATGCCCAATCACTTAGTGTAGATGCATAGCCTCTGGTTGCACACCGCATAAGCATAATCATTTCCATCAGATTCCATCAGAGTCAGTTTGGGGATTTTTCGAGTGACTTTATCCTATTTTTGACATTTTTCACTTATTAATTTAAGTGACTTCCCAACAAAAGTAGGTAGGGCAAATTGGGTAAGAAAATATATAAGCAAACCCAAGTTAGCACTCTTGGGCAGATGAGCAAGGAGCACAACAGGCCCCCCAGGCAGCAGGTACTCCCCCTCTCTCAGCAAGACCCTCTCCAAGCATCACTTGGCAAGCCCTCCCCATGCAGCCCAGCGTTTTCTGGCGCCATCCTCTCTTCCCACTTGGCGTTTCCACAAGCAGCCCCATCGCCACAAAGCCCAGCCCTTAGTGTTTTCCATACCTTCAACAGATACCAATTCCTAGCGTTTGGATCGCCATCAAGGACTGTAGTTTTCAGCATTTGTGAACAGCGTTTTCAGCGCTCTAGCACAGCAGATATTCAGCGATTGCAGCATTGAATTCAGCAGTAAAAACGCAGCCCTAGCACAGAAGATTTCAGCGTTTTTCAGCATAAAGAAAACGCAGCAGATCAGCGTTTTTTTCCAGAAGAATAACAGCGTTTTTCCGCCACAAAAACAGCAGCCAAAACAGCCCCCAATCATCAGGTTTTTCAGCAGTCAGAAGTTTGCAGTTTTCAGCCCTTCAGTCATCACCATCGTCGTCACCGACTTAGTCCCAAGAGCATCGGTTTCCATGCATCATCATTGTACCACCTTGTGCAATCAATCGTAGACCACTCTCGCCAACGAGAGTGGGGCCTTCGGAGGAGGGTTTTACAACGTCTCTGGTGTCATATCTCTCTTCTCTCTTTCTCTCAGTCTCATACACTTACACGCACAATATCCACTCACTTGTTCGTGATCATAGCACTCATTATAAAGACGGAAGGCTCTCCCTTCCATAAGAACTAAAAGGAACCTTAGCAAAAATAGATCACTAATCTTGAGGAAATACAACATTCATTCTGTTGCACCTTACATTGGTATCAAAGCTTTGGAAGTGTTTTGTATTACTCAAGGAAAGAACCACAAGAATTTTTTGCTTGTTGCGGTCGCACGAACCCAAGTTCGCTTGAGCGTGTCGATTCCTAATCGTGTTTTGTTGAAGAGTGACAGGAATCCCAAGAAAGAAGGGCTTGTCCAATCTCCCCTTGTGTCTCTTTTCACTCATTGAGAGCGGACCGTGCACTTAGCAGCCGGCCAATCGACGTGAGGTGGGAAAAAGCAACCTTGGTGTGAGCGCAAGGCCGCCAAGGGGTGCGCCCGCGGAAAAGAGTAGAACTCGGGTGAAGAGAAGATCCTTCTCAAACACGGTTTGCAAGCGAAAGAAAACCTCAAGAACCTCAAGACCCTCAAGAACCCAAGTTCCTCGTGGACTTAAGGACCAAAGATCATAGTGCATGGTCGTCACCCGAAGCGGAATGGATACTTCGCATACAGGTGATGAGCATGAGAGAGGCGACGAAGACTTTTCCCCACCAGGAGATTTTTTCAACCCTCCCCCTTCGCCATCTACGTCACCAAGTGTACCAAACCCTATGGAGGCAATGGTCAAGCAGATGATGGCCATGATGGATAGACAAGAAGCAAATCGCCTTGCAAGAGACCGCGAGCAAGAAGCAAATCGCCTTGCTAAGTACTGTGAGCGCGACGAAAGAGACGCAAGACTTGCCGCACAACAAGAAGACAATCGCCTTGCTTTAGAACGCGAGCGCGACGCACGCAAAGAACGAAAACAACAAAGAAAGGCGGACGAGGCGGCAAGAAGCGTGGCCTTGGAGGCCGAGCGTGCAGCTCAAAGATTGGCTTGGAAGACCGAGCGAGAAGCTCAAAGAGTGGCTTTGGAAACAGAGCGTGAAGCTCAAAGAGAGCTACGCACTCAAGAATTGCTTTGACAAGTGCTAGCCTCGAAGGCCAAACCACCCAAAGACCGTGGGAGTTCCTCAAGTGGTGCAAGCCACGATGCGGATTCCAACAACCCAATCACCGAAAAGTTGACTTTCAGTAAGTATGATGGTAAGATGGATGCTACGGTTATTCATTCTTGGTTGCATCAATTTCATGCTTATTTTGCGACAACTAAGAAAACAGGAAATAGCAAAGTTTTGACGGCAGCTATATACCTTGCCGGTGATGCCATCAATTGGTACCATGCATGGCAAGAGGCACAGCTAGCCGCGCACCTAGAGGAAGCCGACGAATTCACGCCCTTTCCTTCAATTGGGTTGATTTCCAAGACAAGCTCAAGGCGCGGTTTATGCCACCCCAGTACCTCGCACGATTGAAGGACGATTGGCGCGCTCTCAAGCAAAATGGTATGCCGGTTATATCTTTCTCTAATCGTGTTTTGCAGCTCGGCACTCAATTACGCAAATCGGATTTGGAGCGAAAGGAGGCGTTTCTTTATGGATTGGACGAGTATATCAAGTATGATGTCGAGGTACTTGATCCAATCGATCTCAACAAAGCGGTAGCGATTGCTCTCGCACACGAGATAAAGCACGACAAAGGAAAGCCTAAGGAAAACAAGACTTCTCAAGGAACCCCGCAGAATTCTCAGAACACACAGAATGGGAAGAACGATAAGAATGGTAATTCTCCTAGCCCTTCTTCCTCTAATTCCTCGGAAACGAACTCTAACAATGAATATAAGGGTAAAGCTAAAGCACCTGCAAAACCTAAGCTAACCCCTGATGAAAAAGCTTCACAAGGAATCATAGGAGGCTACATCACGGCGGAAGAACAAGTGATTTATGCTAAAGAAGGTAGATGTTTTCAATGTCACGTCAAGGGACACATTAAGAAGGCCTGTCCTAAGACAATCCCACCTAAAGAACCAAAGGCACCCATAGCAACCACAAGCACTATCATAAACCAACCTGCATCTTCTCCTGACTATGAGACACACATTGATGAGTCTCTCCTGAAGTGTTATGGTCATGTAAAGGGGCAGCGTTTTATCATATTGTTTGATCCAGGCAGTATGCATGATGTGATTAGCCCCCCTCTTGTTGAGAGAGCCCGCCTAGAGGTTAGTCAGAAATCTTCTCTTGAGGTTTCTGGCTTCGCTCCTGGTATGGACTCTCTCATCACGAAGGAGTGCCTTGATGTGATGTTTACCGTTCAACAAGCTTCTTTTCGTACGAAATTTCTTGTATCTCCTCTCTCAGGATGTGATATGATTTTGGGCATTAAATGGTTTCGTGAACTCGACGCTCACATTAAATTTGGGGCTAACATGATCACTTTACATGCCGACACTGATTCCCCCCTCATCATTCGTGTTGAGGAGGGCTTGCATTCTTTGCCTCTCATCTCTCATGTGCAGGTAAAGCGTGAATTACGACGAGGAGCACAAGCGGCATTCATCTATGCTACTCCAGTTTTCCAGAGCATTCAGGCTCCAGCTAAGTATTCAGAGTTCTTTACGAAGTCATTTTTTCTGCATCGTGGCAACAACATGAAAGAGATGTTGAAAGGGTACTAACTCGTTTGGATGAGTGTCAGTTGTACATTGCAATTAAGAAGTCTGAATTTTTTCTTACTGAAGTCACTTATCTGGGTTATATCATTTCTGCAGAAGGCGTCAAGCTAGATCCCGCGAAGGTGGAAAAGGTTCGTAATTGGGATTTGCCCAAAACTGCATATGATGTGCGTTCTTTTCTTGGTTTATGTCAAGCATATAGTTCACACATAGAGAATTTTGCACGCATTGCTGCACCTATCACTGATATTTTGAAAGGGGTAAAGACTCGCCGTCAGCGCGTAGACTTGCCCGAGGCAACCATTGAGGCTTTCGCAGCTCTCAAGGTTGTGGTGACAGAAGCACCGTGTCTTATCCTTGCCTCTTGGGATGATCCCTTTGAGGTATGGACGGATGCGAGCAATGTCGCCATAGGCGCTATGCTCCAGCAGCATGGTCGCCCGGTAGCTTTCCTTAACCGGAAGCTCAATAGTGCGAAAAAGAATTATTCAGTTTATGATAAAGAACTTTTGTCTGTCATTCACTCTCTTAAGCATTGGAAGCATTTTCTGTATGGTAGAGAGTTTACAGTGCGCACAGATAGGAAGCACTTGGAAAGAACAAGGTGAAAGGCGAGAATTGAAAACACCTGCCATTGGCTGAGGCATATAGATTCCAAAAGCTTCACCGACTGAAGAGTCTCCAACTTGAGGGCCAAAATAGCCCACACAAAGCAGTGCATGTGTTAGTGGCTAATGTTGAGGATATCAGAGTGTGCAACGGAAGCAGAGAGGAAAGAGACAATGGGGAGAGAGAGAGAGAGAGAGAGAGATAGAGAGAGAGAGAGATGGACAATGTGCTCCACTGAAGGTCGGGCAAACTGTAAACATCTCTATCAAATACCACGGCCAAAAACAAAACCCTCATCCTAAAAATAATAAAACAACCAAAACAAACCTAAAATGGGCAAAGCATTGATGCCAACCCTAAGTGTGCCTGAAATCACTGTTCAACGTCTCGAAGGTGAACATAATGCTATAAAACCCCCCCTCAACAACAAATGGTGAGAAGATGTTGAAGAAACCCTAGGATAGGTAGGCTCTCACTTCTGGTTGTGAGTTGCAAAGTTTGCTCATATTCTCCCTAGCATTTTCTCTCACTCTCTCTCCTTCTCACGCTTCGAACACTCGCGCACCCGCACATTGAGCAGATTCCAGACTGAATGTGCATTGTACGCACACACCAAGCACATGAATGATGATGGGTGCTCAAAAGCTTCCCGAAACAACAACTTAAAAAGTAAGTTTTTCTCCGCAAAGTAGTTTAGGGTTGCATTGCGTCATGAGACTACATCTAGGGACACCTAGTCTCTAGGCAATGTGTGGGAGTGGAGCGTCAGTGTATCTATCCAACTCAACAAATTCTATATGCAATTATACCATCAGAGGCATCTAGATAAGGTTGATGTGAAGGTCAAACCAAGATGTCATGTCTACATAGAATGGATGGGTAGTAGCATGCACTATGCATCATTTTTTATCTTTGGCTAATTTGTTTATTGAGACTCGACATTATGACCGTAATCGAGTGATTACTCATTTGAGAGGGGGGTATGTCACCAAGTGCATAGAAATAGGGGGACGGGGGACACCACCCTAGGGCCGGGAACGGGGGATGGGGGTCGGAGCAATTTCCACCAAATCACAAGGGTGGCCGTTCGGAACGGCGTTTTGGAACGCCAAGGGGACGGCCAACAAACAATTTTTTAAACTTTTTTTAAAATAGTTTTTTTTTTCAAACGACCAAAAATGGCTAGTTTCTTGGAGATTTGGGGCTCTTTTACACAAGGTTTAGGGGCTCTTCAAGAGGCCTTCAAAAGAAAGCCTTCTCAAAGCACATTGCATTATGCAATACATATACCTGATGAATCAAGGATAAGCCCAAATTCACCCTTAAAGAAAAGTGCAAGGTATAGACCCATGGTAGTCACCCACAGATATAACCATCAACTCCATTATGCATAGTATTGACTAAATACCACGACATCCCCACTAACATCATCAGTGCCCAATAGTGGGTGCAGAACTAGGTACTAACATATGCTCTCAAACACAACACACACCACACACACACACACATGAGCATACATCAACATATAGATCAGCATACTGAGTTTCTATCATGACGCCGCAGGTCGAGGACAGACTCATCCATAATGAAGCCTAGCACTAAAAGAATCATCACATTAAAAAAATTCGCAATACATTATATCAAGCCTCAAGCTCAAGCTCTATGCTTTAGCTCAAGCCTCAAGCCTCACTTGCTCCCTCCCTCTACTGCCGCAAGCTCTCAAGAGTCAAGCTCTCTCTCTTCTCTCGAACATCAAGCTCCCAAGGCTTGAGCCTTATACTCTCTAATATCTACCTAGATTCTACTCTCCAGTCTCTATCTACTCTATCTAGTATCTAGATTCTACTCTCAAGCATCAAGGCTTCAAAGTTCAAGCCTTTTTTTCCTCTTTATCACTTGCCATTTTGAGCCCTTGAGGCATGTACTTATCTACTTGTATTCACTATAACGCCCTAGATGTTTTATTGGCATGATTTGCTATTATGGGTCATGTTTAACAGTCATGTTTCTTGTCTTTTTTGGTGCAATTCAATGCTCAAAGTGTTCTTAGCACTATGGTACATAGTGTAGCTAAAATGAAATTTTAATTGTCGCCAACCCTGTTCCCTAACTTTTGCCGTACAGATTCCCAATACCATGTTTCTATGACCAGGTGACCATATCAGAGTCTATACACGCGGCAGCGTGCTGATGAGGTACATGCTGATGTGGGTGCTGATGGCATGGCCGCTAGGTGGCACAATATGAGTATCAGTGTCAAGGCTTGCAGAAAGCTTTCTGAAAAGCTAGATATCACAGCCAATAGCTGACATCGCTTTTCAGCGATATTTTTGCAAGGAAAAGAATGAGATCAGTAGTTTTTTGGTGTTCCAGCTTTTGGGCTGATGGCTTCTTATGAGAAGGCTTTAAGAGCCTACATAAACATACCATATAAGTTTATGTCGATTTCAATCATGTACATAGGAAGGCAACCACTCTTTGATGTCTTTCCAATAATCAAAACAAGCTAAGCACTTTTCTCAGTGACAGCTTTCTAAGGACCAACAGTTGGTAAGAAACCATACGCTTCAAGAGAGTAGACGGAAAATCGAACCATCAAAAGTATCAAAGCTTCCTGTTGATTCTCAAGTTTCTACCTTCTTGGACACACATTTACTCCACCATTAAAAAAATCTCATTACTAAGATAAGTCCTCTACACAAAACTTTTACTACTCAAAACAAAGACAACCTGCAGCATTGAACTTGAAAAGCAGATGCTTACCCACATAGCTCTTTCTAGGAGTAGAGTATGGTCGAAGATTCTGCAGGGGTTTCACCCTACTCCAAACCTTCCCATAATGTGAGTCCTGAAAAACCATTCAAAAAAAGAGATACTTCAAAAATAGGAGCCTGGACAGCTATCAAAGCATAAAAGTTGATTTCAACCAAAAACCAACAAAAACCATGTCTTCCCCTAATATTTTCTTGTCTTACCCCACCTTCCTACAATCAAAGCTGCTGAGAAGAGAGGTACCTTAGCCTTTGATCTCAACCCCTCTTGACTTTGTAGGGAAAACCAAGATATTTTAGTAGGTGTCCCTCCAAAAATACGCATCTGCCTTTAGGCTTACATCTCGTGTTTCCTATCCTAACCAAAGTCCAGTTTGTACTGCCTTTTTATTTTCAGAACCTCCCTATGCCTTTTTTCTTGGAAGGCAGCAAGCTGGAGAATCACTACTGTAACACTTATGGAAATTAAAACACTAGCACTAAGGCAGCAAGCTGGAGAATCCCTACTGTACCACTTATGAAATACGTGACCAAAGATAGTCATTTGTGATCCAATAAGTTGTAAATTCAGAGCATGGCACTCGATGTCACGCTCAATTCCCAAAAAAATGAATCCAACGACTTGTACGTTCATTAAATCTTTTAGATACATAAAGTTACAGCAATACTTTCATTCATTATCCATGAAAAATTTTATGAAAGAACATTCAGACCTTCAATTTTCCACAAATAAGATCCTTAAAAACATGTCCCCATTTGGCTTTACTGCTAAAGAGTCTTCAAAAGTTTCTAGTTTCCAAAGGCTGAGCTCCTTGAGAAACTGGCCCTCTAAATCCTTGATTGATCACTTTGACACTGATAATTACCTTAGCCATGCCTAGGCGCAATTTTCCATGGGCCATGTTGCTAGAACTACATCTTTCTAGTCAAATTTCAGCGGGCAAGGTTGATCAAAATATATATTTCATCAACCTTGTCCTCATGTTCATAACAGCTGTACCATGTAAGACGCATCGGCACACTCATTTTTTTCTTGTCTTAAACAATCCCTTATGCTAATCAAGGTTTGCACAAGAAATTTAGAGCTGTGACAAACCACTCCAAATGAAAAGACAACTCTTTAGAATGAGCAGCTCACACTATAAAGGCACAAGCTAGAATCTATAAGGCTTGAGCAAACTTGGATCAAACAATGTACTTGGTCTAAGTTATGAGCAAGAGGATGGAAACATGGAGTGTGTCAAATAGATGGAAGAACTTCATCTAAGAACAAAATCAAGGAGCGATAAGTCACCTACACAATCAACCAATCTGTGACCTCATTTTAACTAATCTAGCTTTGAAAGAGAGAGAGAGAGAGAGAGAGAGAGAGAGAGAGAGAGAGAGAGAGAGAGAGAGAGAGATTGTCAACACATGGTTAGTTGGCAATCAGTGATACAGATGTGGTAGCATTTAGGATACACACAACATCCCATGAGTTAGGCAAATTGACAATGATAATGTAAGATGGTAAATTGAACTTGGGCCCATATTTCTGTAAAGGATGGTATTTTACTAAATTTTCAAGTCATCAGGTACAACATTATCCCGTTGGCTGAAGGCACATGTTGCACTTGGTCATGATTGCAAGCTCCAAAGATAGCTTCCTTTCTTACAACACCCTTGTTGGTCTCACGTGCTACAATCTTTCTCTCATAAACAAGGAGACCATGCATCAAGATTTCATACAAAATTGATGTGTGCATAAGTGTTAATGATCTCCAGTGAGTGCATGAGCTTTTGAAGAGATAAGTCAAAGCATACCTCAGCAGGAGCGGACCATCCCACAATGGCTTGTATTTCGTGGGTGCTAACTTGAACATCAGTCGCTGCGAAAAATCGAGCGAGCAAGAAGTGAGTTGCCAGTGAGAAGGCGGAGAGAGCAAGCCCAATGAGAGCAGCCCACTTGATCTTGGATTTGAGTACCATAACTGGCACCTCTATCCGTCACATGGGCGGACTCGTCGCCAGCTCATGCCCACCTGCCCTTTGAGAGATCTGCATTTGCAAGCGTCACTGAGCTTAACTGTCTTTTCTTGAGTAGCGACTTTGCTGTGCAATCAGGTTGCCCGTTCGTAGTCGTGTGTACTGAAGAGCGTAGACGTATACTAGCTACGGCGAGCTCCGTCATGCACCATAATCGGCAGAAACCGAGCGCAAACAATCATTCAGTGTTTTATCTCAAGTGATCGATCTGTATGTAGAAGAGCAAAAGGGAGCACGCGAGTAAAATTGGCTTCGTGCAGGTCGATCTGCTTGTTCTCTGAGTCTAATCTTCTTGGCTGGAGCTGAGGTTCCCAGCAAACACTCACAAGCTCAGCTTAAGTTATGTTGGATTTCAGTGTAAACATAGTGCCCATGAAAATGGCTACAAATAGCACCCACATGGCTATAAAAAAAACACCCTCCTTGCTCCTCCAGGCTAGGTATCTCAAGTTGCAAGTTGTTAGAGGCTCCCTCCAAAGGCGAGTTCACATGTAATCACAACACAAACAGTCCCTTCCATAGGCAGCTCACATTCCACTTACATTTTTGCACCTACTTGTGTGATGAAACAGAAAGCTTGAATGTCGTTGCAAAACCATTTTGCACTAAAAATCACGTGCTTGCATTACTTCCCAAATGGATCATGCATGTAGCTTGAGACACCTAGTGTGCCATGTAAGAGAAATTGATTGTAATGTTAACGTTGTCTAATATGAAACTTTTTACACTGAAGCTTTTAATTTTTGTCGTTTTAGCTCACCGCGATGAAGCCACATGGGAGCTATTAATTTTGTTGCATAAGCTAAGCTTGTTTCAAATGAGGGTATGAAAAAAGTGCTAGCACCATTGAAAATGCATTAAAGACATCTATGTAGATTTTTTTATTGCTTCACTTCTCTCAAGGAGCTCTTTATATTCACACGTTCATGATGGCCATTGCTACAAAACCCCTTGAACGCACACCAATTGAGCTATTAGCCATAGCCACACACTTTTGCATATGTTTGGTAGTGTGGTAGCACACTATGTTGAGTGGTTAGTGTCCCTGCCATTTGGAAAGGAGTAGACATACACAAGCTAACATGTGGACATAATGGAGTAATATTTACAAAAAATAAGTTGAAAAAATACCAAGTTGTGGAAGAAAGATTTGTGTATTGATTGGTCTACTTGTTTTGTTTTGTGACTACTTGGTCGTATTTATGGATATCAAGGGCAAAAATGCTTTACACTTCTTAAATGATGATTGTGCACCTTGGTACTTAAAAAGCACTAGGGTTTTTGGGTTTTGGACATATGAGGGCTTTTGGACGTTTTTTCAAGAACAAGATAGTTAGACATTGGTTGGCTTAAATGTTGCAAGTGTTAAGGCTTTGTATACATTGTGACATGTATAACCTATATCTTTCTCGCTTAAGTATCTCTTAAATCTATATATGCAGAATACCCATGAGAATATATAGGTTTGCCCCAACCCTTAGCAATTTAGATGTGGCGAGAATAGTTGAGAGATCACTATTGCAAAGGTTCAAGGCTACAATTGCAAGCAGTTCTTAAGATCCTGTTATTATCAAATTAGCCATTTCAATTACATATAATTTGACATAAAAGATGGACATTTGAATAGCATGCAACAAAAATAATAGCAAGACAAATGTCTCTTAAGTAATCAACACTCATAGAGAAGATTAGACAGAATAGGAGACTTGACGAGGGTTGGATTTACAAAGGCTGACCCCCCTGTATTGAAGAGAATAAAAGTTTTCGTACAATCCTATTTGAGCTTTTGTTTAGATAATATGTATCTTGAACACTAAGATCTTCATAGATATATGTTGATTAGCTGCTTAATCACACAATTAACATGAACAACAATCGTAACGCGTTCTCTCAAGGCTAATTGGCTTAAGTACTTGTGGAAAGCAAGGGAAGCTTGTAAGAGAATCATAATTAACTACATAGATCTATCTTTTACTAATCTTCATTAGACCAAAGCGATAGTTAATTACCATGATTACTCTTAATGAAAATGTAACGATGAATAACTACTGTAAGAGAGGGAGTTGTTGTGCTAATGTGTGTGTGTGTGTGTGTGTGTGTGTGTGTGTGTGTGTGTGTGTGTGTAATGAAAATGGCCTATGAACTTTGAGAATAGCGCAATTAAGAGAATCAACGAGAGAATTATTGTGAGGCTACTTTGAGAACATAGAGGGTGAACTTAATTGATGGTAGCAACATAATCATAGTACTTAATTAACTTGGCACGAACAATACTTTTGCAAGAGAGAGAGTTTAGAGAACTCGACAACAATTGAGGACCGATTTATATGGAGCTAGTCCTCCCTCCAATAGGCATTTGTATTATAGATTCTCCCATCAAGAGAGACTTGGTACAATACAATCTTTGTGTTCCTTGTGACCTACGTGATGCAATGAAGATAGAAAGCTTCATGCATCACGAGCATAACATAGACTTTGCAAAAAGCATTAACTATCCCAAGCCTCAGTCCCAAGGCCTCAAACACCTTCAAAGGTGGAGAGAGCTAGCGGGGAATGAGGGTAGGGAAGAGAAAGAAGAAATGTTCATAGGAGAAAGAAATAGTTTCTCACTTATCATCACTCTTCTTGCTAGCATACATAATAGCATAGTAATGAAGATGGAGAAGATGGCAAGCTTAAGCATTGAAGCATGGCTCTAAGTTGGATTTTGAATTCCATAGCCAGAGTATTGGTGTAGACTATCAACTTCTCTACTAGCTTGGAGAAGGAGATGGAGCTCTTGTACTTTGCACTTCACACAATGAGTGTGTGTGTGTGTGTGTGTGTGTGTGTGTGTGTGTGTGTGTGTGTGTGAGAGAGAGAGAGAGAGAGAGAGAGAGAGAGAGTATATCCCCCAAGCAACCCCTCTCCTTGCTTTGGTCGACCCCCTCTTCTAGCATTGCATTGCATATGATCGGACCTCATCAAGCTTGGCCAATCATACAGGCTTAGTGCATATCAAGCAACAAGGTTAGTCTTGGGACAATTGTCCCCCTTTCCCCTTTGAGAGAGAGGACTTGAGAAATGCAAAGACAATTAATTAAATCAACTAAATTATCATTGGACCCCTTGGGAGGCTAACCAATAGGCTTTAGGCACACTATGAGGGCAACATGAGGAGGAGCTTGACAAGTGTCCTATTTGCCTTCTTGGTACCAAACTTGCCTTATGTGAGTGTGTGTGTGTTCTCTCTCTAGCCCCTACAATTAGGGCTCGCCCCCTCATGAGTAGGGATTAGATTTGACTTTTTGAACACCTTATCCTCAAGCACCTTAGTCAGCAGGCACGACAAGCACCTCAAGCTTGGGTCGTGTTCCCACCTCAAGCACAGCCCTAGCTTACCTAAGGTCAAAGGACTTTTAACACTAACCATTGGAGGTCTTTAATGAAGCTAACCCTAAGGTCTTTAAGCTCCATTAGCTAACCTTGCTCTTTGACAGACCATCCCTCATTTGGACCCCTTTACCATTGGCCCCGTGTTGAGATAGACCCATAAGCACATGTCTATATTCTAACCCTTGTTCCCGTTTATTCTCCCACATTAAATGATCAGTTTAATATGAGAAAATCATTTGGGTTGGTTAGATATTAGATTTTATGACATTACCTCTCTCTTGAAATCATAGTCGTCCTTGACTATGAGGTAGAGGAGATAAAGCCTTAGTCATTAGTCAATGTTTCTTAACAAGTAGAGGATCCCTTTTTACCCTACGACATCTTTCCAAGATGGATGACTAATCCATTTGGTGCTTGAGAGACATAGTTGCCACAAGCATGTCTGCTCTTTAGTCCATTTCATTCTCCCAAAGTAGAGTGATAAATTCTACTTGGTGTTTGAGAGACGTCGTCATCACAAACATGATTCTAAGCATACATACTATTTAAATTTTTGCACAATAAAAAGAGAATTTGTCTTATAAGACAAAAAACATTGGTCATTTGAAAAAAAATTGTACATTTGCTTACTCTAATGTAGCATTGTAAGCATTGACAAGGTTCATATTATCCTTAAGCTGTATTCCTTGCATCCATCTAGCATCTTCAAAAGGATAATTTTTGAACTTAATAAGATACCGTTGGATAATCTTACCATGTCGTAGTACGTTGTCTTCATGCCGAAGGATAGCTTCGGGTTATAGCACCTATTGTTGGTCTTTGATTTCCGGAGGGTCTTCAATAACTGGTCCACTTGGTGGCTCTCTTTTGTAGGGCTTAAGTAGGCTCACATGAAAAGCATCGTGTATGAGCCAATGGTTGGGCAACTTGAGTTGATAAGACATCTCATTGATTGGCTTCAAGATTTGAAAAGGACCGTAGTATCTTTTTGCTAGTTTAGCATAATACTTTTGATGGCCCATAGGATTTTTGTCCATTGTTTGCTTCAATCGAGCCTTGGGAAACTTAAGTAGGACCCAATCATTTTCTTTGAACGTTAAGGTCCTTTTGTGCTTGTCACTAGCATCTTTTTACCTTTGTTGAGAGATGGATATAGCCTCCTTAATCTTTTGGAAAAATTCTTGTAGATCACGGCTATACTCATCAACACAACGAAGATCTTCCCATGTACTTTAAGTAGCAAGGGACTTTTAGGTCTTCCTTCAATGATTTCAAAAGGTGCTTTTTCAGTAGATACATGGACAGTGTTATTGTACGCATACTCTACAAGAGGTAAGTACTTTTCACATTGTGAGTGTTGATCTACTTCTGTAACATAAGTCAGATTGAGTATCGTAAGATTGGCTATCTCACTTTGGCCATCCGTTTGTGGGTGATAGGCCAAAGAGAAATTCAATCTTGTACCTAGATTTTTAAAGAGACCTTTCCAGAAATTACTCGTCATTCTAGGATCTCTATCTAACACGATGGATGTTGGCAATCCATGGCGTTTGAAAATCTGGGATATGAAGAGAGTTGCCATTTAGTGTTCCTTAATAGTTTTTTTGATAGGAATAACATGTGCTTGCTTGCTAAACCTGTCGACTATTGTCCATATTCGCGTATTCCCATGGATAGACTTAGGTAATCCAAAGATAAAATCCATGAATATACTCTCCCATGGTGAATTAGGGATTGGCAATGGCTGGAGTAATCCAGGTTGCTTCCCTCTATCATACTTAGTCTTTTGGGATAGCACACATTTTGAAACACACTCTTGTATGTCCACTTTCATGGTAGGCCAATAGAAATACGTCTACTCCTCGGAGAGTAGGTTGAATGCCTCTATGCCTCGCATAGGGAGGAGCATGGAATTCATACATGACTTTCTCACGAAGGGAATGGGTAACACATAGCCTACTGCCATGGAGAAGATAACCATCCTGCAAGGTGAATGGCTCCTCTTTCTTCCCCAAAGCGAGGGCTGACATTATGTCTTTAAAGTCAGGGTCATTTGCATACTCATCTATCATAGACGATAGATCATTGTGAGTAGCTATAGACACTGCATTCATTTTTGGTCGTTGTGAAAGTGCATCGGCCACTTGATTGTGCTTACCAGCAACGTGAGCAATATGAAAATAAAATTACAAAATAAAATTTATCCACTTCATTTGTTTGTCGGAAAGCTTGGTTTGCATCATGAAGTATTTGAGACTTTGGTGGTCGGTTTGTAGAATAAATGGAGTCGCCAATAGATAGTGCTTCCATGTGTCTAGGACATGTAAAACAACTAGAAGCGCTTTCTCATAAATGCCCAAGACCCGTTCATCCGTATTGAGCCTTCGGCTCTCATATGCTATGGCATGCCCTTCTTGAAGCAAGACCACTCCAAGGCAATCACCACAAGCATCACATTGGACCTCAAATGGCTTTGAGAGATTTGGAAGCTTAAGGACTGGTTGGGAGGTAAGCTTCTCTTTGAGCTTGTCAAAAGCATTTTGCTCCTTAACAGTCCATGAGTACTTAACGTTCTTCTTTGTTAAGTCATGTAATGGTCCTGCTATTTGAGAGAATTATGCTATGAAGCGTCTATAGAATGCACACATACCAATAAAGATTCTTAGCTCATGTAGATTCCTTGGATTAGGCCATGATTTTATTACCTCTAACTTTGATGGATCCATACGAATACCATCTTGAGAGATAATATGACCTAAGTGTATTGAATCTCTTGAAGGAAAAATTCGCTTTTCTTTTGATTGAGAAAAATCTTGTTCTCCCTCAATGCTTGAAAAATCACTTGGAGATGTTGTTTGTGTTCCTCCAAGGAGTAGATGATGATATCATCAAAGAACACTCCATTGAATTTGTGGTAGGGTCTAAAAATTTTCTCCATTAGACGATTGAACGTGGTTGCTGCATTAGTCAAGCCAAAAGGCATGACTAAATATTCATAAAGACCAAACGTTGTACGAAACGCGGTCTTTAGATATCTTCATCCACTATCCTTATTTGGTGATAGCCACTTTTAAGGTCAATCCTACTGAAGTAGGTAGGGCCTTGTAGCTTATCAAACAGATCTTCTACTTGAGACACGTGAAATTTGTTTTTGATAGTGATATGGTTTAGTGCTCGATAGTCCACACACATACGGTATGTACCATCTTTCTTTTGCATTAAAAGGACTGTAGAACAAAAGGGAGAGGAGCTAGGCCTCACCATCCCTTTGTCTACCAATTCTTGTACGTGCCTCATGATCTCCAATAAAGAGGCTTGTTAGGCGGTGAGGTTCCTTGTAGGAGGTCAATTTGATGGTCATCATCCCCTCGTTTTGGAGGTAAGTCCATAGGGATATCATCTATGAACACATCTTGGAATCCTTTTAGAAAATTAGACAAGTCTAACTCTTCTTAATTCCTACCATTTACATTTGATGAAACATTAGGAATTTTTAGGGACTCTTTGACAAAAATCATGTATGCAAAAAATAAGCTCTTCATTGATTTATCAAAAGCGGGAGGATTCACAAGTGGTATAGTACGACCAGACTCACTAACATCTATATACATGCTCTTCCCCCTATAGGTGAAGTAGATTCTCCTTTTAGGGAACTTCATGTTGGCAGCCATGTGGTTGAACCATGGTGCCCCTAGGATAGCATCCTCATGTTGGAGAGGAGAGATGAAAAATTCTTCTTTGTTGACATAGCTTTGGACATGAAGCCTCAACTTCCCAATTAAGGGAGTAACGGAGACTTGCTGTCCCTTGAAAGCGGTGTCGACCGTTACCGTATCTCCCATCTCAAAAGCTTGAATGCCCAACTTGGTGGCCAACTCCGTTGATATGAAGTTGTGAGTAGAGCCAGGGTCAATTAAGATGAAGGCATCATGCTCCCTTACCTTTCCCCAAGTAATGGAGATGTGATCATTTGCAATGAGCATCCTCTTTTGGAGCTTCGATAGTGGAAGCTCTAGGAGTCTCATTGCGGGTATTTTCTCTTGGGGCAAGAACAATAGCCATGTCCTTGCTCCCCACACTTAAAACATTTATGGTCCTTGTGAAAAGCTTCAAGCTCTTCAGGAGAGAGTTTGTTTTTACCTTTGTAAACTCCCTTCTCCTTGGACCGATTGTTGTTGTTGTTGGAATTGCCTTGGGAAGAATTTTGGGCATTGTTTTTTCCCTTTGCATCACTCTTGTCTTTGTTTTCCACGGGCTTGACATTCCGTACAGCCCCTTGTTGGAAATTTATGCGCAAAGCAACCATGGTGTGGTGGATCACTTCGGTGATAGAATCGACCATCTCTTCACAGGTAGTCGCATACATAATTGTTGCTTTTTCTCGCTGAAATCTATATTTTGAAAGACAATAGCCTTGAGATGTAAATCCCAAAACTTGTCCACATATTTGTGAATAGACTCATGGGAGAGAAGCTTCAAACTTCGCCATTTGATAAGCACTTTGTCCTTTGCATCGCTTGCAAGGAATTGCTTCATGATGGAAACTGGTAGATTTTTCCATGTCTTTGGGGCTTCACCGTTGCCACAAAGGCTAACCCACCATAAACGAGTTGATTTTTGAAAGTGCATAGCTACATGGCATAGCTTGGAGGACTCCGTGAAGCCCTTGTCTCCAAAGGCCGCATCGAATTGCTGGATGAAGGAAAATACTTTGTCGGTGGCACCAAAGGTGCCATTGTAGGCAAGAAACTTGAGTTTTTGTGACCTTCCCCATGCAGGGTAAGATTTGCAATGTCCTCCACTCTTGTATTCTCTAGGAGGTGAAGAGGGTGACCTCTTTCTTGCCGTTTTCTTCCTTTGTTTCCTCTCTTCCCTTTCAGAGTGATGAGGAGAAGGATTGTGGGTTGACCATTTCCTCTTGGGAGGAGTTGGAGACCATCTAGATTGCCGTCTTCGTGGAGCCACATCTTCAGAGGAACTTAGGGATTCATTACTTTCCCGTTCTTTGGATTCCTCCTCTCGTATGGGAGAGAGTCTTCTTTTGGGGGTCTCATCAAGAGGCCTCCTAAGCTCTCTCTCCTCTTGGAGAGCAAGGAAAATCCCATAAGCACGAACTTGTTGAGTAACTTCGGCTTGCAAAGCAGGGTTTCCCATAGCTTCTGCAACCTAGTAACAAGATAATTGACAAACATGGGGGCATCATCATTAGCACCTTCATGTGCAAAATCAAAGTTATCAATGTTCATTCTACTCTCTTGGTTATTGTCAGCCATGCTAATAGAGTTTGTGTGTTTACTTAGTGTATTCTTTGGCAATTCAAAACCTTAGTTGCTACTCCTCTTAGCCTTTGAAAATCAGCACTTAAGCATCTACACCCATGGCTAACATTGGTTAAGTATAGAGAGTAGTGGAGTGGGTCTAATATTGCAGAATTGCCGAGGGATAGCTCCTTTCAAACTTCTTATGGCTCAATAATGGTAAAGCCGTAGGCAAGTCTAAAAAGACCCCATTATTAAGACCAAAGCTCCCAAGGTGTGCACCATATCCCACATAGTGGGCTCAACAAAACCGATAATAGATCCTAGTCCCACTTACCCTAATATAATTAACAAAATAAGCTACTTATGGACCTCTCTTCTTAAGCAACAAAAGAGAAACCAAATGCTCTGATACCAATGTAATGGAAATGGCCTATGAACTCTGAGAATAGCGGAAGTGAGACTACTTTGAGAACATAGAGGGTGAACATAATTGATGGTAGCAACATAATCATAGTACTTAATTAACTTAGCATGAACAATACTTTTGCAAGAGATAAAGTTTAGAGAACTTGACAACAATTGAGGACCGGATCTATGTGGAGCTGGTCCCCCCTCCAATAGGCATTTGTATTATAGATTCTCCCATCAAGAGAGACTTGGTACAATACAATCTTTGTGTTCCTTGTGACCCAGGTGATGCAATGAATATAGAAAGCTTCATGCATCACGAGCATAACATAGACTTTGCAAAAAGCATTAACTATCCCAAGCCTCAGTCCCAAGGCCTCAAACACCTTCAAAGGTGGAGAGAGCTAGCGGGGAATGCGGGTAGGGAAGAGGAAGAAGAAACATTCATAGGAGAAAGAAATAGTTTCTCACTTATCATCACTCTTCTTGCTAGCATACATAATAGCATAGTAATGAAGATAGAGAAGATGACAAGCTTAAGCATTGAAGCATGGCTCTTGGTTGTATTTTGCATTCCATAGCCAAGAGTGTTGGTGTAGGCTCTCAACTTCTCTACTAGCTTGGAGAAGGAGATGGAGATCTTGCACTTTGCACTTCACACAATGAGTGTGTGTGCGTTGTTAAGTATGGAGCCTGATTTACCCTTGTAATTTTCTGTGGTAAAAGCGCACATTTGTAAGGCCCCCATTATGAGGAGAAGCCATCGTGCGTGAAGGAAAATCACTTACCGGAAACCAAAATTTTCACGGACAAGAATCAGGGGCAACTTTAGAGGCCTCCTCCGCCCCTGAGACTTTTTTTCGCCGGAATATTATGGCCGGACGGCGGCCGGAAAGTGGTCGGAAAACAACCGGTCGGTTGGCCGGTGGCCGGTAGTCAATGGCCGATGGCCGGTGGTCGGAAGTCAATGGCCGGTGGCCGGTGGCCGAATTCAAAAGCGGACTTGTCTTCTCAAGGACGGCCACACATGGGCGGATTGGAGGGTCCGATTTGGACTTATTCGCATAAGGGCGGCTACACATGGCTGCCTCTCATAAGAGAGGGCAGCCCTTTTGGCCTATAAAAGGAGGCCATTTCTACACACATTTTATAGTGTGAAGCTGATGCAACAAGGTGAGTGTGAGGTGGTGAGAGTGAAGCAAGGCGAGAGCTCTATCAAGGGTTTAATCCCTTTGTAAACTACTTCTTCTTTTGAAGTGCTAAAGCCATTGAGTGGCTGCTTTCCCATGGACGTAGCCCACATTGGGTGAACCACGTATATCGTGTGTACTCTCTCTCTACTCTATAATCTCTTGTGTGTGAAATATATCTCTCTCCATTAAGTAATCTACTCAAAAATCTATTTAGCTACGTCTTATTTTCTAACAACTGGTATCAGAGCAAGGTTTGCTCGTAGCTAAATTATCTCAAGGAAATGATTCCTTGAATTGAGTGGGAGTTATGGCGGAGGAAGGGAAGCTCAAGATTGAGAAGTTCAATGGCAAAAACTACCAACATTGGAAGATGCAGATTGAAGACTATCTCTACCAGAAGGACCTCTATTTGCCACTAGGCGGTCTTGCGAAGAAGCCCGCAACAATGGCAGATGAAGCATGGATTGTCCTTGATCGAAAGGCACTGGGAACAATCCGGTTAAGCTTGGCGTCAACGGTGGCCTTCAATGTTTCGGAGATGAAGACCACGGAGGACTTGATGAAGTCACTTGACGACTTCTACGAGAAACCATCGGCATCCAATAAGGTATTTCTTATGAAGCGCTTGTTCAATCTAAAGATGGCAGAGAATGGTTCAGTTGCAGAACACCTAAATGACTTTAACACAAACATAAGTCAACTTCGATCAGTGAAAATCAATTTCGATGACGAAGTGCGAGCTCTCCTTATACTATCGTCTCTACCGGATAGTTGGGACAGCCTTGTGATGGCTGTAAGTAATTCTATCTCTGGCACAAATACTCTTAAGTTTGATGATGTTGTGGGTGTTCTCCTAAGCGAGGAAATGTGAAGGAGAAGCACAGGAGAATCATCAAGTGCTGCACTATCAGTGGAAACAAGAGGAAGGCCTAAGGAGAGGTTCAAAAACCAAAAGGGTCGTGATCGCTCAAGGCGGAGCAAGTCACGCACAAAGTCAATTCTTGAATGTTGGAACTGCGGCAAGAAGGGCCACGTCAAGAAGGATTGCTGGTCCAAGAAGAAGAAGGAGACAGAGTCTCAAGACAACAAGCCAATATCGGAGGCCAATGTGGCAGGTAAAGTAGAGCAAGATGCTCTAATTCTCTCATTAGACAATGTGTCTAATTCCTGGATAGTAGATTCCGGGGCTTCATTCCATGCGACACCACACAAGCAACATTTCCAAGACTACACCAAAGGTAATTTTGGGTATGTATACTTGGGAGATGATGAAGCTTGTGAGATTGTCGGCAAAGGTACAGTTTCTGTCAAAACGGCTAACGGAAATGAATGGAAGCTTAAAGATGTTAGGCATGTTCCTTCTCTTCGCAAAAATTTGATCTCTACAGGACAATTGGACGATGAAGGTCACAACATTGTATTCGGAAACAAACGGTGGAAGATCTCAAAGGGATCTTTGGTGGTTGCCAAGGGAGAAAAAGTCGGTACACTTTACTTGTGTATTGTTAGCACGCAACCTTCAACTTGTGCAGCAACTACAGAAGTTGATAGTGCGGTGTGGCACTACCGACTTGGGCATATGAGTGCCAAAGGAATGCAAATCCTTCAAACAAAGAAGCTTCTACCAGGTTTGAAAGAAGTGGACTTAGAGTTCTGTGAATATTGTGTTTATGGTAAACAAAAGAGGGTAAAATTTCAAAAATCAAGAACTGAAAGAAAAAATAAAAAACTTGAGTTGGTTCATTCTGATGTTTGGGGTCCTGCAAGTACACCATCACTTGGTGGCTCATTGTACTATGTAACATTCAAAAACATGGGTTTATGTCATGAAGAATAAATCCGATGTATTTTCCATATTTCAAAGGTGGAAAGCCTTTGTGGAGAATGAAACAGGTACCAAGGTTAAATGCCTCAGATCCGACAATGGAGGCGAATATTGCAGCCAAGCCTTTGAAAGCTTTTGTGCTAGCAATGGCATTTGAAGGCAAAGGACAACCCCAAGGACACCTCAACAAAATGGGATTTCGGAAAGGATGAACAGAACAATCATGTAACGAGCACGAAGCATGCGGCTACATGCAGGCCTACCGCTTGAGCTTTGGGCGGAAGCTGTAAGTACGTCTGTGTACTTAATCAATCGGTCACCCTCAACGGCATTGGATGGGGGAGTTCCAGAAGAGGCATGGACAGGTAAACCGGTGAATTATGCATTTCTCAAAGTGTTTGGGTGTGAGGCTTTCATGCACATAGATAGAAGCCTGAGATCAAAGCTAGATGCAAAGTCCAAAAAGTGTTTCTTCATTGGCTATGGAGAAGGAGACTTTGGGTATCGCCTATGGAATCCTAAAGATGGTAAAATCTTAAGGAGTAGGGATGCAATTTTTAACGAACAAAATATGTACAAAGATTACTTGGAAAGAAAACAAACAAAAGAAACAGGTGATGAGTACATGGAGCTTGAGGACAGTGAAGACTCAAGGACTGCAAACGGTGACAATGTGCAACAACGTCAACCAAATGAGGAGCCTCAACCTATTCCCCGAAGATCTACAAGAGCAAGTAGACCTCCAGAAAGGTTTGTTCCTTCCTTCAGCCATCTCTTGATCTCAGATTCTGGAGAGCCGGAATCATACGAAGAAGCTATGCAACATGAATCCAAAGAAGAATGGACGAAGAGCATGCAAGTGGAGATGGACTCACTACATCGCAACCAAACATGGGAGTTGGTTAAGTTGCCTAAAGGTCAAAACAAATGGGTGTACAAGCTGAAGGAAGAAGAAGGTGGGAAGAAAAGGTACAAGTGTAGGCTTGTGGTAAAAGGTTTTTCTCAAAAGAAAGGTATCGACTTCAATGAAATATTTTCTCATGTTGTAAAAATGAACTCAATTAGGCTTGTCTTAAGCTTTGTGGCTGCTCATGATCTAAATCTCGAGCAAATGGATGTAAATACGACATTCCCTCACGGGGACTTAGAGGAGGAAATCTACATGCTTCAACCAAAGGGGTATGAAGTAAAAGGTAAGGAGAAAATGGTTTGCAGATTACAGAAGATCTTGTATGGTTTAAAACAAGCATAAAGACAATGGTACTTGAAGTTTGATCGATGGATGTTGGATCATGGATTCACAAGATGCAACTCGGATCACTGCGTCTACACGAAGAATTTGAAAGATGGGAAATTCATCATCCTAATGTTGTATGTTGATGACATGTTGATTGCAAGTGCTAACATGCAGGACATCAAAGACCGAAAAGAGGAGCTATCCAAATCTTTTTCAATGAAAGATTTAGGTGCTGCAAAGAGGATACTTGGTATGAAAATATCAAGGGACAGGACGAAGAAGACAATAAAGCTATCTCAAGAAGATTACATCAAGAAGGTACTAGAAAGGTTTGCAATACAAAATGCAAAACCAGTTTCTACACCTTTGGCTGGTCATTTTAAACTAACGAAGGATATGTGTCCAAAGACACAAGAGGAGATAGCCTATATGTCTAAAGTTCCATATGCTACAACGGTAGGTTCTTTTATGTATGCTATGGTCTGGACAAGGCCAGACATTGCACATGCAGTGGGAGTTGTGAGTAGGTTCATGGACAACCCAGGTAAAGAGCATTGGCAAGCTGTGAAGTGGATACTTAGGTATCTAAAAGGGACAACAACAAATGCTTTGTATTTTGGAGGAACTGATATTTTTCTAGAAGGGTATGTTGATGCAGATATGGCAGGTGACAAAGATACTCGAAGGAGCACTACTGGCTATGTGTTCACGGTTGGAGGCACTGCAGTAAGCTGGGCTTCAAAGCTGCAGAAAGTGGTTTCACTTTCTACCACGGAAGCAGAGTATGTAGCAATGACGGAGGCAAGCAAAGAAATTCTGTGGCTTCACAGATTCTTGGAAGAGCTTGGATTCAAACAAGACAATTGTGTCTTGTACAGTGATAGCCAAAGCGCTATCCATCTTGCGAAGAACTAAGCCTTTCATTCAAGGACAAAGCACATTGAGGTGAGATATCACTTCATACGCACTCTTTTGGAAGAGGGACAGCTAAAGCTAGGAAAGGTGCATACAAGTGAAAATCCTGGAGACATGTTTACAAAGGTGGTCAACAAGGAGAAGTTGAGCTTTTGCTCATCTTCAATTGGCATTCAAGGATAAGAAGCCAGAATGGAAAGCAGTCACAGGTTTGGTTTGGAGATCAGTCTCCAAGTGGAAGATTGTTAAGTATGGAGCCTGATTTACCCTTGTAATTTTCTGTGGTAAAAGCGCACATTTGTAAGGCCCCCATTATGAGGAGAAGCCATCGTGCGTGAAGGAAAATCACTTACCGGAAACCAAAATTTTCACGGACAAGAATCAGGGGCAACTTTAGAGGCCTCCTCCGCCTCCGATACTTTTTTTTCCGCCGAAATATTATGGCTGGACGGCGGCCGGAAAGTGGTCGGAAAACAACCGGTCGGTTGGCCGGTGGCCGGTAGTCAATGGCCGATGGCCGGTGGTCGGAAGTCAATGGCCGGTGGCCGGTGGCCAAATTCAATGGCCGGTGGCCGAATTCAAAAGCGGACTTGTCTTCTCAAGGGCGGCCACACATGGGCTGATTGGAGGGTTCGATTTGGATTTTATTCGCACAAGGGCGGCTACACATGGCTGTCTCTCATAAGAGAGGGCAGCCCTTTTGGCCTATAAAAGGAGGCCATTTCTACACACATTTTATAGTGTGAAGTTGATGCAACAAGGTGAGTGTGAGGTGGTGAGAGTGAAGCAAGGCGGGAGCTCTATCAAGGGTTTAATCCCTTTGTAAACTACTTCTTCTTTTGAAGTGCTAAATCCATTGAGTGGCTGCTTTCCCGTGGACGTAGCTCACATTGGGTGAACCACGTATATCGTGTGTACTCTCTCTCTCTCTCTACTCTATAATCTCTTGTGTGTGAAATCTATCTCTCTCCATTAAGTAATCTACTCAAAAATCTATTTAGCTACGTCTTATTTTCTAACATGTGTGTGTGTGTGTGTGTGTGTGTGTGTGTGTGTGAGAGAGAGAGAGAGAGAGAGAGAAAGAGAGAGAGAGAGAGAGAGAGAGAGAAAGAGAGATTATATCCCCCAAGCAACCCCTCTCCTTGCTTTGGTCAACCCCCTCTTCTAGCACTACATTGCATATGATTGGACCTCCTTAAGCTTGGCCAATCACAGGCTTAGTGCATATCAAGCAACAAGGGTAGTCTTGGGACAAGTGTCCCCCTTTCCCCTTTGAGAGAGAGGACTTGAGAAATGCAAATAAAATTAATTAAAATCAACTAAATTATCATTGGACCCCTTGGGAGGCTAACCAATAGGCTTTAGGCACACTACGAGGGCAACATGAGAAGGAGCTTGACAAGTGTCCTATTTGCCTTCTTGGTACCAAGCTTGCCTTGTGTGAGTGTGTGTGTTCTCTCTCTAGCCCCTACAATTAGGGCTCACCCCCTCATGAGTAGGGATTAGATTTGAATTTTTGAACACCTTACCCTCAAGCACCTTAGTCATGGAGCACGACAAGCACCTCAAGCTTGGGCCGAGTTCTCAGCTCAAGCACAACCCTAGCTTACCTAAGGTCAAAGGACTTTTAACACTAACCATTGAAGGTATTTAATGAAGCTAACCCTAAGGTCTTTAAGCTCCATTAGCTAACCTTGCTCTTTGACAGATCATCCCTCATTTGGACCCCTTTACCATTTTCCCCGTGTTGAGATAGACCCGTAAGCACATGTCTATATTCTAACCCTTGTTCCTGTCTAGTATCCCACATTAAATGGTCAGTTTAATATGAGAAATCATTTGGGTTGGTTAGATATTAGATTTTATGACTCTGTGTGTGTGTGTGTGTGTGTGTGTGTGTGTGTGTGTGTGAGTGAGAGAGAGAGAGAGAGAGAGAGAGAGAGAGAGAGAGAGAGAGAGAGGGAGAGAGAGAGAGACGTTGTGTCAGAGGGGGAGAGGAGCTTCTATGTGCGCCAATCTTACTGTGAGAATCTAGGTAAGGCTTACTCAACCCACACACATAGAAAAATTGAGAGAGAGCGCCCTCATCTACGCAAGATGAGATAGTGAAAAGGAAGGCAAACTTTAAACTCTTTTTAGCTAAACTTCTCTCTTCTTCTTTAATTATGGAGTTAACAAGAATTATGTATGTCAATTAATAAACATGGAGTGATCAGCCATGTTGACTTCCATTCCCACCCATATCCTCTCACTAGGTCGTATTCGAGTAGAGGAATGGAGGGAGCTTTTTATGGAAAATTGACGGGTTGAAAAATTTATTGAAAAAACTCTCTCTAAGCACTTTGTGTTGGATTCCTTAATCTTATGCAAAAAGCTCCCACAGCCAAATGCTGGTTAATGCTGCAGCCCGTCACCTGTCATTGTGCCATAACATTAACAGACACCGTTGGTGAGTGGTGGTTGGGTGGTTGGAGGTCTTATGTGCACTTCTAACAATGTGCCTACGAACAAGGTACAATACATATAAAGACAAGTGTTGTAGTAGGTGTGAGTGTCAGTAAGACCCTTCATGTTCCATTTGCAATCATTTTTTTTAGTAAATTCTCCAATATCAATTCTCTACACTGACTTGGGGTAAGGTCATGTAGTCGTGCTTTACTGCTATCCAACTAGAGCAACCGGTTAACTATTTCGCGATAGGGTGGTTGGAGCATAGAGGACATCTGACACTCACCAAGAGCATCTTGAACATCTGCCACTACTATTTAAAGCAAACCACGAACTCAAAATGTTGTTCATCGAAAAGAAGAGAAAGTCTTATGTCCTCTGTGCAGAGAGAGAGAGAGAGAGAGAGAGAGAGAGAGAGAGAGAGAGAGAGAGAGAGAGAGAGAGAGACGAGATAGATAGATAGATAGAGAGAGAGAGAGAGAGAGAGAGATCAGCCGAGATAGAGAATAGCATAAAAGAAGAGTAGAGACACAACGAGAGAGAAAAAGATAGAGATAGGGTGATGACCTCAATTACACTAATCCTTGCAAATAAAAAACAAACCTACTAACTCCTATTTATAGGATCCCTCTTACAAAAGCTCTCTTTGACTCCCTTTGGCAATCATCTATTTTAGTTCCCTCTCTCTCAAAGAGGGCGCTAGCGCCAGGTTCAATCGATCTAGGTCTATTTTAGTTCCCTCTCTATCAAAGAGGGCGCTAGCACCAAATCTGCTTTCATTCTCTCTCTCTCTCTCTCTCTCTCTCTCTCTCTCTCTCTCTCTCTCTCTCTCTCTCTCTCTCTCTCTCTCTCTCTCTCTCTCTCTCTCTCTCTCTAAGAAGGAGAGAGATACCGGGGACTCATGTCAAATCCAAAATTGGCTCTATACTGGCGTCACATTGATCCATTTGTAATTATATTGCCTAGAATCTTTGTAGATTCCTCAACTGCCTCATTCTCTTGCAAGCTAGAGTAAATTTCTAATTGTATACTGGGAATTGAGTACATAACATCCACCCTCACAAATGAGACCCTCTCACTAACCATCCCACCCAAGCTCCTATACTGCGTGAAACAGGACCCTTTTAAAAAAAAAGTTTTCTACCTCAACGACTACATTTATCGCTTGGGGGGGTCACTTAATAATTATATGACTATCTCGTAAGTGCAGCAGAAGGGATTATTAAATTTTATTTTTTCTCACATTTTCACATATAGAAGGGTATTGTAAAATGGAATTGGAAAAAAAAAAACAAATTGAATAGGAAAAGCATGTATTTTTATTTGTCAAAAATTCACAGATAAAGAGTTTTATAAAGAGTCATTGAACGCATGTGATATACACAATTTATACATAGTGACCCCCCCCCCCCCCCCCCCCCCCCCCCCCCCCCCCCATCGGCCACCGCTCTACCATTGCTTGCTTGGATTTGCATGGTGCCTGCCTGTGTTTGCTTAGTGCTCCTCATCTTGCTACCACCACCACTGCTTAGCGTCGCCTTGTGCACATACTGTTCTTGCTGTGGAATCGCTCAAGATTCCCAATACTTTCCTACTAGCTCCTTCTCACACATATTAGGCGGAATCTTGTCAGATTCCGTGAGATTACTCCTTAGCCTACTAAAATTTTAAGCCTTGGCAAGAACCGAACCCATATCATATGAAGAAATGCCCGACCACACCTCACTCACCTTTAGTAACCTCTTTCCCAACCCAAGGGACTCGCATCCTTGGCAGCAGCGGTCCACTGCTGATTGTGGCATGCGCCTGCTTATACTGCTGGCTCGTCGCCCTTGCTACCTCCACCTACCCTACCCTCTCTATGCGCCAGCTATGTGCCCTGGTCGGCTTGCCCATCACTTATCCTCCTTCATGCCCCGGCAAGTCTTTTTCTTTTCCATATGAATGATGAGAATGACCAAGTCAGCATCTTTAAAAGATTTTTCCTACTCATTATTACGTATTTTATAGGTTGTCTCCCATCATATGTGTAAGGTGGTGGTCACGCGAGGCTTAGTTATCAGTTATTTGAACTGATAACTATGCCTCGTGCATGGTCACGTGCAGTTACTAAGGATGCTTGGTTCTACTATGCATGCCATTTCCTAACTATGCCAAAATCGACCCAAAGAAAATTATAAAAAAATAGCAAATGATTGCAGCTTTCACATTGACAGCTTTGCAGATGGCTTTAGAAGGTTGGCGTTTTTTGGCTAGCAGGCTGTAAACGCCTCTCACTCTCTCTCTTTCTCCTTCACGCGTGCATCTACAAACTCGCTGTTAACGGTCAGCATCACTCCACTAAACCTACCATCACCAGTGTTGCGGATTACTTTTGCTCGCGTGACCACAAAGGACTTGAGGTCAGATCCTTTATTAACCACAGACCTTTAGTAGGCACAGTTATCCGTAACGAATAGTATGCCTTGAGTGACCGTGCCTTACAGATTGCATCTTTATTGTTGGGTACACAACATGGCAACTCGATGTGGCAAATAGGGGCTCTTTGTGGCAGGCGAATGAGGATAGGATCACAGGGAGATGTGCACACAACAAATCTCTCTTTCTTTGTCTCCCTCTCTCGTCGGTTAGATCTTCGATGCCTCTCCCCAATATAGTGCAGCGCAAATGCCTGCACACCCTACCACGTGCTCTGTGTGTGTGTGTGTGTGTGTGACGCAGTCAGGTACCTAGATCAGCCGCCGATGCATCTCTCTGTGGGCAGAGTGCACGAGTGGAGACGCAAGGGGGGGGTTGTGGAATGAGGGAGAGGAATGTTGTGGCAGATGCAGACTAATCCATAGGCAAAAGTGGGGGGGGCTCTCATGGTGCTCATGCTCATACTAAAACCAAGCGCTAGCACTCAGCATGTCCCCCCATTTTGACCACTCATGGTTGTTGGACAAGGCTTTGAAGCTAGGGGCCACTCACAATGTTTTGCTAGCGCCACCAATCTGCATCCCTCCCTCTCTTTCTCATGCTCATGCTAAAAAAGAGTGCTAGCGCTCAACATGTCCCCCTCTTTTGACCACTCATGGTTGTTGTACAAAGCTTTGAAGCTAGGGTCCAACCAAGATGTTGTGCATGTGCATCTCTACCGTTTTTGTGGGTATTTTTGACCCCTTTTCATGTATGGCTCACCCCATCACATCACACAGAGATCATCTGGAGTCAAACCTCATTCAATTGATGAAAAATCTTTCCAAGATTTGGGCATGCAAAAATTCAAAGGACAACCTTTCCTCAACTTGCAATTTCTTAACTGCAATCAAATCTGCTAAAGAAGGGGACACCTCTTGTCTTGCTGACTTCATTCTGCAAAAAATGTCTCATGCCCAAGAACTCGAGAGTGTAGGACCCAACATGTAACCTACTTACCTCTGGGTTGATTTCGAGACTCTGCAATGGAACCCGGAGGTTCTTGGTAGAGGTGCGTATGGCAAAGTTTATGAAGTTGTATGGTTACAAGGTCGTTTTGCAGCCAAAGACTTCTTTTATGTGGAAAACACTAAAGTTTTTGGAAGGGAGGCAATCATAAAGGCCAAGCTAAAGCATCCTTATGTAATACCCCTTGTCTTCTACACAAAGAAATCATCTAAACAAAAATCTAGTATTGTAATGGAGCTCATGCAACAAGAACTTTGGGTTTTGATGCTTGAAAGGATAGAGGTTGGAATGAGTCCACCCTTCTCCTAGCGATAGCGTCAGTCTCCCTCCTATGCATCCTGGCACTAGCACCTATGCGTCTATGGGTCACCTCTCTCTCTCTCTCTCTCTCTCTCTCTCTCTCTCTCTCTCTCTCTCTCTCTCTCTCTCAAAAAGTACCTCTTTGACACATTGGTGACACCGGTGCTTCTTTATGGAGTGGAGGTGTGGGGTGGTAGCATCGAAAAGTCTACTTGTAAAGAGTTTGAGAATGTCCAAAAGCGTTTTCTCACCAACTTTCTCCAAGTCAAGACAAAAACACCCTACATGCTCTTACTTCTTGGGTCCGGATCGCTTCCCATTAAGGTCTTGGGCATGCAAAGGGTTGTGAAGTACATGCTTAAGACACAACGTAGCCCTTTGTATCGACTTCCTAGAATCGCATATGAAGCAAGTCAAAAGGTCCAAAAGACATGCAAGAGCAAAATACTAAGTTCTGGGTGGATGCTTGACATCAAGAAATGGTTTGGAAGTGGGATGCATGTCACTCAGTCAAGGATGCGTCGATCGACTCCCAAGTTAATGAGGCCTTCTTACAACACCAATATATCGCGACTTGGGAGAAATTCAAAGGTTCTTGCTTCAGCCATTACACCACACACATTGCCCCAAACTACAAATCTCGCTTCTTCTCCAAACGAGGTAACCGAACCGATCCTTACATCCTTGAGCCCATCTTGTTGAGTGTGATATGCACCATTGCCTCCATTCGTCTTAGCTCCCATTCTCTATGCTGTGAGATAGGATGTTGGGGCACTGGCGAGGATGTGACAGAGTGAGTACCATACACTACTTGAGTCCTCAGTTTTTGACCACATTAGGTCCTCTTTTCCCCATATATTCAGATCTCCCTAGATACCTTCCTCTCCCAACCATGATGTGGACTCTCTATCGTGACGCTCATTTCAGCCATTTTTGGGCATCGAGAGTCACTTATGACCTCCACTCACACCACGTGACATGTTCATTTGGTCTCATAGGTCATATTTGACCTCCGAGGACGATAATAGAACTCTCTCTCTCTCTCTCTCTCTCTCTCTCTCTCTCTCTCTCTCTCTCTCTCTCTCTCTCTCTCTCTCTCTCTCTCTCGATTTCTTTCTCAGTATGGGCGCTAGCGCCAAAATCAATAGAGAGAGAGTGATTTTTCTTTCTTAATACATTTTTTGAGCTCTTTAGATTATGTTTTTTTGATATACTTTAGTCTTGGAAAAGAAAGTCTGCATTGGAAAATTTTACAAAGAGAAAGAGGGCTCTAAAGAGCGATAGAATAGATAGATAGAGAAAGGAATAGGAAGAAGAGATAGAGAGAGGAAAAAGAAAAGAAAAGAAGAGAGAGAGAGAGAGAGAGAGAGAGAGAGAGAGAGAGAGAGAGAGAGAGAGAGAGAGAGAGAGAGAGAGAGAGAGAGAGAGAGAGAGAAATAGCAGAAAAGAGGGATGTTGGGGTTTAGCAACACAAGAATCCTTCTCAACACACATGCTCTCAAACAGAGAATCAAACTTCACTCCATAATCAGACTCAATAGAATATCATACACACAATTTCAGGCAGAGCAAAGTCAGAGCCAAGAGAAAAGATTAGACACAGAAATAAATTTCGTTGATAGAGCTTGAGTACATCTCGTGCGTTGTGTATGTTTGTTTCTCACGACTTCTACTATAAAAGAGAGTTACAACTGTCTAACTAAATGCTCTTGGCATATACATCCGATTCAACAAAGTCCAACCTAGCAACATTCCAACTAAGTATAATTCCGATCAAAAAAGCATGATCTGACTAAGCACTATTTTGGCTAATCAATTACCCTTTCAACACATGGCACGCCCCGATGGTGGATTTCGTAGAAATCCGACTTGGACTTACATATCCCTTGATCCAAAAGAGAGTGTGACCACAAACAAGTGCAAAAAGTTACATATGCTACTCAGTCTGAAAATACTAAAGCTGCATTTCACTTTTCAATAGCCTCAGAAATAGCACCACCTTTAGCTGCATCAAAAGGAACCTCCACCTGTTCAAAATTGCCATCAACTGGTATTGCAAAATCTGTTAAGACAATTCCATCTAGCTCCATTCTCGCTCCATTTCAGGCTCAGCATTCACCTTGTGTTCTGACTCTTGGTTCTCCATTTCCTGCAATGGCTTTTCTGAACATTTAGCTTGCTCTGCAGACTGTTGCTCTTCTTCAACTACCAGCTTCTCCTTCTGTTTTGCTTTAAGCTCTGGACCTACTTAATCCAATGCTTTCTTTCCTTCTTGAGCTGATCTACTTCTATCATCAAGTCAGCCTCATGGGTACTGACAAAACCAGTTCTAACCATTTCATATGGACACAATGGTCAACCTATCTTTCATTTCTTTCCATGCCTCTTGCATTGCACTCTTCAATTGTTGCCTAAGCACCTGCACATCCCCTTCTGACATTAATACTCCATTAACATCTAACTCCTCTTTATTCATACCTGCTTCTCCATATCCAACAAGGGTTTAAGCCTCTACTCAAACATTATATTCTGCACTTGCAAATCTGTATTTCTGTTGGCCAATTGCTCCAGCTCATGGTTCACTTTCCCTTCCAAAGTCATTGTCCATTATTTGAACATCCCTAAAGACATTTTGACCTTTGCTAATTCACTCTTATGTTGCATCAGAACATCCTGCATCTCATCCTTATGTTTTAGCTTCAAATTCTCCATCTCCAAGTTCAAATTCTGCACAAATATCAGCCTGCTCTTGCAATAACACCTGTGCTTCCCCTGTTTTTGACGTGGACTAAACCTGATTATCTAACTCTATCTGTTGCCTGCTCAAAAACTTCTAAACCTCTGCTAACATGTGTATAGCCATCCCTTCATCCTCAATGGCAACCTTATGTTGCACCTTCTTGAGAGTCCCAGGTTCAAAGTCCAGCTATCTCACTGCTTTGAACACTTCAGAGTCTACCTTTCTCTTCTTTGATAGTGTGAAGGCCTTTCCCAATTTGGTTGGTGTTTGCAGTTTCTCATTAGAGGTAATGATTGGAACATCCAACTTCTTCATGGATTCAATCATTCCTGAATTCTGCACAGCCTTCAATGCTTCCTCCTCTAAAAATCTAGCTTGTACCAGAAACCTCCTGCATATCTGCTGGCAATTCCACTTTTTGACTGAAATTCTCACCCTCCTTCAACACTTTTGTTTTGCCCAACAAACCTGTACAGACCTGCTCATCTGCACCCTTATCCTCACTGAGGGCTTTGTGAGGAAAACTAAACATAGCTGCTAAGAATGCAGATAACTTGCTGCAATTCTGAGCCTTCCTTTTATTTGACATATAAACCTCAGCAAAAATTTTGTCATACAGCCAATTAGCCCAATTTACCTTATCTCCCTGCTCTGCAAAACACAATGGACCATAGTTCTCCTTTGACATATAATCAAACTTTATGAGAAAGCATAATCTCTCTAAATACCATTTGAGTTGCTCTCTCCTCACATAATTTACATTCTTCAACATATAGTACTTCCTACCACCCTCAATAGGACCAAACTCTTTCTTCAACAAAGCTCCAGAGCATTAAGGAATTGTAATGATACCTTTCAATGGCATATGAAATACCTGTGATACCAATTCCGGGGTAAAGGATAACGTGCTTGAAATCATACCCTTGGCTTTTCTGAGATTATCCAGCGCTGTGACTTTGCATACTAATTATGCCTCAAGACTCTTTCTTCAACAAGCTCTAGAGCAGTAGGACCAAACTCTTTCTTCAACAAAGCTCCAAAGCATTTAGGACTTGTAATGATACCTTTCAATGGCATATGAAATACCTATGATACCAACTTTGGGGTAAAGGATAACGTGCTTGAAATCATACCCTTGGTTTTTTTGAGAATATCCAGCTGTGACTTTGCATAGTAATTATGCCTCCATTCATCCCATGGCAAAGTTGCAAATGCATGTAGTCCTATGCTTTGTAACCACACCACATTATGCTCTAGTGTCAAGTCTAGGGATACCTTAAAATCAGTAAAGGGATCCATCAGGGACTGCTGAAGCTTTGTTGTGCTGAGAGGAGTCTCTACAGCAACCTCTTCTTTACTCGAAGACTCTTCTTCCTGTGGGCTGCTGATGTCGACACTCAACACCTGTCCCTTGCGACGCAATTGTCTTTGTTGTTCATCCTTCTCCAACTCGGGCTACATGGCACTGGTCGACTTCCCTCTCACCATGGCTGAAGGTAAGTGTAGGGTGGGTGTGTGTGCGCTCCTTGCCGCACTGTCGAAGCAAGGGACTTGCCAATACACCGTGTGCGAGCCACAAACGGCTCCAAGCACACAACAAGCCTAAACTAGCAAGCTCAAGAAAACAAAGGGTGTGTCACTCACCGCTCTACGCTCGCCTTCGTGGTGGATTCCTCGCCGCGATGAAGAAGAAGCTGCAGTCGTGCCGCGCTCAACCGCTTCGCCGCCGTCGTGCCTTCGTAATGCTCGATCGCACACACACTCTCCCTCTCTCTCTCTCTCTCACACACACACACAAGGAGGTGAAGAAGAAGAAGATGGAGATGGAGCAAGAGCACTCTTCAATTGCACAAATGAGAGAATGAGTAAAAATTAGGTTTAGTTGGCTTTTATAGGAGCTCACCCCATTCACACTTGGGCGCCCATGCTTAACCAACTAATCCCTTGAATGTCCAAGTTAAAGTGCGCCTCTCATCGGCGATCACTCTACCTTTCCCTATTGGTCCGACAAGCTCGGTACCTGACTCTATCGAATACATAATACGCATCCATCGTAGGTGATGGGTGTCCGTGTGCCATGAGGGTTAACATGCCCCCCTTCCTGATGTAGATTCCGTCCTTGGAAGCTATTGAGTTGAAATTGGATCGTCGAGGTGGAAGAGCATTTGAGATGAATGTCCTTAGCCTTCTTCAGTCACTGCAAAATCAAACAACATTGGCACAGTAATTGCATTCTCTTAAAAAGCATATGCAGTTTTAGGTAGACACATTGATTGGTCAAAGAATTTCAAACAATTTGTTAGCAATGAACATTAAATTGCAATGTAATCAAATGCATAAACAGATGTAAAGGCAAAAAATTAAACAAGTCTGGGGTCACTAATTTGACGGTCGAAAAGCACTAGAGATCGAATATTAATACCATGGGTAAGCTTCTTAACTTTCTGTGGTCAATTAAGTTGTTTAATCGCGAGAGCCAAGTATTCATGTTCGAGGGCTGACTAGAGGCTATATCTAGAAAACCTTGTAGTTAAGCTACCATAAAAGGAATTTCTCATGAAATCATCGCCTGACTGATTACTTTTTCTTCGACCCCCCAAAGTCTTTTCACACTGATTCAATTTTGAAGTGGGTGCTTATTTTGTATGCCTTGGGTTTTTTGCTTTTCAAGGAAAAGCGCCCACACTGGGAACCTCTAGGGCTCTAGTACCATAGGCAATACATGTGAGTGAAGTACCAAATCAAGCCAAGATTTCTCTTCCAGCTTAAAATTTTACATTGTGGCACTTTGATTTTTTGTTTGTTCATTTTCAGCATTTAATTTTGTAACTTTGGGGGGTCATATAACACTGTTACCCTCCCCAGGCTCATCACATTAGTAAACTCCCTTTATAACACTTAAGCTAAAGGTCACTAGGGTTAAGCCCACTAGAAAGCCCTAGTACATTTCATACAATGCTGCCTAAATCGGATTAAGAACCTAAGTAACCATTGCTTATTAGGAAGTGATTCCCCATGGTATTAAGAGAAGATCTCTAACACCTAGCTTGGTCAGACTAGCTTAGTCGGACTGCTTGATTTTTACACCTAAACAAGTGATTATGACAAAACATTGCATTGAATTAAATGTTGGATACTAAGCCAATGCGCTGAATATTATGCTACCAATCACAATCAAAGCAGACAAACATGGATGCAAAAAAGATAAGGGCAATGCCAATGGACAAGAAACACCTGTTTGTGTTGATGGTCGCGCTTGATTTGAAGGTTCCATGAAGGTCCAAATCCTATCAATAGCAACACACTCCTGTACACACTAAGAAACAAAAGGAATACCTCCAGGAGGCACATTAGTGGGAAAAGAGATCTTTGCTAATCACTCAACTCTAAAACAGAAACACTCCTATCGTACTAATCTTACCTACTCTCCATCACTCAAGTGATGAGGATCAAAGGTGTTTTATGGCATAGGTTTCTGTTTCACTGTACCAGATGTGACATGTGTAGGTCTGAGTCAATGTTTTGACTTTTAATGTGCATACTCGTTTGCTAATTGCTCTTGCTCTTTTTTTTTTTTTTGAGTATAAAGCTTTATATGTACATTCCCTAAGATTGGAATTGAGAGGTCAAGGAAAAAGGTTGAGAGGGAAACAAATGAATGATGACTGTCAGCAAACACTCCCCCCTTCCTTGGGTAGATCATACTGTTTGAAATGAGCTTGTCACCCTTTGAAACCAATTGTTCCAGTTGGTAATAGGTGAGGATTTTTGCCAGTAGTTTTCTATTACCCTAGGTGCCTTGTCAAGCTGCAAGGGTGGTAAGGTACTCTCCCAGGATCGAACTTGAAGTGGTTCATTAGGTGATTCTTGAACACTGGGAGGTGTGGATTCTTTTGTAGCTTCATGGAGGTCCACTACTATAGATGGAGGCGGTGTAGAAGCTTTTACCTCTATGGATGTATTACATGATGAGCTAGAATCTCTATGGGACTCCCCCCTTCCTGAGCTAGGTGGAACAAATCGTTCTTTCTTTGGTACCCAAACTAACTCGGGAGCGGGTGTGTAGCATTTTGTGATTTTTTTCTTTCCACGATCATTGATTCGTTTTGGAGCTACGGCATTGGGCTCACTTGGGTCAGGTGATAGGTAAGAGCACAATCTACGTTTTGGCACCCAGATTTGATCATTTCCTTCATAGTATCCTTGGGCTTCCAATAGTCGTTTAGGGATCCATCGCAACATTTTCTTACTTTTCTTGGAGTGAGTGGTACGGTTCTTACTAGGTTTCCGTTTTTTTGCATCAACCATGCTCACTACAGAGGTTTTAGGGACCCACTTGTATGTTTTCTTCGTTACCTTAGGATGGTTCTTGTGTGTCTCAAGCTTTCTTTCAACTACATTAGTTGAAGCTCTAGAGAGTTGGGCTATGGGGACGTATGGTTCAACCTCCTGGACATGCAACGTCTTGGGTTTTATTTCCTTGGGCAATATCTCAGGGACTATGGCTTGAGTGGTAGGGCTAAGAGTTGGTTTTTGCGTTGTAACACCCCCAGTCCCCCAATCAATAGTGCATTTGGTGGCTATCATCCACGTGCGGCCTAGGTTTATATTACCCTCCATAGTTCCAGTAGGCATGACCCAAAAGTCTTGAGCTACCACCCCATTGTCATAACTGACAGAAGTGTGCCAGATTCCAAAAACCGTAGTTTTTTTCTTGTTGACACCCTTGACTTGGATAATACTCTCAGATAGAGGTGGCTTCCCTAACTGACACCACACCCCATAGGATAGCAGATTGTATTTAGCACCCGTGTCCAATAAGGCGTTATATAGCACTTTTCCATAGGCACTATTTAACTCAATGGGGTATCGTAGAGGTGTGTCAGAGTCCAACCCATCCTCTTCGTGTGCTTCATTTGCATCAGGTTCCGAGCGAGTAGCTCTACCTAATGTTTCCATGAAACGGCTAAACATACTAGTACTAAGCTGTGGAGCTTCGGGAGGTGCATGGCCTTCTCTCTCAGTGTTTTGGGTAGGGTATGCTTCCATGATTTCTGAGTCAGAGGAGGAATCACTAGCGGCTATTTTAGGGTCTTGGGTGGTGCTACCTTGTGTCCCCGCTGAGGGTCTAGAGCTTATCGTGGATGGGTAATGGGTGTCCGTATGAACAGAGGCACCCTCAATATGCTCGTGTTCTAACACTCGCCCAGAGCGTAAGTGCATGTGCTTTTGATACCCTAAGGTGTCAAAAAGCTGCTCTAGGAGGCCTTGTGACTAGTTTTTAGCGTGTTTTTTGTTTGTTTTTTTGCTAGATTTTTTAGAGCGTGTCGTGGAATGGGCCGTGTGATAGCTCAAAACGAGCGTATCGGTCAGAGGGTCGTGCCGTGCTTTACAGCCCTCCGTTTGGTCACTCTATGCCCTCGGAATCCCTAAAACTGTCAATTTCCAGTAGGGAACTAGGCCCAAACTAGAAAGTCTAAGGGTGCAAGTGGGAAGAGAAAGGAGGAGAGTGGAGGACTTGTCCCACATGCTCTCATTCTCTCTTGAGGGAGTAGGGTATATATATAAGAGTGAGTCTAGTATATATCATAAGACTGAGGACTGAGGCCTGGGCCTGGAAAAACGATCCCGATCTACCTTTTGTACAAACCAACCCGTACGTTTTAAGAGTCACGTTTCGAAAAATATCGCCACCCACTCGCTCGCGTTTTTAATTTCCGATTTTTTTTTTCTCAAAAAACTTTTTTTTTTCCAATTTTTTATTTATTTTTTTTTGTTGATGCAGAAAAACGCAGAAATTGAAAAAAATGCAGAAATTGCAGAAAATGCAGAAAAAACGCAGAAATTGCAAAAAATGCAGAAAAAACGCAGAAACTGCAGCAAATTGACAGAAAAAACGCAGAAATTGCAGAAAATGCAGAAAAAACACAGAAATTGCAGAAAATTGACAGAAATGCGGAAAATTACAGAAATTGAGCACGCCGAACTTGAAAACGCAGAAATTGCAGAAATTGAAAAAACGCAGACAATAGCAGAAATTGAAACTTGACAGCAATTGCAGAAAACGCAAAAAACAGAAACCTTCCACACACTCCTTCCCTGCCTTTCCTATGATACAAATTGCACCACAAGGAAGCGTAAAGTGCTAACCGAGCTTAGTGTAGGGCATATCCCCGGCAGCGGCGCCAAAAATGTGCGCTCCTTGCCGCACTATCGAAGCAAGGGACTTGCCAATACACCGTGTGCGAGCCACAAACGGCTCCAAGCACACAACAAGCCTAAACTAGCAAGCTCAAGAAAACAAAGGGTGTGTCACTCACCGCTCTACGCTCGCCTTCGTGGTGGATTCCTCGCCGCGATGAAGAAGAAGCTGCAGTCGTGCCGCGCTCAACCGCTTCGCCGCCGTCGTGCCTTCGTAATGCTCGATCGCACACACACTCTCCCTCTCTCTCTCTCTCACACACACACACACAAGGAGGTGAAGAAGAAGAAGATGGAGATGGAGCAAGAGCACTCTTCAATTGCACAAATGAGAGAATGAGTAAAAATTAGGTTTAGTTGGCTTTTATAGGAGCTCACCCCATTCACACTTGGGCGCCCATGCTTAACCAACTAATCCCTTGAATGTCCAAGTTAAAGTGCGCCTCTCATCGGCGATCACTCTACCTTTCCCTATTGGTCCGACAAGCCCGGTACCTGACTCTATCGAATACATAATACGCGTCCATCGTAGGTGATGGGTGTCCGTGTGCCATGAGGGTTAACAGTGTGTACTTGAAGAAGTCGGGTGACAACATAAGGTAATGTAGAATGCGACAGAGGTGATGGCTTACACCTTCGAATAGTGAACCTTGCTTTACACTCACCACTAATAGTACCCATTGCATGATGATTTCACCTAATGGGGAATCAACCCGCATTTTAAAGTTTATTTTCAAATCTCCCTTGGTGAAAAATCCAACCCAATAAAATCTGATTAGCAAAATTTTGATTTCAGGTAATCCAAAAATCCGACTTGACCACTCTGAACTCTGGTTCCTCTATCCTTTTATTGAACTGATATGCATTGTAAAATTAGCCTCAACACCAATGTTGGTCATAACCTTTTGAAATTGCTGAGCTCCAAACCTTCTATCCAGACTGCTTTCTGCAAACCCTTCTAGCTGAATCAACCCTGTTAAAGGCCATTCCAAATGAGGTGGTTTCTCTTGGAGTTCGTTTGACCTGAAACCATTAATAGGTTTCTCAACTCTGGTACCAAAAACATCAGCAACTTTGAATGTTCCATGTCCCAAATCTTGGGCAATCTTATATGGACCAATATATCTCAAATTTAACTTGCCTGGATGTGTCCCTAATCTGGAGTTATACAACATTTCCCAATCTCCAATCTGGAAAACTTTAAACTTAACATTCATACTCACCCAAGCTTTCCTCATTCTCTGAATCACTTCATATATATAGGAACTAATCAATCTGTCCTCTTCTAACTGCATCAAATATCTGCTCCTGTACGTGACTGACAACTTGGGACTCATTTTTTCTGCAGTTACTCTAAGGCTTGGAACCACAAATTCCAAAGGGACCACAACTTCCACACCATAAACCAATTTGAATGGAGTCATACCTGTGGTGACCTTAAAAGCTGTCATAAAGGACCATAATGCTGAATGGAGCTTCTGATCCCAATCCTTCTTGTTGTCTTGAACAATTTTTTTCAATATCTTCACCAATGTCTTATTTGTGCTTTCAGCATGTCCATTAGCTTGTGGATGATAAGCTGTAGACTTTTTGTGCATAATCATATGAGTTTTTGTTAATTCAAAATCACCTCATTGAGAAAATGGCTTCCTCTATCACTCACCAACTCCACGGGACATCCAAACCTAGTCATGATGTTATGATAGAGAAATCTGGCTACACTCTGAGCTTTATTGTCTTTGAGAGCAACATCTTCAACCCACTTAGTACAATAATTTATAGCCACCAGAATGTACTTACATCCTTTACTAGTAGTAGGCTTGACAGGTCCCACAAAGTCCATTCCCCACTTCTAAAAAGGTTCCAGAGGTAATATAGGATGATTAGACATTCTATCTCCAGAATATGGCTGACCCAACTTCTGACAAATAACATAGCTTCTAACATGCTCATGGGCATCCTTCAATATAGTGGGCCACCACAATCCAACTGCAAAAATTTCTTACATGTTATATCACCTGAAAAATTTCCTCCTGCTGTTTCTGAATGAGCTTCTTGCAAAACAGCCTTTTGTTCAAAATCTGGAACACACCTTCTAATGACTTGATCAATCCCTTTCTTGTATAATGCTCCTGCTATCACAAAAAAATGGTCTACTTTTTAAAGCAAACTTCCTCCTCTGATCACCTGAAAACCCATTGGCATTGTATCATCCGTCAAAGATACTAACATCTAATCATGCCATGATTCAGAGACTCTATTCTGAACTTCAAACAAATCAGCGCCAGGTACTTCATCTTGAACACCTGTTGGTTCTTCACCAATATCAATTCTACTTAAATAATCAACAATGGTATGCTCTTTGCCAGGAGTATGAACAATTACAAAGTCAAATTCCTGCAACAACAATAACATCCATCTAGCTAATCTTTTGGTCAATAATGACTTCTTAATCAGGTAAAGCAATGTTTGATGGTCCACATGAAAAATGACTCTATTGTTTAACAAATAATGCCTGTATCTGTTTAAAGCATATACCATACCAAGAGCTTCTCTTTCTGTCACAACATAATTCCTTTAGCTGATGTTAAAACCCTACTAGCATAGTAAATAGGTCTGAACCATCCCCTCACTTTTTCCCGCATAAGGACAACACAAATAGCCATATCCGATGCATCAACAAATACATGGAAAGGTAATGACCAATCTGGAGGTTGTAATATTGGTGCTAATGACAACATCTTTTTTAACATCTGAAATGAGCACTCCTGAGGCTCATCCCTTATAAAAGGCACATTCTTCTTTGTTAGATGAGTAAGAGGCAGACAAACATTTGCTAAATATCTGACATATCTAGCATGCCATTTCACCTGGCCAACAAACGTGCTAACTTCCTTTACATTCTCTGGGGCTTTTGCTCCTTTAATAACTTCAATCTTCTTCTCATCAATGGACATCCCTTCATGGTAAACCACATGACCTAAAAGTACTCCACTTCTGACAGCAATGACACTCTTAAAAGGATTAAGGCACATTCTGTATTGTCTACACCTTTCAAAACACAACTTCAAATGCTGTAGATGTAGTTCTTTCTTCCCAAATGTGAAAAATCATCCATAAAAACTCTCATGAAATCTTGCAAATTAGGTTCAAATGTCTTGTATGCTGTAAAATTGAATGATAGTGGTCCAGTTTTTAGTCCAAAAATCATAACTGTAGATGCAAAAGCACCCCATTGTTATAAAACTTGTTTTGTGTTGATCCTTTTCAACCACCTGGATCTGATTGTACCCTGAAAAACCATCCAAAAATCTCTTTCCTTGCTACAACATCCAATATGGCATCACAAAATGGCATTGGTAAAGGATCTGTAATAGTGGATGCATTCAACTTTTTGTAATCCACACAAACTTTGATTTTTCCATTTTTCTTGGGCACCACAATGATTGGTGACAACCATGTAACCTCATGAATTGGTTTGATAAACCCAACAGCTAATAGCTTATCAATCTCTTGCTTAACCTGTTCTGCAAGTTTGGATTCATTCTATACCTCTGTTGCAAAATCGGAACTGCATCCTCCTTGAGATTAATATGATGCTGATGTAAATCAGGACCTATACCTTTCACTTCAGAATAGTCCCATGCAAAAACATCTTTGTACTCCTTCAACAACTGAAACAACTCATGCAAAAACTATCCATCTATATGAACATTGACCTTGACAATCTTGGGATCCTCTTCAGTACCCAAATTGAGGTCCTTTAACTCATCTTGCTTTACTTTAGCTGATCCTCCAAATATTTTATTATAAATCTTTTCAGCCAAATCTCTTGCTTCCTTTTCCTCCAGCTGCAAAGCTTCCTTTGAATTAGGAATCGAATTTTTATCCACCATCTGCACCAACTCTGATCCCTGTATTATCTATCTAGGTACTCAAAACCTTCCTGTTCTACCTCTTCATCCTTCTGCAAAATACCTTCAACATCAACTTCAAATACTGGAATAATGGTTGGATTTGCTTTTAAGAATGCTTCTTCTTCATCGTCCTCCACTTCCTTTGTCAAATTGATTGTTTCACCATACAATGGTCTTTCCTTAAATAAAATGTTCTTTCTCCCAACCATAGGAATTGCAATTTTCTACTTCCCTTTCTTTATAACAATTTCATTCTCACTCCAATCCTGCTTGACTTTAGCCAATCTGAACCAGGGCCTCTCTCTCTCTATCTCTTCTTATCTCTCTCTTTACCTCTCTCTCCAGACCCTCTATTTGTGGAGGATCACCTCTCTCCATCTTCAACACAACAAAATTCACCTAGAACTGAATTCCTGTAATATAAATAGATTGCTGCCTCAATATTCCTGATGGTTGAGCTCTCCTCTGATCTGCCATCTTCACCTAAAATGGTGCTGGCTGTAATTTGCCCAACTTCATTTTATAATACACAGACTCAGCCAAGATGTTGAATCCAGATCCTGCATCCAACAATACTTCATCAAACAAAGTTCTGTGAAATACCACCTTTATAACTGGAACTACAAAGTCGACATCTACTGGATCAACTTTGTTCACTACTGGCACAAGTATGTTATTTGTCTGAATTGGATACTCCCTTGATAGCAATCTATTCAACAATTTTTCTTTGAAGGCTGGAACCATACATAATAACTGATCCAAAGACATCTGCAATGGAGAATTTATCAATACTTCAAACTAATCCTTGTCATCTTTTTTTTGGTAAGGGTCTCTCATAGTGCTATTGCGATTGGTCCCCATGAATATCTGAAGTAATGTCATCCACATTCTGATTCTTCTGGTCCTTCTGCACCTGTTTCTGAACTCGGTCTTTGATTCCTTTTTGTTCCTTCCAATCAATAGGACCTTTAGCCATAGACCTAGTAACAACCATTACATCTATCTCTTGGTTCTCCCCACACTGATTACAATCATAAGCCCATTCACCACAATGCTCTTGAGATTGAAGCTCCATATTTTCACCAAGTAACACATCTGATGTTTGTTGCTCATCATTGTCAATTATGATTACATTCCCTTGAGCTGGTGGTTGATGTTGGTGCTGCTGCTATGGGTTAGCCTACCGATTATCTTGATTGTAGGGTACAACTGGCATTCCTCTCTCCTCTCTATGCTTGAACCACAAAGCATAATTCAGACCAACCTAATGATCTGTGCTGAACAAGACACACATGGCATTATGCATGGTGGTCTTCTCTGATTATTATCTTGATTTCTCCAAGGTGGTCGTGCAGGTCTCTGAAATGGTGGCCTCCCTCTAAATGGAGCTTTTTGATTAGTTTCACCATCATTTCTCCCTCTTCCTGCATGTGGAGTTGATCTACTCCTATTATTAGGGTTGTACCAACACTGAGCTGTGTTATGGCCGTCCCTTTCACAAATCTGACAATACTGCTTTCCTTTGGAGCTACAACAGAATATCCGATTTTCTTCAACTGACTAATCAAATCTTCTTCTTTGTCCTTCTTATCCTTTTCCTTCTTACCACTCTCCTTCTTCTTCTTCTATTTTCCGTTGCTACTTTCAACCTCACTATTAGAGGACACCTCTGAATCACTATCTTCATCAGTTCTAGACTCAGCATCTGACTCTGCTTCCGATTTAGAGCTATGCTTACTTCTAGTTTTTGTCGTGGTCATACCAAGTCTTTTTTCAACCCTTGCTGCAGCTGTGACCAAGTTGTAGCCACCTACAATGTCTATGCTAGCCACAACCTTCTTCAATCCCTTTCTCAGACCTTTAAAAAAATAACCTGCTAACATCTCATGTGTGGGTCTTTTATTACCCTGTAATCTTTCCACCAAAATTTTGAATTTCTAAGCATAATCTTTCACCAACATATTTCCCTGTCTATTGTCCCTAATTTTCTTTAGACTATCAGTCAGAGTTTTCTCCTTTCTGGATCACTGCAAAAATGCTACTATGAGTGCAACATATGTTGCAAAATGTGCAATTCCATATTGGCTAAACCAACTCATGGCCTTGCCCTCTAGTGTTGCTGCAAATTGTTGCAATTTTATTTCATCACCATCATATACAGCCTGATGTCTACTAGCTTGCCACTTGGTCTCAAATTGAGCCACATGACAATCTGCATCTTCACCTGACTTGCCTCTGAATTTTGCTGCTTTAACCTTAGGGCTAGGAGGTGGTTGAGCCATAGGAGGAGGCTGTGGTACTCTCCTATGTCTTTGCTTGGTAGATACCTATAGTGGGTCAAAGTGGACTCTTCTCCTACTTCTTGCAGATCCTGTTGTCAAGAGTAAAGCCCCGACAAATTGGCCCACTTGCCTTTCTGCTGATGCTCCTTAACTCTCCCCTACCTGATTCCCTGGTTGCACTTTAGAGACATCCTCTTCTACTTCTTCTTCTATTGTTTCTTCATAATGGAAAGGATCAATGCTCCCTTCTTGGGTTTGAGCCCTTGTGTAATAGACCCTAGATACCCTTCTTGGTCTCTCTGACATACATAATCAGTTAATGAAACACAGAAACCAACAGCAAATGCTGACACTGAGGAAATTCAGACCGAACCGAACTAAGCTGTAAACACAGTAGGATCTCCAAATGTGTTGGGGTTCAGCAACACAAGAATCCTTCTCAACACACATGCTCTTAAACAAAGAATCAAACTTCACTCCATAATCAGACTCAGTAGAATATCACACACAATTTTAGGCAGAGCAAAGTCAGAGCCAAGATAAAAGATCAGACACAACAAGAAACTTCATTGATAGAGCTTGAGTACATCTCGTGTGTTGTGTCTGTTTGTTTCTCACGGCTTCTACTATAAAAGAGAGTTACAAATGTCTAACTGAATGTTCTTGGCATATACATCCGATTCAACATAGTCCGACCTAGCAACATTCCGACTACGTATAATAACAATCAACAAAGCATAATCTGACTAAGCACTATTTTTGCATAATCAATTACCCTTTCAACAAGGGAGGGAGAAGAGAGAGAGTCCTTGAGAGAGAGAGAGAGAGAGAGAGAGAGAGAGAGAGAGAGAGAGAGAGAGAGAGAGAGAGAGAGAGAGAGAGAGAGAGAGAGAGAGAGAGAGAGAATAGCATAAAAGAGCGAGGGAGAAGAGAAAGAAATGGAGGGATAGAAACAGAAAGAGAGGAAAAGAGGATGGAGGTAGAGAGAGAGTCTGGGAGCAAATGAGAGAGGGGGATAGAGATAGAGAGAGAATAGCAAAAAGGTGGACAGAGAAGAAAAAGAAATGGACAGAGATAGATAGAGGAAAGATAGAGGAAAGATTTGAGAGAGAGAGGATAGGAAAAAAGAGCAAGGATAGAAAAGAAAGATGTTTAGAGATATAGATAGAGGGTCTAGAGAGAGAGGTAGAGAGAGATAAGAAAAGAGAGAGAGAGAGAGAGAGAGAGAGAGAGAGAGAGAGAGAGAGAGAGAGAGAGAGAGAAAGAGAGAGAGAGGGATATTGATACGTACAGAGAGAGACAAAGAGATGTGGAGGGATAGAAAGAGGAGAGAGACAGTTGGGCAAATAGAGATTTTTATGAATATAGGCTTGGGTGTCAGTTGAGCACAAGCGTATGTGTGAATTGTGGTGTTGTGCAAGGATCGAGGAACATACAACCAACTTGTACAAGACTATACGAGCTTGGTGGGCTTGTGGCAAAGTTTCTGATTGTAACTTGTCTCGCAAATGGATTGTTGGCTAAGTTGGTGGCATGTACAATACCCTTGTTGGAGAAAACACTTAGTTGGGGTAAACATTGCCAATCAATTTTTTGATGAAGTCCTGTATTTTAGTGCTCGAATGCAATCACATTATAACAATATGTTGCAAGAAGGGGATGATCTCTCGTACATTCTGACTACAATTCTTGCTGAAACAAAAAACACGCGAGTTGGTTTGCTGGCGAGGGAAACAAAGAAATGTTGGGCTTGTATGATGCATGTGTGTCTGTTTAGTCAAACACTTCTTCAAAGTGTGAAGATGCTTGGCTTTGTCGAGGGTAGATACCACGGAGCTGGACCACAACAGAAAAACTTGTTCATCGGGCACAACAAGGCTCTTTTTAGAGAATTTTGTGATTTAATAGGGTGACGTGTACCTTCTTGCATAATTTTTTTGATATACATGTAACATTGAAGGTTCAATTGGATTGTGAAATAGCAAAGAAAGCTCCCTCCAAAAAGCTCTCTCCGACAAGGGTGTGGAAAGCTTTTTCCTTGCAAACACTACTCCAGTGAAAGGATTGAAAAAGCTCCCTCCATTCCCATCCCCTTGTATTCCCCCTCTTTTGGATAATGCTCGAGAGAGAAAATGATCATTTTTCAACCTTATAAGATCATGTGGGAATCCAAATGAAAACTTCCAAGCTTTGTTCGATCTATTAGGAATTTGGGTTTCACACATATTATCACTTGGGTTCATCGTTTCTCACTTTTATAGAAAAAAAAGTCACATTTCGAAGCTCTTCAATGTCGTTCTAGTGCCATAATAGCTTGCCAAACTCCCAAAAGTTTATCTTGCCACTTTTTCATGGTCCACAAGGTCTTAAAATCAATCATTTATGGCTTCGCCATTCACGCTATTTAGAACTCAGTTAGAGGCATTTTTGAGCATTTTCTCTCTCTAATCAAGAGAAAGAAAATACTTATTCTAGTTTTATTCTTGCATTTTGACCTCACAACTAACATGGAATGAAAAACAATAATAATTTGAAGAGTTTGGGACTTTTCTCAACCATTTAATATTCCATTTTCATGACATTATTGCGCTCTTAAATCATAGTCGTCCTTGATTATGCAGAAGTTGCTATTGATAGACAATGGGTACCAACATCAAAAGGATGGAGTCACATAGAGAAACATGTCTAATCAAAAGAAATCTAAATATACCATCAACTAATTACTCCAAAATTTTTAACTACTAAAATAATTGTTCCAACCTAATGATACCGGTTATGAGAACATTTTAAACCTAAATTCAAAACAATCCTTAGCATTTCTCATGTGCAAAACCACTCCATAGTTTTCTCATTCGAGGAGTGGGAATATGCAAAACAATCATTCTTTTTTGGATTGTCCAAGGCTTGCATTGATTGTATAACCACAAATCACAATCTAATCTCGCCACAATAAAAGCTTTGTTGATTGCATACATAACAAAAACTGCTTTCAATATTTGGTGAGCGACTATTCACTCAGCGCTTCATCTACCACTCAGCACATCATCCAACACTTCTCCCTTCAAGAGTTGCGTGCACCCACCGACCTCCAACTAGTTGTCTTCAAAGAGATCTCTTTGCTAGGAGACAATGTCCACCATGGAAGTATGTGTGGTCAAGTTTGGAAAAAAGAGAAATTGAGTGGAATGTCGAGGGGATTCTGTGGCGTGAGTTTGAGATAAAAAGATTATACAATTGACATTTGGGTGATATTGATGTCGTCCTATGTGATGATCTTTGCAAGGGTAATCCAATGCGGGATTCCATAATAGTTGGTTGAAACGCTCACCCTCTTTTTTGCATGATTATATAAAATGCTAACAATCACCATGATGTAAAATGATACACTTCCATTGATAACACATTTGTCAACACACCAAAATGGCATTTTCATTCCTAAATAAAATCAAACGTCCTCAATCTCCCATCCTACCTTAATATCCAATGTTATTTTGCACAAACAAAGATAGAGATTTACACAACCAATATGTTTTTTAGAAAACAATAGGCACACTTGTATCCATCCATGTAGATATGAGAGCCAAATCTTGTAGCAAAACCATAGGAGTACCAACCGATCCCAAGTTATTAAATCTCAACACAATCGTTAACACTAGGTTTGTGTTTGAGCCACTTAGGTGGCTTGAGCCAGCACCTCATTCTACAAAATTGGCTCTAAGAGTGACTATCTTTCAAGAAACCATGAGTGTAGGATATCACTGAGGTCCTAACACACATAGGAACAATTTAGTATATCATTTATCCCAAAAGAGTGCAAAATTTAAAAATATGATTTTTAAAAAATAGTAAAAAGCCACAAAACTGGTTTTTAAATTTGAAAGCATACATGTGTTTGAAGCTCAAAACAAGTTAACAATTTTTTTTTTCTAAAAATAGTATATGCATAGATTCTTATAGTGTACATGTCCAAGTATTTTTCAAAAAAGTTCAATGTGCTTTGAGGGTTTTTAAGGGTTCTACATGGAATATCAAATCTTTAGAGCAATTTCTGTTTGATTGTACCCAAAAGAAGGCTCTTGAAAAATACTAATTTAATATGAAATTATTATTTTTTATTTTTTTTTCAACTCCCTACATGCCTTGAGAACAAATTCCTAAAAGGTTCTGATGAGATTTTTTGTGGTTCATGAGAACAAGAATATACAAAAAAGTTTCTTATAGCCACAAAAGTGGCTTCTCTCCACAGAGGCTTTCCAATCAATGAGCGAAGAAAACCGAGCAAAGCCAATTTCCAAGCAAATATGAACAACATCCTTGATAAATTGATGTGAGGGTGAGATATTGGAAGAGACCCTTGGAATCGACGCCGCTTGCAATAAAGTGTTAGACTGAACAACCTAAAATTACCTCATGATTAATAGCAGAACATACTCTCCCATATAATTTTCTCTGCACTCAAGCTTTACATGCTCTCTTGACAAAGTAAGAGGGCCTTGCATATTCAGGTGTGTCCGCAAATGCGCCTCTAGTCTTTGGCCCAATGGAATAAAGCCACCGTAGATATCTAAGGTCTTTTGCCCTCTCATCTGAAATCCTTTCTCTCATCAACCCAATCTTGGCTACTCTTGAAATGCTTGCCTTGCACTAAATAGGCTAAAAACATGCATACCAATCACCATCGTTTAAGCCTAATACTAAAGCTCATCTAAGGCTATTTGAAACTCAAGTCCTCGATACCTCTGGTCCCAACCTTGAGTCACCTTCTTCTCCAACTCCTGCTACTGCTACTTCCTTCTCTACATGGCGTAAATAATCCATACCAAATCTCATGTTACCATTCTACTTTACACCCTCTCTTTGTCTATCGCTCACATGCGCATCCTTGTTATAGGCCACAACAAGTTGTTTACGATGTAGTGTCAATGGCAATTGGTAGAGCATGTGGGTGTGTATTGGGCTCTCTCTCTCTCTCTCTCTCTCTCTCTCTCTCTCTACATTTTTAGATGGTTCCATGAGTTGGGCAGTTGAAGAAAGTGGTGCTATATGTTGTGTTTTTGTTTAAATCAGCTCCATGTATGGATCAAAGAGTTAGAGAGCCTAGCACCTTCTCAAAACAGTTATGAGATGGAAGTTGAAATTGGAAAATATAATACTGTGTGAGGGCGTGTGCGCGCCTCTGTGTATCATGTATGTTTGAGAGGGAGAGTCTATTGTCAGAGAGAGAGAGAGAGAGAGAGAGAGAGAGAGAGAGAGAGAGAGAGAGAGAGAGAGAGAGAGAGAGAGAGAGAGAGAGAGAGAGAGAGAGAGAGAGAGAGAGACGGCATGCTCACAAACTTCGGAGTTTGCATTCAAGTTAAATAGGCACAAGATCCTATATAGTTCATAGTATCCAGCCAAGTTAATCGCATGCAGAAGAAGAGAAATTAAGTTCCTCGGAGCTCCATAATGGCGGTCAGAGTCATACTACAATGCAGACTAGAGAGGAATGGGTAGACGAGCCAGTAGAGAAGGACTAGAGTAGGAGAGGTTTAGAAGGAGCCAGATAGTGCAAAGGGGAGTGTGCTGTTCCAGGATGACAAGGATGCGGTTTAGTTTGTTCATGCAGTGTGGAATGTTTTTGCCGTGTGTGTGTGTGTGTGTGTGTGTGTGGCGATCAGATACAAAGGGAGAAGTGTTCTACAACCCTTGCAAAACCTGTTGAAACCAGTCCGCGCCCGCGCTGGTGTGGACTGGTTCCTACAGGTTCACTTTAGTTTTTTAAAAAGCATGCAAAAAAGGGAATAGATATAATGGCGGCGCCAACTGCGGCAGCGAGACAGATATCTAAGGCAAAAAGTGAGAATGACCCATGGTTCCCCCCTACCACTTATCGAAATGTTATCACAATTATTATTTCTCTTTTCCCTTATCACTTTTGAAAATGTCTCTAATTCACAAATAACTTTATTGAGGGACTCGCTCGTGTTTTCTATCGCTCAAAAAAACTCGCTTGCCATTTTGTAAGACTCCTCTTCACACATCCCTAGTGTTAACCTAAAACCAAGACTCTTGTGGAAATCTGCACAAGCAACATTGACATTTTAAATGGCGTAGTCATTGGAGCCGATGGCATTTTCAATGCAGTGCAGTCACATATAGCCAAGCAAAACAAGCCAAATGGATCCAATTTTAAAACACTAAAGTAGGCCTACGAGAAAACCAATAATTCTATTCAATAGAGAGATAATGGACACCTATCCACTAGCTCGTGAATTTCACGTAGGAAAAAACTATTTAAACACTACTACAAGAATACAATCCACAGACAATGGACACCTATCCACAAAATAGCTTGTGAATTTCAGATAGGAAAGAATTATCTAAGCACTAGTACCAACACAATCCCCCATCCAACCTACATTTGCTGATAGAACTACAAGTTGTGCCCCTTTTGGTGCAAAACTCACAATTGTGAGTGAATTATATTGAACAGCCGAAAAAATTACAAGGTCTTGTCATGCTCTTGTTAAGCCATGACATCATCCAGGGACTATAATTACATCGGCTATCAGGGCAGCCACTCCTACCAACCCACCCCCTCCTCCTTGACATTGTCTTATGCAACATTGTCTGATAAATGCTTTTAGGATGCAGTTTCCAAAAGAGACTGCTTCCGAGCCATTTCCAGGCATTCCAGTCAAACTCCGAATCACAGATTAGCATCATTAAATTTTCATGCTCTTTCATCACTTTGTGGACAAGCAAAACCTCCAAGCTTTTAAGTTGGTACTGGGTAACCAGAAGGTCAATGGTTTTCGAACTCTTGTTGCCACTGTCCCAAAAGTGCCTGAGTCACTTCAGACCCTTGTTATTCAGTTTCCTGGCTCTCTCAATCCAATAGGCAGTTTGTGGTGGATCTACAACTTTGGAAAGCCAAGGGGAGCAATGTAAAATGGAGTTCTTGAAGTATCTGGCGTCTTCCCCCCACTTTCAGAATCCAGCTGCTCTATTGCATTTTCTTATCAATTCTCCTGAGCTGCCCCCCAGTCTTAAGGTATACCCCTCCGGGGCTAACAATTTGTCATGAATCTCCACCCTCTCCACTTTCCACCATTTGAGCCAGGTTTAGTTGCTTCTATCATATCTCTGACCATGACAACCCAAACTTGCTCCTGTTTAGCTAAGGAAACAACAAACTTGGCGCAACAAGCTTTTGCATGGGCCACAGGGTTGATAATTTCGAGACCTCCTTGATTCACCGACCGAGCAACTAATTCCCAACGGCCCCATTGCCATGGCCTGGAGGATTTTGTGTTGTTTTTCCATAAGAACCTTTTTACTGGTTTTAAGAACTCTTTCCAGTGACACTTAGCCATCTTGAGTAGCGGGCTAGTGAAGGCAATATAAGGAATCATAAAGGCATCATCACCTTTATCCGACTTGGGAATGGGAGAAGAGCATACTCCCACCTACTCATTTTTGTTTTGATTTTCTCAAGTACCCACCCAAATCTTTGCTTGTGAGTTACGTCCACCCCCAAGGGGGCTCCCAAATGTCTGAAGATATTTCCTTTTGTGACAATCTCGCCCGACCAGACCGAGGGGTCAAATGAGTCATTTTCTGATAGGGAGATCAGCCTTGACTTCTCTATGTTACACTGGGACCCCGAAGCTACTGAGAATATTTGTACAATCTCCATAGCTTTTTTGATGACCTAGGGGCACACCTTCAAGAAGAGGAGAGAATCGTCTGCAAAAAGTTTTGCTAGGAGTTGACTATTTCCTGGCAAAGCAAGGCCTTGCAACTCCCCTCGTTCCGCACTAGCTTCGAGCTTTGTGATTAAAGGATGCGACCCTATGGAGAAAAGTAGGGGGCCAGGGGGCATCCCTGCTTAATAGACCTTTTGACCTCAAAAGAGCAAACACTCTATTGTTGAATAGGAGCTCTGACTGTCTTCCAGCCCCCAGTAGGCGAGGCCCAAAGCCTAGAGCTTCCATGACGGCTTCTATATATGTCCATTTTATTCTGTCATAAGCCTTGTCCAGGTCCAATTGCAGCAGAATGCACTCCTGCTTTGTGATAATTGCGTATTCAATGCCCACCATTGCTCCCAAGATGTTATCGTATATGGACCTTCCTTTGATGAACCCATGTTGATGGGGAGAGATGATCTTGGTTAGTAAGGGAACTACTATGAGGGCTACTGCTTTAGCTATAATTTTGTAGGCCACCGACATCATCGTTATAGGGTGCCAATGTTTCAGTTGAGAACAACAGATCTGTTTTAGGATGGGTTTGATAAGTCCTCTCTTTACAATTACCTCCAACGACCCTTCGACCATGGCTTTATTGGCCAATCTTGTGATTGGGGCCTTGAGATCATCCCAAAATTCTCTATAGAATTCCACCGTCATCCCATCCCAACCAGGGGACTTTTCCTTGCCAAGGGCTTACAATGCTAGTGAACATTCGTCTTCGGAGAATGCTCGTTCCAAGCCGTTCGTTAGCTTCTGAGTGGGGAATTTCCTTCTTGACACTCTGAGGTAAGGTCCCTCTGGCTTCTTCCACTTCTTGGGACTGGATCTCTGGCCGTCCAATGATTTGACTAAGATAGCTCAACATCAGACCAGCCATCTCATCCTGGTTATGAATTTCCGTCTCTTTCTCATCATAGAGCGAGCGGACGTGGGCCGTGATCTTCTTGATTTTTAAAGCCCTAAAAAACTGAGCTTGATTGGAGGCTTCAAGTTGAAGAAAAGTCTCCCTGGAGAGAAATCTTGCCTTTCTGATATCTTCTGGCTGCTCATTAGCAAGGTTAAATTTGGCTTCGAGCCATCGTTTGTGCTCCTCCTCAGTAGCATGCCCATTGGATTTTATGGAGGTAAGCAATTGTACCTCCGCTGTCAGATGCAGAATGTGTACCTCCCTAGCTTCCTTGATTCGGGGGCCCGAGGTTTTGATTGCTTTCTGGATGCTCAGAGCAAAGAGGTCCCACACATTGTGTTTGTTGAGGTCGACATCTTTTTTGAGCTTACCCAGTGCTTTCTTGGTTAAAATCCTGAAAAGAGGGTCTTTGAATAGGTGTGCCCTTGTTACTAACATTTTTTTTCACCTCTTGGGGTCTGCTCCTCCCCTTTATTCTTTTTAAAATGTATGTGCAGAGGAATATGATCCGAAAGGCTTTTTGTTGGGACTACCTTCATCTCCATCAACGGCGGTATCCAGTCAGCTTGGTGTGAGCAATAGCATCTGTCCAACCTAGAGGCAGTGCGGGCATACTAGAGGCTTGTGTAGGTGAAACCAGGCGTGTTGTTCCATGGGCCGACTTCCCATAAATCAATTATCGCCCACTTTTCGCACAAACTTTTCCATTTAGACCTTTCCGAGCCAGCCAACATACTGGAGGATCTTGTTCTATCCCTACTCTTTTCTACCATATTGAAGTCGCCAACCAACAGCCGCTCCCTTTCAATAGGAGTATCTCTAAGATGCATCCACAATTTAGCTCTTTCTTTTGCATTGCATGGGCCGTACACATTCACAATGGTGAAGGGATGCCCTTCCCATGTGATTCTAATCCCCAGGATTCTGCTGGATGGGTGGTTAAGAACCAACTTTTTCTCCAATTCTCTATCTGCAATGCTGAGGACACCACTGAAACCGTTACTTCCTTCTCCATAGAATACCACTTTTTTTCCTAGCACATGCTTTCTCTTGCTATGGGCATCTAAGTGGTGTTCCTGGATGGCCTAGCAGTTGACTGTCTTCTCCTTTTTTATTTCCTCCCAGAATAGGGTACTCTTTTTATAGGTTTTCAACCCCTTTACGTTCCAAGATTAGATAGTGAGAGACTCCATCATAAATGAGGGGTTCATAGGGATAGAGGAACGAATTCTTCAGCATCTGAATCATCCCCCCCCCCCCCCCCCCCTTGGTCTCAGGAGAATGCGGGGGTTCCAAGTCAGGGGATTTCTTTTCTTGCAACGCTGCAAATGGATTGTGCAGTGGGACAGTGAACCCTCCTCCTTTCGAAGGGTGGAGGATGTATTAGATCCTTTCACCTCAAGTGTTCTCACGACTTGAAGCACTTCGGAGTCTCTTGCCACTGCCTGCACTCTTCTGGCTCTTTTCAGACCGGGAACTTGGACAGCCGTCACCGTTGTCATTGTCATAAATTTGGGGGTAGCAGCGAGAGTAACGATCCTATTATTATTGTCTCCACCTTCGGAAATTCGTTGTATGCGCCTTCGTTACTGCCTCCTTGCTTCTCTAGTCCTTCCATTAGAGATTCCATTTTACTGGGGACCTGCTGCAGGAGCTGCGGTATCATTAGACCTCAAGGGGCAGTCCTTGGCGAAGTGTCCAAAGTTGTTGCATTCAAAACATGTTCGAATAGTAACTAGCGCAACTCCAACATTGATAACCATGCTTTTAGGTGGCGTTTTAGACACATCCCAGCCTATACAAACCCTATTTGAGGTTCTGCCAAACCCTCTCTTGCTAGGTATAAATAAGGGAGTGCCCAGTTGACTAGCAAGCATCCTGAGATTTTTCCACAGCTAGCTAGGCAACCCCATAAACTCAACCCAAACTGGATGAAACCCTTGTAGAGATTCAGCTGAGTTGAACACTGGCTTCCAAAACACCACACAAACCATAGTGCTATTAAATACTAGGGGTCCTTTGCCAAGGATCTTTTCCACATCGGAGGCCTCTTTGAATCTCACTGAACAAAAATCTTTAGCTAGGTAGAGAGTACTTTCGACTGCTCCTCCATGACCAACAATTTGAGGGCTCTGAAACCATTGAATGATCTCAAACCTGTTTGGGATTCTTCCACTGAACCCAAATACAAGCGTTAGTTTAGCTTGCTTGGCTAACTGTTTTTTGATAAGTGTTGGTGGAATCGCTTAGTTTTAAACACCTTAGTTTTCAAGCAAGACAAAATGCAAACATATGGTCTTGCTCTGTAACGTTCTTACTTTTGACCATATCAACGTAGACTCTTTAGTTTTAGGTGAGCTTTTTCATCTCAAAATGGAAGCAAACTGGAAGCCTCTGTAACATAATCTCCACTCTTTATCTAAAAAACCACTTAGTCATACAATCTCTAAATGTCTCCAAGTTCATGACAAAAGCTTCATGACTTTGCACATACTTTGCCTTCAAGAACAAAATTATATCCTCACACTACTATAGGATTGTCTAATTATAATCACATTTATTTGGCAGGCCCCGCAGGACTTTCCCTTTTCTCATCACAAACAAGTTTAAACATGCACAGGAGTTTCACTTTTTCTCATCACATACAGGTTTAACCATGCAACACCATAGCATTATTTCCACAAATGCAATATAAACTAAAAGTACCGTTGCCACTGCAAAAAACACAAGCACATTTCCAATGATTACATTTACAGAACATCATTTCTGCGTTCAAAACGTCAAATAGACAGCAGCCAAACTACTATCCATGCATTTTTCCTAGAAAGACGAGGACTGGCTTTTCAGGCATGCTTTGATCTTCATCCATTACAGGACAAGGCCTGGTGCTAGCGTTCGGTGTTCTCCAAGCATTGGTGAAGGGCCCAATTTGAGAGTACATTGTGGAAGGAGCGGGACACCACAAACTTGTGAAAAGCCAAAACCTGCAGTTGCCCATTACCTAATATTGAAGCTGACCACTGGTGCATCTGAAAGGAGAGTATAAGGTTTGTAAGAAACATTTTCTGCACATGATGCAGTGTCGCTAAGAAGCCTGCGACAAAGTTGTCACCCTTTACGCGCCAGTGTTAGTGACATAGTCTGAAGAGGGCCATCGCTCGAGCCTTGCTTGGGTTGACGAGTGCTCTTATCAGTTGCTTCAAAACAACCACAGGCTTCAGCAATGCAAATAATCATCTGCAGGCCTTCGAGTCCCTGCCACTGCATGTACAGAGGTGAAAGCTTGCGTGTACCTGCTGTAAACATTGCCCTCTCTACAAACATTTCTCTACAGAGGTTTTTGTTAAGTTTGTTGATTCTTCATCCATTCCCCACAAGGAGAGATCTGTATATGAATTGAAGGGACGCACCTGTATTGCACTTGCAACAAGGACTAACCTTCAACCCAGACCTAAACACGAGTAATGGGGCCGCAGGCTATGATGCACATCACACATTTTTGTGCAAAAGTCTCCTCGAGTTTCCCAACAGGGCACAAGCATACATAATCCTCACCTCTCCCTCAGCAAGTTTCCCAGCACCCTCTTCTATACTGCTATAAGCTTTAGTTCAAAACAACGCAACGCTGCATGCCTGAGCCGATGCTGGGCAAATGCTCAACAGTCCATGGAGTGACAGTCAAAATACTCTTTGCAAGAGCACTCCCCATCCTTAAAATGATGAACACAAAAAGCATCATTCACTACGATTTCCCGTAATTCCAACCTTGATATGAACTTAGTGGCATGATGACAATCATCACACATCCTAAGGTTTTTTGATACACGAATGGTTGAGCCTACAGGTGTAGATATGAGCCCAAAGACAATGGCCAATTTTTCACAATGTCCTAGAAGATTATCTTCATCAGTGTTTTTTGCAGCATCTACAAGAGTACTGTTGGCTGAAATTTTGAGGGAGGGGAAGGTCATGCATCCTTCCTCTTTCATATGTGATGTAATATCCTTTATTTTTGCGTATATTTTAGAACTACAAGGATGAGTCTTATCTCCAACAACAAAATCATGCACAACATTATTCACCTCAATAAAAGCCTTAGCTGGCTTCTTCCATGCACATACGTCACCCCTCCACTTTGAAACTTTCTCTGCCTCTTCTTTCATACCAGCTTGCCAGTACAAGGTTTCCATGATTACAAAAGCTGTTGCATTTGCTGGATTCAACTTGATAATATTGTTGAAGCAACGCCTACCCACATTCACATCTGCATGAACCCTGCAAGAACCAAGCAGGGACAACCACCCAGCCTCTTCGGTGCCATCCGGAAGACACTCAATTAAGTCCTCCGCCTCATTCAAAAATCCTGCACGACCCACACAATCAACGATGGAAACAGAAAGCTTCGTTGTTGGGGCTATACCATAGTCTCTTATGAGTGACTTAAACTGAGAGAGGCCTTCATCTGCGAGGCCCAAACGGCTGCAGGCAGCAAGAAGACACAGGTAAGTTACGTCATCTGGCACGAACCCCGCCTTCTGCATGGCCTTAAAGTACGCATAGGCTTTGTTGTAATTACTATGTTGAGAGCACCCTCCAATAACAATGTTCCATACTGCAACATCTTTTTTCGGCAAACTTTCAAAAAGCACATGCGCATCTTGAAGAGTCCCACACTTACCATACATATCAATCAAGGTGCTCCCAACCTGTAAGTCTGACAGCAACCCATGACGGATTATGTGCGCATGAACCCTTCTGCCTTGCTCTAAAGCGCACACACATGAGCAAGCTTTTAAGACGTACATAACTGTTATCTTGTTTGGTTCAATGCCTTTTTGCTGCAGTTGACAAAAGATTTGAAGAGCTTCCTGGCCAAGCCCATGCTGAGCATATCCTCCAATCATGGCATTCCACAATGACACGTCACATTTCACAGACATGTCAAATACAGAGCAAGCCTGATCCAGCTCCCCACATTTGCAGTACATGTCAACAAGCGTACTATTGAGAAAAACATTCGAATCAAGACCGCAGGCAACAACAAAAGAATGAACCCTTTTGCCTTCCTCAAAATGGGCTATATTAGTGCATGCCTTCAGAACACTGTTATATGTGATTTCATTGGGTATGACACTGTCATGCTGCATTTTGAAGAAAAGCTCCAGAGCCTGATGACCGTGCCCAGCATTTCCATATGCTGCAATTAGGGTGCTCCATAATACAACATCAGGTGTCTCAATCTTTTCAAACGCAACGGTTGCATCCTGCATGCTTCCACAGTTAGCGTACATGTCAATTAGGGTATTGCACACTGAAAAATCATTATTTAGCCCATACTCAATGACAAGAGTGTGGATGTGCTCTCCTACATTCAAGGCTTGTAAGACCATGCACGCTTTGAGTACAAAAACAAAACTAACGTGGCTTAATGCGACATTATGTGCTTGCATCTGCTTGAACACTTCTAGTGCCTCCTGGCTGTAACCAAGCTGACTGTAGCCTGCAAGAAGAGCATTCCATGCGACGACATCGTGTTGCATCAATCTGTTAAATGTTAGAGCTGCCTCCTGGAGGCTTCCACACTTGGCATACATATCAACAATCGTGTTTCCTACAAAAGTAGACGCCTCCCAGCCACTTTCAATTATGTGTGCATGTATCAACTTGCCTTCCTCTAAAGCAGCTGCTCCTGCACATGCTTTAAGAGCTGCCATAAACACCGGACCATCAAGTCCTATGTTTAAGCTTTGAAGCTGATGGTAAAGTCGAATAGCCTCATGGTTCTCACCATGGGTGGCATGAGCTGAAATGATTGCAGTCCATGAAACTAGATCAGGTTCAAGCAAACCATCAAACACTTCATGGGCTTCTACGAGGTTGCCATGTGAAGCATACAATTGGATAAACTGACTTCCCAATAAGACATCAGACGCCAACCCACATCTCTTTGCATAACTGTGTATTTCTCTTCCTCTCCCCAAATCCCTCTCAGTAATACATCTACGCGAAAGGTGGTATAGAATGCCATGCTGATTGCCATGAACTGCTCCACAGTCCAGATTGCTTAACAATTCGTCGTATGAAAATGTTTCCAGCGGTTGCATTTTAAAGGATGGAGGTGCAGTTATGGGCAAACTGTGAGTGGTTGGCGACCTGCATGACCATGTGAAAAGATCCACAGTTAAACTAGACCCTCTTATAGCTTTTGCTGTTGAGTTTATCAATTGAGCTACTACGGAAATCTTATTGAAAATTGCTCATCACATCCTTCATTACCTCAAAAGAACCCGAGTTTCTGTACTCCCAATGGATGTTCCGGGATCCCATGAAGCTGCTTGTGTCATGATCTGGGCCATCTCAGGATTTCTTCAGGCTTCCTATCTCATTAGCAAAAACTTCATACACAATCTGGCATTAGCATGAAAGAAGAGTATGTACTGTACGTCTTCTTCTTCTTCTTCTTCTCTCTCTCTCTCTCTCTCTCTCTCTCTCTCTCTCTCTCTCTCTGGGTGTACACGCGTCACATGGAGACTCTTAAAATTTTGGCTATAACCTGCCTGTGTTCTCGTGAGTGCTGTAAAAACCAGACTTGAAGAAAACACATTGGGGCACCCCCCCCCAAGAAGGCCAACATGCCAATGATACCCTATCAAATTTTGTTCAAGGGCGATGTCAGCATCTATTGGCCTGGTTGTGTGTGTGTGTGTAGCGTGTTGGAACCTGCCTGCACGCAGTCCTCTGCCTGCGAGGAAGCAAGCTTGCGAGTGCCTCGCCTCTGCCGCGCTGCCGCCTCTGGAGGTTCTGCACAAGCTTGGGTGTGTGTGCGCGAGGGTGTAGCGTTAAGCAATCTGCGGTCTTTGGAATCTCTAGGAGGGTGTGTGTGTGTGTGTGCGCGCGCGAGAGAGAGAGAGAGAGAGAGAGAGAGAGAGAGAGAGAGCGATTGCGCGTCACAGCCCTGTCTATAGTCTTGCGAAAACCTCTTCTTGAGTGATTGGGTTGATTTGAGCTTTTGTGATTTAATTTCAGCAATAGGTAATTGGAAGTAAGGATTTGAGAGGGTTTGATGTATATACTTTTGTGGTTCCCGCACAGAGGTAGACGTTACTAAAACAAGATGAGGAGGCCTGCTAAGTTAAAAGAGGGATGAGATTTATAAAGAGTAAGTTTAAATGAGTGACTATAATCAAATGGAATTTTTGTTGTGTTTTAATATAAAATTATATTATCTATTATACAGATATAATCACAAATGTTTTATATATTACAAAAAGCTCCATTTTAATAACAAGGTGAAAGATACACATTTCATATTATTATTTGATTTTTTTTAAAAATGCATGATATTATTTATTATATATATATATATATTATACATACATAATTATGAATGATTTATATATTAGAAAAAGGCTCCACTTAAATTATAAGGTGCAAGGTGCACATTGGAAAGCAAAATCAAATGAAAAGGAAATAAAATAAAAATAAAAAGACACGTTGAAAAACTAAAGCAAAAAATATTTTAACGTTTTCGTAAAAAAAGATAAATTTAATAAGCATAGAGAATAATTTAAAATTTTATTAAAATGAATCTTTGTGAAGTCCTAAAATGAAAGGACTCTTCACAAATTAAAATAGTACAAAAAGTTTATTGAATCAATAGCTCACATCATGGTCAAACTCCTATGGATACACTTTTTAATATTTTGTTCTCTAAAGCTTTTTTCAGCATGCCAACAAAATGAATGGATTTTTGGGAAATAGCATTAAAAGGACATGATTTCTTTGTCGACCATTCACTGATTTTGAATTGCCTACGTGCTAGCTAACTATGGAATTCTTCCTCTCCATTTGGGAGTCTCTCAATGTAAGGTCCCCAACCACGGAAGACTGGGACGAGTTGATAGATGGCATTCCTTTGTTCTCAAGTTCCGTTGGCGACCCTACTTCGTTTCCACGAAGCAGAGATATGAGCAACAAAAGAGAGGAAGTCCTCTATCCATCGTGATCGTGGACATAAGGATCATACACCACATGCCAGGTCGATAATCAAAGGATTCAATGGTAGCTAATTCCTATATCACAAAGATAAAATCCCATGGACATATTTGGAATCCATAACAATGCATTTTTCCCCGCGTTTAAGAGGTACGGCCGCCATTCATAAACCCTCGATATGATGTGAGACTTAGTATAAACTAACTAGTACTCTTGTGAAAAATACTCAACTAATCGGGTCCACTCGTCTGTAGACATAGATCCGTTTGGATAATAGTCTCCCACGTTCCACACCACACTCACCCGTTCTTTTTGTATTTTTAATTACTACCACACTGTTTTACATATACAAACAGTGTTCCTTTATTAGTTCGTGACAAAGGTTCTTTCAAACAACCCTTCAAACAATTCAACAAGGCTTAATGAAAACAATTTTATATTTTAACAAAAAAGAATTATGCAATTTCTCTTATGAGTTGTCGCTACCCGCATATTTTTTCTGTCCAACCAACAGAGCCTTTGCATTCACTAACCGCGAATTGCACAACCTTCCCATCTCACTAACCACGAGGCATCTTGCTAACCTCGCTAACCACAGGGGATAAAAAGAGAGTCGATAACCACAGCTTAATCTCCGCTAACCGCAGGATCATCTTGCTAACCGTGAGGCATCTCACTAACCGCAAGGCATTGCAAGGAACAAAAATATATTATTTCAACAATTCTTCTCTTTAAATGATTTTTCAAACATGATCAATCAACTCTTCCTAAACAGTAACAACCTTCCCATCTCGCTAACCACGAGGCATCTTGCTAACCTCGCTAACCACGAGGGATAAAAAGAGAGCCGATAACCTCAGCTTAATCTCCGATAACCGCAGGATCATTTCCCACCGTGACACATCTCACTAAAAGGCATTGCAAGGAACAAAATATATTATTTCAACAATTCTTCTCTTTAAATGATTCTTCAAACATGATCAATCAACTCTTCCTAAACAGTAACAACTTATCAAGCAATGATAATTTATGAAACAATTCTTTAACTATTCTACAAAAACATATGCTTGTTTCTTGTGATAGAATCACGTTTCTTGGACGGTTGAAGGGAATCTCTATGCTCGGCTTTCCAGGTCAACGTGAATAGCAATGCAAAATTATAAATTTATTTTACCGGATTAGCGACATGTTCGATTACCTCCTGTGTTGGAGGTTGGACGGCTTCAACTTCTTCCACAGTCGATACATCCGCTTGAGCTACTATTGGAGTAGATGATACTTCTTCCGCAGTCGATACATCCGCTTGAGATACGAGATGATACTTTCTTTTGCACCTTTCTTGGAGGAGAAACGATTGGAGCATCCTTGGAGCTTCGAGTCACTCGCTTCGGAGCCATCGTATCGCGAAAGAGAAGAGGGAAAGCTTCACCGTGGAAAGTAGAGTTATGGCTTCCTTGCTTGTTGAGAATATTGCTAGAGAGAGAGAGAGAGAGAGAGAGAGAGAGAGAGAGAGAGAGAGAGAGAGAGAGAGAGAGAGAGAGAGAGAACTCAACAATTCGAGGGACAACATGATGGTGGTAAAGATGGAGTTGGAGATGGAGATGGGTTGAGGGTGAGAGCTTGATGGAGAGAGGTTGTAGGAGAGAAGGTAACTGCGACGTTATGGCAAGAGAGCTTCTGCGTGTGTCTATTGGAAGTGAGGAAAGAGGGGCCTTTATATAGGCTCTCAAGAGCCAAAATCACAAGCTAAGAATAGCGAAAAGCAGAGAGATAAGTTTGCGTGCATTCGCGGTTTTTTTTTTGAAAAGCGGGCACGTGTCCTGATGAGCGATTTTCAAGCCCTAATTTTAGCAGAGGCTTGGCTTCTAAGAAAAGAAAGCTCTAAACTTGACTTACTTCTCTAAAAATACCCTTTCTTTCCTAAAAATACTCTTCCTTCCCTAAAATGACTCCTCCTTTCTTAAGGGTCAACTCTCATATTTAGATATAGCTTTGAGGTTTAAGTTTCCCATATCAACCTATTGTTTCCAAGTGAATAAGGGCCATAATTTATAGTTCTAGAGTCTGAGTTCTAATCCAATCGTTCCATTGGAATGCTCTATGACTTAACAAAATTCGAACCTTTTTTGCAAAGTAAGTGAAATAATTTTTATAAAAAATATTGGACACATTACAATCTCCCCAACTTAGGGATTCGAAATGTCCTCATCTTGAGAAAAAGTGAGGGTACTCCTACTCTCATTACTAGTTTGACCATCATTATGTCCAAAAGGGTGGTGTCCTTAGTTTGCTTCACTCGATACTGATGCTCCATTAGTCAGACGTGGACAAGTGTTCACTTGATACTGATGCTCCATTAGTCAGACGTGGACAAGTGTTCCGATAATGTCCCAAGTCTCCACATTCAAAGCATCAAACATTCAAGCGTGGAGGATCTTGCGCATTAGCAACATTAGCTCTTTGTGGTTGTCTATTGTTGAAGCTCTGATTCTGTTCAACTCTTCTTGTAATCCCTTGCTCTTTCATCAAAGGTTTAGCTTGTAGTAAAGTATCTTATACAGTAATAGGTTCAGGGCTTCCAATCGTGAGCCCATTGGTTCTCTTAAACCTTGAGAAAAACGAGCTACCTGATGCTCTATGGTCATTGACGGAGCGTAATGCCTAAGCCTTCAAGTAGTATTGTAACAACTAATTGCCTAGTAACTTGTGTGTAGTGCTTGGGTGGAGAGAGCAACAAAAAGCATAACACTTAGTTAGATAGCATGAACAATACTTCAAAAGAGAGAGAACTTAAGCAATTGACAATAGTTGAGGATCGGATTTTCATGGAGCAGGTTCCCCCTCCAAAAGGCTTTGTATTATGGTTTCTCCCATCAAGAGAGACATTTTACAATACAATTCTTTGTGTTCCTTCAATACTAGCTAGTGCAATGAAGATGGAAACTTCAAGCACTAAGCAATACACTTATCAAACACAACATCAATTCCCTCACGGTCTCAGACCCAAGACCTCACACACCTTCGAAGATGGTGAGAGCTAGCGGGGTATGAAAGTAGATGAGTAGTCTTACAAGAAAGATGTACATCTCCTCACATAATCACTCATATTATCATAGCTTAGCTTAGTAACTAGCATGGTAGAGGAGATGAGCATGCATTGAAGCTTGGCTCTTGGTTGGATTTGCATCACACAAAGCCAAGAGTTGTTGGTGTAGGCCTCCCTTCTCACAAGCTTGGAGTAGGTGATAAGCTTCCCATTAAAGCTTGAGAAGAGAGAGAGAGAGATAGAGAGAGAGAGAGAGAGAGAGAGAGAGAGTCTTCTTACTTTACACATGAGCTTGTGTGAGTGTGTGTGGATAATTGCCTTTGAAAAATCAGCCCCCTGTCTCTCTCTCTTGGTCAACCCCTCTTGCTATTTGCTCTTGCTAGCATCTCATTGGACCTCCTCAGACTTAGCCAATAGGATTTCAGGAGCATAAGTGATAGCCTTTTGACATGTGTCCCCCTTTCAGGAGCATAAGTGATAGCCTTCTGACACATGTCCCCCTTTCCCCTTTTATGAGAGATTTAGGTAATTAATAAATGCAATTAAACTCTCATTGGACCCCTTTGTCTCCTAGCCAATAGGAATCAGACAAGCCATTGGGCCGTTGAATGCTCATTGGACCCCTTGGGAGACTGTCCAATAGTCTTCTAGAGAGCTTAATTCTTATTGGTTCTTTTATTAAGTGTTTTTTAAGTAATTAAACTAGATTTACTCTAGCCTAATTCTCATTGGTCCACCTCCAAGGCCATCCAATAGGATTTGAGTACACCTTGTGGGCATCTGGCGTAGGGAGCTGACACGTGTCCCTCTTTCCCCTTGTGTACAAAGGAAGTTTGTGAGTGTGTGTGTGTGTTTCTCTCTCATTCCCTACTTCTTGGGCTCACCCCCTCCTATGTAGGAGTTTGTGAAGACTTTTTGGGACACACACAAAGCATCCAATTTTCCTAAGTCTTTGACCATTGGACACAACCTTTGAATTTTGGAACCTTAGCATTTTGAAAGTCTTAATGGGCGGAACCCTAAGGTCTTTGGAGCCCATTGTTGCACATAGCTCTTTTGTAGATGGCCCCCCCTTTGGATCCCTATTTTCCCTCCTTTGGATCCCTACTGTGGCCGGTCTGCCAGCTTAACCAATATTCTAGCTTTTTCTCCCCTGGCACTTCCCCATATTAAATGATCAGTTAACACGAGAAAATCATTTAGGAGAATTAGATATTAGTTATTATGACATTACCTCTCTCTTGAAATCATAGTCGTCCTCGACTATGGGGTAGAGAAGATAAAGCATATTCATTAGTCCTTTTCCTAGCGGGTAGAGGATCCCTATGTGACATCGCTCCAGAATGGATGACTAGTCCATTTGGCGCTTGAGAGCCTAAGCTACCGCAAACATGTCTGCACATTAGTCCTATCAATCTTCCATAGTAGAGTGACAAGCTCTACTTGGTGTTTGGGAGATGTTGTCTCCGCAAAGTTGATCTAAGCATGCATACTACTTCACATTTGTGCACATAAAGAAAAAGAGAGTCTTATAAGACAAAAACTTTGTTCACTTTTAACATTTATGTATTTGCTTACTCTTGGGAAGCATTGTAAGCATTGACAAAGTTTAGGTTATCCTTTAATTGTATGCCTTGCATCCATCTAGCATCTTCAAAAGGATAATTCTTAAACTTAATAAGATGTCGTAGGATAGTCTTACCGCCTCCTAGTACCTTGTCTTCATGTCGAAGAATGGACTCGGGCTGCAACACCTCTTCTTGGTCCTCGATCTCCGGTGGGTCTTCAATAGTTGGTTCTTGTGGTGGCTCTCCTTTGTAAAGCTTTAGAAGGCTCACATGGAAAGCATTGTGTATGAGCCAATGGCTGGGCAACTTGAGTTGATAGGCCATGTCATTGATTGGCCTAAGAATTTGGAAGGGACCATAGTACCTTTTTGCTAACTTAGCATAGTACTTTTGGTGTCCCGTATGATTCTTGCCCGTCGTGTGCCTTAATCGAGCCTGGGGAAATTTGAGTAAGACCCAATCATTTTCTTTAAAGGCTTGGGCTCTTCTGTGCTTATCAGCAGCAACCTTTTGCCTTTGTTGTTAGCATCCTTAATCTTTTGGAAAGATTCTTTTAGGTCTCGGCTATACTCATCTGCAGTGAAGATCTTCCCGTGTACCTTAAATAGCAGGGGAATTTTTTATCTTCCCTCAATTACCTCAAAAGGTACTTTTCCCGTGGAAGTATGTATAGTGTTATTGTAGGCATACTCCACTAAGGGTAAGTACTTCTCCCATTGGGATCTTTGATCTACTTCCGTAACATAGGCTTTTAGTAGATCAAGAATTGTTAAGTTAGCTATTTCACTTTGGCCATCTGTTTGTGGGTGATAGACTGAAGAGAAGTTTAGACTTGTCCCTAAATTCTCAAAGAGACCCTTCCAAAAATTACTGGTCATTCTAGGATCTCTATCCGACACTATGGACATTGGCAAGCCATGGTACTTGAAGATTTGTGAAATGAAGAGGGTTGCCGTTTGATGGGCTTTGATAGTCTTTTTGACAGGTATAAAATGAGCTTGTTTACTGAACCTATCTACTATTGTCCATATTCCCGTATTCCCATGGATAGACTTAAGCAATCCAAAGATAAAATCCATGGATATGCTCTCCCATGGTGAATTAGGGATTGGCAAAGGTTGAACATTAGGAAGAGAATGGAGTGTAGGAGGGCCTCTTTATTTGGCAGTTTAAGGGAGTCAAACCTTTAGTATTAAGAAAGCAATCAAAGGACAACTTTTGAATTCAAATAGGTAGAACGGCTAGTTTATTTGAATTCAAATTTCCCCCCCAAAATGAAATTTAAAATATAGCGGGCAAAAGTATATCAAGTAACATATCTATGGAAAGAGCTCGACGTGTAGATTCTAAATCTATAATCTCCGCTCAAATCGGAGATCATATGTAGAAGTTATGGAAAGCCGAAAATCGTCAATTTGTCCTCCCCTTTTTGGGGGAAAAAGCGCATTCTTTGACCACTCTTACACCTCTCTTATACACCCACCATTCTTGCACACATGGCATGTATCTATTCGTCCAAATGTTAATCACCTCCATAATCTCATGGCAAATAAAGAGGCCCTCCTAGATCCCATCCTCTTCCTAATGAGCAATCCAGGTTGCTTCCCTCTATCAAACTTCGTCTTTTGGCATACCACACATTTAGAAACAGACTCTTGTATGTTTGATTTCATGGTAGGCCAATAGAAATATGTTTCAATCCCCTTTAGGGTAGATTGAATCCCTCTATGCCCCGCATAAGGAGGAGCATGAGATTCATACATTACTTTCTCATGGAGTGAGTTAGTAATGCATAGTCTATTGCCATAGAGAAGATAACCATCTTGTAAAGTAAATGGTTCTTCTTTCTTCCCTAGTGCAAGGGCTGAAATCACATCTGTAAAATCGGGATCAATAGCATACTCATCTATCATAGAAGATAGATCATTGTGAGTTGCTATGGAAACCGCATTCACTCTCGGCCGTCTTGAGAGTGCATCAGCTACTTGATTATGCTTGCCAGCAATGTGAGCAATATGAGCAATATGAAAATGAAATTGCGAAAGAAAGTTTGCCCACCTCATTTGTTTTTCGGAGAGCTTGGTCTGCGTCATGAAGTACTTAAGACTTTGGTGATCTGTTCGCAGAATGAAAGGAGTCTCCAATAAATAGTGCTTCCATGAGTCTAAGGTATGTAGAACTGCGAGGAGTTCCTTTTCATATATGCCTAGAGCTTGTTCAACAGGGTCGAGCCTTCGACTTTCATAGCCTATGGCGTGCCCTTCTTGGAGCAAAACAACTCCAAGACAATCACCACAAGCATCACATTGGACTTCAAATGGCTTTGAGAGATCTGGTAGTGTAAGCACAGGTTGAGAGATAAGCTTTTCTTTAAGATTTTTGAAAGCATTGTTCTCCTTGGCAGACCATGTGTACCTAACGTTTTTCTTTGTTAGGTCATGTAATGGTCCTGCTATTAGTGAAATTTTTTCTATGAAGCGTCTATAGTATGCACACATACCTGTAAAGATTCTTAGCTCATGAAGATTCCTTGGTTTAGGCCATCCTTTTATTACCTCTAACTTTGATGGATCCATTTGGATGCCATCTTGAGAGATAATGTGACCTAAATACTGAATCTCTTGTAAGAAAAATTCACTTTTGTTTCGATTAACATAAAGTTTATTCTCTCTTAAAACTTGAAATATTACTTGGAGGTGTTGCTTGTGTTCGTCTATTGAATTAGAGTAGATGATGATATCATCAAAGAACACTCCAGTAAAGGTTCGGTGAGGCCTGAATAACTTCTCCATCAAGCGACTGAATGTGGCTGGTGCATTGGTCAAGCCAAAAGGCATGACCATATATTCGTAAAGACCAAACGTAGTGCGAAATGCGGCCTTTACGATGTCTTGATCAACTATCCATATTTGATAATAGCCACTTTTTAGGTCAATCCTACTGAAGTAGGTGGACCCTTGTAGCTTATCAAATAGGTCTTCTACCAGTGGAACAGGAAACCTATTCTTGATATTGATCCTATTATGCTCTATAGTCGACACACATATGATATGTGCCGTCTTTCTTTTGCAATAGTAGCACAGGTGAGAGATGAGCTAGGCCTAACCATGCCCTTCTCAACTAACTCATGCACTTGCCGCATAATCTCCTCTTGTTGAGCTTGAGAAACTCTATAAGGAGGTTTGTTAGGCGGTGAACTTCTTGGAAGAAGTTCAATTGCATGGTCATCATTACCTCATTTAGGAGGTAGCTCACAAGGGATGTCGTCAATAAAGACATCTTGAAACCCCTTGAGAAAATTGGATAACTCTAATTCCTTTTGATTGTGTATATTTTCTTTTGCTAAAACATTAGATTCATTTTGAGAATCTTTAACAAAAATCATGTACAAGGAAATAAAGCTCTTTATTGACTTGCTGAAAGCTTGTGTATGTACTATGGGTATGGTGTTACCCATTTCCTTAGCATCTATGTACATACCTTTTTCCCTGAAGTTAAAGGAGATTCTCCTTTCAGGGAATTTAACATTGGCAGCCATGCGATCAAACCATGGTGCCCCTAGGATTACATCCTCATGCTTGAGAGGAGAGATAAAGAAGTCCTCTTTGTCCACATAGCTTTGGACATGGAGCCTCAATTTCCCGATTAAGGGAGTGACTAAAGCTTCTTGCCCCTTGAAAGCACCATCTGCAAGTAGGACATCTCTTATCTCGTAAGCTTGTATGCCTAGCTTGGTGGCCAACTCTGTGGATATAAAATTGTGAGTAGAACCAGGGTCAAAGAAAATAAAAGCATCATGTTCTCTTACCTTTCCCCAAGCATGGCATAGAGGAGATCCTTTGTGGTGAGTTTCCTCCTCTTGGATTTCGACCAAGGTAGCTCTAAGAGGCTCATGGTGATTGTTCTTTTGGGAACAAGCGCGGTACGCATGCCCTTGCTCCCGCACTTGAAACATCGATTATCCTTGCGATAACGCTCAAGCTCTCCAGAAGAGAGTTTCTTTTTGCCTTTGTAAACTCCCTTCTCTTTAGCTTTGTTGGAGTTGCCCTTAGGAGACTTTTGGACATTGTCCTTCCCCTTAGGCTCATTGGAACCCTTGTTTTTCGTGAGCTTAAAATTTCTTTTAGGCCCCGTTTGAAAATTGATTCGCGAAGCCACCATAGTATGGTGTATAACCGCCGATATGGTGCGTGGCCTTTGGTAGTTGACATACTCTGCCATTTCTTAAGTTAAGCCCGCACAAAATTGTTGCTTTTGCTCTCCAAAATCCAACTCCTTGAAGACAGTGGCTTTGAGTTGTAAGTCCCAAAACTTGTCTACATAGTTGTGAATGGATTCGTAGGGAGAGAGCTTCAAGCTTCGCCATTCGATGAGTACTTTGTCTTTGGTATCAGTGGCAAAAAATTGATTCATAATGGAAGCTCTTAAAGCTTTCCATGTTTGTGGAACTTCACTGTTGGCCCGTAGGCTAGACCACCATTGTCTGGCGGCCTTTTGAAAGTGCATAGCTACATGGCGTAGCTTGGAGGACTCCTTGAAGCCCTCATCTCCAAACGCCACATCGAATTGTTGGATAAAGGCCAAGACTTTGTCTGTAGCACCAAAGGTGCCATCGTAGGTAAGAAAAGAGATGCTCTTCCTTCCCTCTTTGAACTTCTTGAGCTTGGACAACCTCTTTCACGCGGCATAGGATCTCCTATGGCCTCTTCTTTTTGATGGTTCAAAGGTTGCCCCATCACTTTCTTCAGAAGGTGAAGAATTTGAGGAAGATGGAGAGGAGGGTGACCTCTTTCTCGCCCTTTTCTTGCCTTGGTCTTCTTTGTCTTCACCATCACTTTCATAAGAGGAAGAGGATGAAGAAGATGAAAAAGAGGGTGTCCTCTTTCTCGCCTTTTTCTTCTCTTGATTTTTGTCATCCCTCTTTGAAATAGGGTGTGGAGAAGTATGTGATGGTCTTCTCCATTTTGGGGGTGATGGAGAGCGTTTAGCCCGCCGTCTTCGTGGAGCCATCTCCGCCGAGGTGCCAAGAAACTCACTTCTTTCTTGTTCCTTCGGTGGGGGCTCTTGAATTCTCCTTTGAGAAGGAGACGCGTCATCAAGGAGAAAATTTCTGAGCCCTTCATATGGATCCTCTTCTTCTTCCCGAATCGGAGAGAGGCCTCTTTTGGAAGTCTCGCAAGTAGGCTTCCTAGGTGCTCTCTCGTCATGGTGGGGAGCTTGGAGAATCCCATGAGCACGAAGCTGCCGTTGCACTTCACTTTGGAGGGATGGATTGCCCATGGCTTGTTAAATCCTGGAAACAAGATAGTAACAAGCATCGGGGCATCATTAGTAGCCTGCTCATTAGCAAAATCAAAGTTGTCAACATTGATTTCACTCTCTTTACTATTGTTAGCCACTATAAAAACTTTTAGGTGTAAACCTTTTAGGTGTACTTTGGCACTTTAAGCCCTAGTTGCTACTCCTCTTTACCCCTTTAGAAAAAGCACTCAAGCTACTGTACCCGTGGCTCGAATACCATTAATTGCAAGGAATAGAAGAGAGGGTCGTTCAACACCAAAACAGCACCGGCTCTTGTCAAAGCTTCTCATAGCTCAATAGTGGTTAAGCCGTAGGCAAGCCACGTAGGACTCCATTATTAAGACCATAGCTCTCGACGGTGATACCCCGTTAACTGCACAAAGGCAGGGACATGCAAGGCTGAAAAATCCCTATTCTACTTACTCGCATGCAATTAATAATACCAACCATTTATAGCTAGCTTGAGGACCTCCCTTCTTGAGGAAGAAAAGAGAAACCTTGTGCTCTGATACCAATGTAACATTTAATGGCCTAGTAACTTGTGTGTAGCGGAAAATAGCATGAACATAGTGAGCATTTCATTAGAATAGATTCCTAATGAGAATAACAAGAGTGCTTGGGTGGAGAGAGCAACAAAAAGCATAACACCTAGTTAGATAGCATGAACAATACTTCAAAAGAGAGAGAAATTAGGCAATTGACAACAATTGAGGACCGGATTTTCATGGAGTAGGTCCCCCCTCGAAAAGGCTTTGTATTATGGTTTCTCCCATCAAGAGAGACATTTTACAATACAATTCTTTGTGTTCCTTCAATACTAGCTAGTGCAATGAAGATGGAAACTTCAAGCACTAAGCAATACACTTATCAAACACAACATCAATTCTCTCACAATCTCAGACCCAAGACCTCACACACCTTCGAAGATGGTGAGAGCTAGCGGGGTATGAGAATAGATTGAGAGGAAGGAGTAGTCTTACGAGAAAGATGTACATATCCTCACATAATCACTCATATTAGCATAGATTAGCTTAGTAGTTAGCATGGTAGAGGAGATGAGCATGCATTGAAGCTTGGCTCTTGGTTGGATTTGCATCACAAAGCCAAGAGTTGTTGGTGTAGGCCTCCCTTCTCACAAACTTGGAGTAGGTGATAAGCTTTCCATTAAAGCTTGAGAAGAGAGAGAGAGAGAGAGAGTCTTCTTACTCTACACATGAGCTTGTGTGAGTGTGTGTGGATAATTGCCTTTGAAAAATCAGCCCCCTGTCTCTCTCTTGGTCAACCCCTCTTGCTATTTGCTCTTGCTAGCACCTCATTGGACCTTCTCAGACTTAGCCAATAGGATTTCAGGAGCATAAGTGATAGCCTTCTGACATGTGTCCCCCTTTTTCCTTTTGTGAGAGCTTTAGGTAATTAATAAATGCAATTAAACTCTCATTGGACCCCTTTGTCTCCTGGCCAATAGGAACGAGGGAAGCCATTTGGGCTGCTGAATGCTCATTGGACCCCTTGGGAGATTGTCCAATAGTCTTCTAGAGAGCTTAATTCTTATTGGTTCTTTTATTAAGTGTTTTTAAATTAATTAAACTAGATTTACTCTAGTCTAATTCTCATTGGTCCACCTCCAAGGCCATCCAATAGGATTTGAGTACACCTTGTGGACATCTGGCCTAGGGAGCTGACATGTGTCCCTCTTTCCCCTTGTGTACAAAGGAAGCTTGTGAGTGTGTGTGTGTGTGTGTGTGTGTTTCCCTCTCATCCCCTACTTCTTGGGTTCACCCCCTCCTATGTAGGAGTTTGTGAAGAGTTTTTGGGACACACACAAAGCATCCAATTTTCCTAAGTCTTTGACCATTGGACACAACCTTTGAATTTTGGAACCTTAGCATTTTGGAAGTCTTAATGGGCTGAACCCTAAGGTCTTTGGAGCCCATTGTTGCACATAGCTCTTTTGTAGATGGCCCCCCCTTTGGATCCCTATTGTCCCTCCTTTGGATCCCTACTGTGGCCGGTCTGCCAGCTTAACCAATATTCTAGCTTTTTCTCCCCTGGCACCTCCCCATATTAAATGATTAGTTTAACATGAGAAAATCATTTAGGAGAATTATATATTAGTTATTATGACAGTACTCTTCTAAGGATAGGCTATATTGTTCAAGCTAAAGAACTCATTCATCTTTATCACTTCACGGGGAGGGGGTAAGTATCCTTCCTTCACTGCTTGTTTAATTTCCCTCCAACTCTGGGAGTTCTCCAATACCCCCATGTCACGGCAATGTTGTTTCCACCATAGTTTTGCTTCTCCTGAGAGACGGAACATTACTAGCATCGCTTGGTTTGCACGTGCGGTGTCGTTTTGTGGTACGTACGTAGTGTGAAATAAAAACATTCACCTTACTTTGGACACTTCTTGATGCATGGAAAGAAAAGCAATAATGTACATATTGTGATATATGCTATAAGCGGCTACTATGGTTGCTATCATATACATACCTATCCGGGGAATCGTGCGCCTGGATGTGGCACCTTTGCGTGCTTTTCCACTTGATAAGATGCTTAATTTGGTTTGACAATGTACATATGCATGAGTTTTATAATGGCACACTCATCTCGTCTACAAAGGTTGATGCCGGTAAAAAAATGCCAAAAATAGCAGCTCATAGGTGCCGTCATAAATGTTACCATATACATGTGGTAGTGATGTGCATGAACACACTAGGACCACCGAGGCAATTTTTTCCTCTTTAGGAGGTTTTTCCCCCCGTGCATTGTATATACGCCCATCACTCTAGGGCTATCTATCTTTCCATTGCACAATAAGTAATACACTCTCTATTGTGTGCCTTGAGCTTCCTTCGTCTTCTCCAAGCTGTGTGCGTTTCTCTGCAACCCTAATTCCAACAATTGGTATCAGAGCAAGTTGTGTCCTCCCGGGCTTAGTTGCCAGCAGCTCCAGCACACGCCTACTCATTTTCTTCGATTTCAATGAGCTTTGGCGAGCGTTCGCAGGTTGACAAATTTTTTGGGCAAGCTCGTAGAGCTTAGTTTGCTCAGATTTTTGATTCGGGCTCATTTCGGCCTCTGTTTCCATTACAGGCAGTATTGCACAAGGTATTTTGTCATTTTGTGCAAAATTTCTATCAGTGCCGCTTTTTGCATAACAGGTGCCTTATAGTCTTCTACGGTTTGTGCTATATAGCACGTGTTGTTCCCGCTTCGTTTCTCCTCTTTTCAGGAAGTTTTCACATCAGGGGCAACATTTACCATGGCTGACAACAACATAGATGTGTTCAAGATGTTTGTTGTTGAGGACAGGTTGGATGGGGACAATTACCCTATGTGGGCTTATATGGTGCAACACGTTCTTGTGTCAAAGGGCGTCTGGAATATTGTGTAGGGCATTGATGTACGTCCTGGTTCTGAGAATGTAGGCGATGTTGAGGATGTGGCAGGTCTTGTTGCAAGGATTGCTGCTATTAGAATTGTTTTGCCTACGGTAGAACAATCTCGTTGGGATGTAAAGGCATTGATTGCATTGTCTGTGAAGCACACCATTGTTCCTCACGTTCGTTCAGCAAAATCTGCAAAACAAGCTTGGGATATTTTGGCCGGTCTTTATGCTTGATGGTGTCAAGGATATCAATGAGCAACTTATTTGTGCAGGTGAAGTCATTTCAGACAATTCCCTTGTGCAAACTGTTCTTGACGCCTTACTGGATTCTTACTAGACTTTTGCTAGTACTTGGAGACTTATGACCCAAGGAAATTCTGAAGTTGTCAAGTTTGATGCATTATGCACACTGCTGGTGCAAGAGTCACTTTCTAGAAAAACAGGACTAGACAGCGTGCAGTTGTATAGGCTTTTATTCCTTCTCAAAGAAAGGGTGGTAATAGCAATGCAGCCACTTCTTATGGTTCTGCTGCGAGTGGAAAAAATTATGTTCCTAATGCTTCTACTGGCAGCAATTCGTCTAGAAATTCTGGTGATAAGGGAAAAAAGAAGATGCATTGCCATTATTGTAAAGCTAATTATCACTAGATCAAGCAATGTCCTAAGTTGAAGGCCAAAGAGGCTAAGAAGAAAGAGGATGGTTCCAATGCAAATGATGGTTCCACTACAAATGCAGCCATTGTTGAGTCTTCTTTGAAAGGAGACTGTGTTGCTGATGTTGATGCAGAATGGGCTTTTAGTGCAGAGTGCACTTACAATCCTACTATCCATGATGCATGCATGTCAGTTGCTGTAGATTCACATGTGTGGTATTTCGATAGTGGTGCTACAAAGCACATTACCTCACATCGTGAATTGTTCACCTCTCTCGAGTCTGTCCCTCATGGGAATTTAGTCACTTGTGCCAACAATGCCTCTTATCTGGTTCAAGGAGTTGAAAAGATTGTGCTTACTGCTGCAAATGGCAGTTCTTTCACACTTGTTGATGCACTTTATGTACCTGGGATCAAGAAGAATATTTTGTTTGTATCTGGACTTGCTAGACTTGGACTTGTAGTCAAATTTGTGGATGATAGATGTACAGTTCATGATCTCAGTTTTGCTGATGAAATTGTTGCATCTGGGCTTTTGTGCCATGGGTTGTATAAGCTCACTTTGTATGACAAGTGTGGACAAAATTTTGCAAATGCAGTTGCAGATTCAAGGGCTATTTTAGATGCAAAACTTTGGCATGCACGTTTTGGTCATCTGAATTTTGCCAGTTTGCTACGTTTGCAGAAATCTGATATGGTTGCTTCTTTGCCGCCTCTTGAAGCACCTGTCAAACATGTTTGTGAAGGCTGTATTTTGGGTAAGATACAACATTCGAAGTTTCCAAAGGATGGTTCAGTTAGGGCCACATGCAGGTTGCAGCTTGTGCATAGTGATGTTTGTGGGCGCATGCAAACTCCGTGCTTGGGCGATTACCTTTACTTCGTGACTTTCATTGATGATTACTCCAAGCATGCATGGGTATTTCCGCTTAAAGTAAAGTTCGAAGTTTTTATGTGCTTCAAACAATTTATGGCTATGGCTGAAAATGTCTCGAAATGTAATCCTCCGTTCCGATCGAGGGGGAGAATATCTGTCTCATGAATTTAATGGATTTCTGGCTAGTCGTTGGATAAAACACCAATGTACATTGCCTTATACACCTCAGCAAGATGGTGTTGCTGAGAGGAAAAACAGGTCACTTACAGAAATGGCGCGATGTATGGTCAAAAGTCAAGCTTTGCCGCATTCTTTTTGGCTTGAGTCCATCATGTGTGCCACTTATATACTAAACAGGTGTCCTACAAAAGCTTTGCAGTCAATTACTCCATATGAAGCATGGCATGAGAGAAAGCCTTCTATTGAGCGCATGCGTGGTTTTGGATGTTTGGCATATGTTTTGGTGCCACAAACACAACGCAGAAAATTGGATGATAAGGCTGTCAAATGTATTTTTGTTGGTTATAGTGCTAAAAGCAAAGGTTACAGGTTGTATCATCCGTAAACAAAGCGTATCGTTGTTTCACAAGATGTAGTGTTTGTGTGAGATTCTGTCAGCCCTTGTTGTCATGTACTAGAGACAATAATGTAAACTCACAGGACATTTATGACACTTTGTTGCCTCTTTTCAATGGTGGAAATACGAATGTAAATTTCAATGAGGCAAATGTACAGCCTATGGGGGTTTTTGAAAATGTTACAGATCAGCCTATTACTGATGCAGATGTACATGATATCCTTGATGAGGAAAGGGCTGAAAATGAGCAGGCTAGAGGTATGCCAAAATGGTTGGTGCATACATTGCGTGACAGTAAATTGGATGCACCTTTGTCTAGTCGTACTCGTTTAGGCTCTCGCCATGCATCTTATACATGAGATTGTTATGCTTTGGCTGTGTCTAGCTTACATGATGTTGAGGAACCTCTGTCTTTTGATGAAGCACATAATTCAAAAAATTGGATGGCTGCCATGCAATCAGAATATGATGCACTTATAGAAAATGACACATGGACTTTATGTGATTTGCCTCCTGGCAAAAAGGCCATTGGTATGAAGTGGGTTTACAAGTTGAAATGCAAGCCGGATGATGAGATCAATTACCATAAGGCTCGACTTGTTGCAAAGAGTTATGCACAGCAAAAAGGCATATATTATGAAGAGAATTTTGCTCCAACTTGTCGTATGACTACTGTGAATTTTCTATGTGCATTGGCAGCTCATTTTGGTTGGGATGTACATCAATTAGACATTATTACTGCTTTCTTGAATGGTGACATATTTGAGGAAGTTTATGTAACGCAGCCTCGCGGTTTTGTCATGAAAGGACAAGAGGACAAAGTGTGCAGATGTAAGAAGGCTTTGTATGGGTTGAAGCAATCTCCTCGTGCTAGGTATGAGAAAGCTGACACTCATTTGGTAAAACGAGGCTTTCGTAACAGTCCAATAGAAAGCACATTGTATGTAAAGCGTGAGGGTGATGTACTTCTCATTTTGGTTCTTTACGTAGATGATTTGCTAATCACTGGACCAAATGAGAGACATATTGCTGAATTTAAGGCTGATTTGAATGCTACTTTCAAGATGAAAGATTTGGGACTGTTGCATCATTACTTGGGCATACAGTTTAAGTAGTGTGATGGTGGTATTGCCTTGTATCAGAAAAGTTACATAGAGACATTGCTATGTAAGTTTGGACTTGAGGATTGCAAACCTATTGCCACTCTCATGGAAACAGGTTTAAAATTGAGTCTTCATGACACTGGTGATCCTGTTGATGTCACTCTTTACTAAATTGTTGTTGGATGCCTCATTTATGTATGCAACACGATGGAGAGGGGGAATAGGGAACACACCCAACACACAAAATGTTTGCCTCTCTATAGCCCAGGGATTCCACAACACCCCTAACCTCTCTAATAACACCTTCAAATTGGCTAATTTGCACTAACAATTCCACTTTAGCATACCGAACAACCGCCTCACACCTTGCAAAAAAGCACCTTTCAGCACAAACACACCCACACTGCTCAACTCACTCTTTCCGGCTCACAAGACACCCCAAGTCTGCCCTCTTAGTGACGCCCTTCAAGCTGCAGGCAAACCCTCTGCAAGCATCGGCACGTACACAAAGAGCAAGAGAAAAAGAGGGGGATGGGGAGAAGCAACACAAGAAATAGGGGCAAATGTTTGGTATTATTGCATAGGGAGATAGTACAGTCAAGTATGCAGCTCCAATGGCAAGCTTGCAATACACAGGCTTGAAAAACTTCAATCACTCTCTCTGGCAAAAAAGCCCTTAAAAAATCACTCCTATGCCCTTTTATAAGGCTTGGCTAAGGCTAAAAAGGAAAAAAATAAGAAGCTATCTAGCTCGTACAATTAATTGGAGCTTCCTTTAGAAATTTTCTTGCATGGCCACCACTTGGCACTTTCTTGGTGTTTGGTATGTGCATGGTGCCTCTATGCTTTGTCCGCTCAATTTGCCAACTTGTATTTGCAATTTTGGATACCTCTTTGACCTCGGTTTTTTTTGGCAGGCTAAGCCCCTTGAACCTCTCAAATTCTCCCTTTCCTGCTGGCTGTCCAAGGGCCGTGGGAATGGATTCCTATTTATGCATCGGGGGGGGGGGCAGTAGCGATATCGCTATTTCCCTTCCCCTCTTATCTCCAAAAGAGGGCCTTCAAGTCCTTGGGAACAGGTCCCCATCAGGCGGCCATGTCATCACCTGCAGTACTCCACCGCCGCTGGCCGTCAACGCCAGCGCTCGCTCAGTGCCGCCCAAAATCGCTGCGTGAGCCACCAACGGACCACCCACGCAGCGCTGGCCGAGGGGTAGCCATAGCCAAGGCACCACGGAGCTCCCACCACGCCTCCACATACCACAATGGGCTTCACGCCCCATCCCTTATACTCTCCTTTTTGGGTTCAGGTCTTCGCATACTGAATTATGGCCCGCCACGTGGTAGTCCCAGATGCATTCACCTTTTCAAGGTTCTAAGACCCCTTAAAATCTTCAAAAAAACCCATTTCTACTTCCCAACTTGCAGTGCTTGCCAACTACCATCTGATGATCTGACTCCCAAGCAGTCAAGGCCAATTGAGACCTCGTATCTCCAGCTCCATGCCGCATAACTCTCGTCTCATCCAAAATCTAGGAAGACCTTGAACCGAGGTCTCAAAAAGTGAGCACTTTCATTTGCAATCAACCCCAACAAGTGCACTCAATCTTTTGACTTCAGTATCTTTCCGTTTCGGACTCCGTTTGACGTCAGTCAATTCTTGCTAACCCCGTATGATGCATACCCTGCTGTAGAAATTTGTCAGGGCTCAAAAGACACCAGCTGGCACGATTCCCCATGTAGTCAGGTGGGCACCAACCTAGCCCTCGACAAAACTTCAACTAGCCATAAAATGCAAACCGTGGCTCTGATCTGTAATATGAAAAGACGGGTAGGCTCCATAAATAGAGTACTACACACCTATACCCTAACTTCCACATGGACCACCTGTCCCTAGCTGCCTTGTCCGGCAAGAATCTGCAACATACTGAACCTTCAACCTTCAATAACTTGAGCTCCGTAGCTCGGTTTGATGAGCCGTTTGGACCTGCTCCTTCAGCACCTCAAGCTCTTCATTCTTGGACCCAAAGAGTGCATCTCGCATCTCCTTCACCTGCTACTCAAATTAGGCCTTTATGGAGCCCTTCTTGGCCTATTAGCCGCATCAGGCATTTTCGATGCTGCTTGTCAGCCCATGATCTTCCTAGCTGCTCCAGCCTTTTGCCATGCTTCTGCTAACCTGCACATATTTGCCCATGCCATCTTCTATGGTCGACATGCTTTGGCTGTACCATCATTGCCCACCCCCTAGCTGAGCATTTATGCTCAACCACATAAGAAGGTAGCATCTTGTACAATACAATCATCAATCACAGCTTCTAATTTTGATCGTACTTGTCCTCGAATATCTACGTAGTTTGGTAGACTAAGACTCTGTTCTTGATAGCTTGCATATAATGCTCATAAATTACTTGTACAATAGCTTCTTTGAAATATTCCAATTACAAGCTTTGGTAACCTCTTGAATTTGCTCCTTCAAATCTGAACTCACTAATTGCTCAAAGGATCTGATCATTAACTCTTATGGTATCCCTCTTAACTTGGTTTCCAATTCATAGCACTCTAGGTAGCCTTCTGGATCATATCCATCGAAGACTCGTCTCTCATCGTATACTGCATCTAAAGGTGCATCCAGAGCTTCATCCATTTGATTCTTCTTCTTCATGGTCTCCATTTCAAGCAGAGATCCTTGAACCAAGTGAAGCAGCTTTGAAAAATCTAGAATTGTTGACTTATCATCAAAAACCATTTGCACTTAACTCTTCAATCAACTTCATCATCTGCTCTAAATTCTCCATGTGCACCTCCCACCCCAGCTCGTTTTGCATCAAGTTCACCACATATGTCGAGTGATATGTGTTCAAAACGTGAGCCGAGTAGGTGCAGGGCCTCTAGCTCCGAGAGGTGTGAAAGAGAGAGAACAACAAACACTGAAAGATCTGGTAATCACCGTAACCATCAATTAATCAAGTCAAGCTTTGAGTACATTCTGATCAATAGCCAAGGCGGGCTATTAGCAGCACTGACACTTGGGTTAATTGAAAACTAGGAGTTTAGGCTCCCTTTACAATTTCTCGGGCCATTAACGGCTCCGTGATTTAACAAAAGGATTAACTAAATCTAAGATATCGTCGACGATAAAAAATTTCCTCCGTGTTGGATTTCCCTGCTTTGAATGTTGTTGAACTCTGTATATTTTCACTACTTTCTCTTACCGAACTCGAGAGAGTTCGGAACTTTTAGATTGCTATCCTTGGTTTCAGTCAAATACCTTCCCTTGGTCCAGTCCCTTCCTTGCTTACGCACGCTTTGGTCGTCCAAGCTCTCCTTTTGCCGCCAAGACCTTGTTTCAAGTACCTTCTTCTTGCCTTTGCTTACCTTGGTCGTCAGAGCCCTTGCTTCAACCAGTTTGTCAGAGCTTCCTGAGCCCTTGTCATCCCCTCTCCCCTTATGTACTCCTCTTGATTACGGCCGAGAGAGGGAGAGAATGTCTTGCTTGCTCCGAGAGAGAGAGAGAGAGAGAGAGAGAGAGAGAGAGAGAGAGAGAGAGAGAGAGAGAGAGAGAGAGAGAGAGAGAGAGAGAGAGAGAGAGAGAGAGAGAGAGAGAGAGTTTTCTTTCGAGTTTTCCTCCTTCTCCCTGCTTCCCCCTCTTTGAATACCCTTTTTCCTTCCTTCGTAAACCCTTTCTTCTTTCACCCTATTTTTGCCTTTCTTCCCCCACGCTATATCCCCTGAAATTAGGCCCCACCACGCAGTCACGGTGCCGTGACTGACGATGCATGGGAATGGAGTCGATGACATGGCAGGCGGGCTCGATGAGCTACACAAAATTTTCCGGGAGCCGCATTAAACGGAGCATGAGGTCTTGGTTGACATTTCTCTCTTCTTGAGCGCCGTCATTTGAGCTTCATAGCTCTTGCTACGACACACTCCGTCCTGCATCTACCCTCGCTGTCTGCCGCCATGCCATCCTCTATTTTTTTTCTCCCTTCACACGTATTGGGTGGCCCTTTGGGTTAACGAATTTTGTTTTTAACTTGAGCGGCCACACCCCCTTACTTTGGGCGGCCATAGTGCCATGCACTTCGGCTTTGACTACCACATTTGGTGTACATATCAAGCAAGGCCTTGCCAAGAATTTTATTAGCCTTAACTGACAATGTCATTGTGAATCTTATTGCCCATTTCAGCATCATGGATAATGCTGCATGCATTTAAGATGCAAGTATAGGTGATTGCATTTGCTGAAAAAGGCATTCCCTTTGCATTCGGTTAGAACTTCATTGAGCTTCTTTGCCACAACCTTATCAGCATTTGGCAGCCCCTAAATGACAATATCGTCTCGAATTTCATTGCTCGTATCAGTGCCTTGAATACTACCAAAAATTCATCCAGCTCAGCAGTGCAAGCAACTAACACCAGCTTCAAGCCTTATCATCTCATCAACTCAGACTCTATCTGACGAGTCGTAAATTCCTTTAGACTTCTCAAGATGCATCGAATGCATACAAACCTTGCTAAGGCTGTAGAATTCCCAGATGGTAGACCGATTGAGGTGACCGACTTGGCACGAAAGTGGCCCCCCGGGGAAACTTAAACTGGTAATAACTTGGCAATCAAAACTTCCATTGCTGATCTGAAAAGAGTGACGTGCTCCACAAAGTGAGAACTTTAGCCCCATGCATTCATTTCATTTCTATCCCCTCAACTGCAGTTTCCCAATCCAGTATAGATCTGCATCACTGTTAAACTTCAAACTGCCATAACTTCTTCACCGTAGCTCCAATCAACGAGCCGAAAAGACAGGCCGGTAGAGCACTTCAAGCACTACAGTTCTAAATCATGAACTCCCATCTGTGCTCACTTCAAGCATACTCTTTTTAGCATCATTAAGGCATCTGTTGCCCCTTAAAGCCGCATTTGGCATACATAAATCGTAAAACTAGCTTGTTAGCAAGCCCTGAACACTGATCATTAATCAGGTAAGCTTCAATTAAGCTTCATGTGCATCTTCCTGGTATATTTCTTAGCATGGGAGTAGAGCTGCACGACAACAAGAGGAATCATGATAGTCTTGGTGAGTATCCTCTACCAAAAGAAAACAAAGAGTTCAAAGAATACAAGGAGACAAGGGGTTTTGGCCATGTACCATTGTAAAGCAAGATTGCAATGGTACAATAAGAAAAGTATTCTCACCTAACCCAAAGTAAGAAAAGAAGATTTTTCTACAGGTTTTGGGGGATTACAGAGTATGGGTGAGTATGTTTTATGAAGCTTGAGGATATGAAAAGAAGTGCACGACAATATGTATATAATGTACATAAATACATGAAGGAAAATGGTTTCATAGAGGATAGTGAATGCATTTTAGGTTTCTTTGAACAAGTTTCTTATGTAGATACTATACTTGAGCTTGAGGCTATAATGGACTCTAGTATGCAAGATAGAACCCACATTGTGGAAGTATGCTCTATGGAAATGTATGATGTGATTGAGGCTTTTGAAGATCAGAAAGATTTCAATGCTAATGAAGGACCGGAAGTGCGTGTGGAGACCAAGTACAAAATGGTAGCAAAAGAAAGTGAGACCAGTGGCCTTGCCTTTACCATCAAATTGCAGGAAAAAGCTAGAGCAAGCTTCTGTGCAACCTAATCTAAGGGATCCAAAAAGAACTGGACACAAGTTCACAATGGAATCCCTAAAAGAGTAAAAGTTAGTTGTGAGGAGTTTTTAATAGAAGAAGAGAAGAAGAGTTTTAGAGAAATGCTTTCAAGACATGGTAAGGCTTTTGCTTTCCAGCCACATGAGATAGGGTGTGTTGATCCTAATGTTGTTTCACCTATAGTGATCTTCAATATCCCTCATGCACATTCGAATCTACGTCCAATTTTGGTCCTGAAAGCACATTTGCCAAAGTTAATAGAACTAATCAATGAAAAGATTAGCATGGGTATTTTGAAGCCTTTTTGTGCATATATTCAAACAAATGGTTCATTGTGCCTAAGAAGAATGGAGCTTTGCGGTTCATACAAGATATGCAACCTGTAAACAAGGTTACCATCAGGAATGTGGATACAAGACTAATAGTGGATGAATTTACAGAGGTGTTTGTAGGAAGGTCAATTTACTCAATGGGTGATCTCTATTCAGGGTACGATCAATTTTAGTTAGATGTTGAGAGTAGAGATCTGAAAACTATGAAAACACCTTTAGGGCTGGTTAGGATGTGTACCTTACCTCAAGGAGCAACAAATTTAGTTGCACATATGATGAATGGGATGAACAAGGTTCTACTTGACTTCATACCTCAAATCACAATGCCATTTCTTGATGATGTGCCCATCAAAGGATGTGAAGACAATGACAAAGATGAAGCTATGGATTCAAGGGGGTGCCGTAAGTTTGTTACAGAGCATATCAAAGACTGTGAGAAGATTTTGTCAAGGTTGGAAGAAGTTCATCTTACCCTCTCAAGACAAAAAAAGGTATTTGTGTGGTCCTTATGGTAGAAGGCCTTGTCCAAAAAAAGATGGATGCGATCAAAAACATGAAAGAAACATGCATACATGTCATTGAAGTTCGAAGATTTCTTGGTGCTTGTGCCTTCTATCTTATTTGGATACCACATTATGCACATGTAGCAGATCCTCTTTATAGGTTGTTGAGAAAGAATCAGAAGTTTCAATGCGAAGAAGAGCACACAAAAGCCACGAGGAAGCTAAATTAGCTACTTCTTTCATCGCCAACCTTGAGAAAGGTAGACTATGCATGTGAGAGACCTATCACTGTGATCGTGGACCACGAGTCCTGCAGGGATAGGATGGGCAAGATGATGACCAAGGAAAAAGGTATGTGGTGAGGTTTGGAGCTAAGGTTTTGAGTTCTCGCCAACGAGATTATGAACAAGTAAAAGGGGAACTATGGGGGGTGGTTACACATTGAGGTGTGACAAGGAGTACTTGATAGGGGCATCCGTGGTTGTGGAAACTGATTGTTTGCCTCTTCTTTGGAATGATTGCAAATTGTTCAACCGTGACATTGCTATGCTATGATGGATAGCCTACATAAAGTCCTTTAATTTTAAGTTTCAAGCACATTGCAGGGAAGGACAACCCAATGGCAGATATGCTATCTAGGGCAAGGTATGAAGTTGAACATGACATGATTGTTGAGGGAGATGATGTAGGCACAAAGTTTTACACTATTGATAATGCAAAGAGTAACCATGCATGTTTTGTGTCTTCACTTGAGTCCTTTTCAGAGGAGCTATATGAGGGTGAATGGCTCTTGATAGGTCACTACTTAAGTACTTTGTAGAAGCAGGATGATTGGACTGAGTAGGAATTTAAGAGGATAAAATATGATGCACTTATACAAAATGACACATGGACTTTATGTGATTTGCCTCTTGGCAAAAATGCTATTGGTACAAAGTGGGTTTACAAGTTGAAACGCAAGCTGGATGGTGAGATTGATCGCTATAAGGCTTGACTTGTTGCAAAGGGTTATGCACAACAAAAAGGAATAGATTATGAAGAGATTTTGCTCCCACTTGTCGTATGACTACTGTGCATTTTCTATGTGCATTGGCAGCTCATTTTGGTTGGGATGTACATCAATAAGACATTGTTACTACTTTTTTTGAATGGTGACATATTTGAGGAAGTTTATGTAACGCAGCCTCGCGGTTTTGTCAAGAAAGGACAAGAGGATATGGTGTGCAATGTAACAAAGCTTTGTATGGGTTGAAGCAATCTCCTCGTGCTTGGTATGAGAAGGATGCACTCATTTGGTCAAACGAGGCTTTCGTAATAGTCCAACAAAAAGCAAATTGTATGTAAAGTGTGAGGGTGATGTACTTCTCATTGTGGTTCTTTATGTAGATGATTTGCTGATCACTGGACCAAATGAGAGACATATTTTTGAATTTAGGGCTGATTGGGATGCTACTTTCAAGATGAAAGATTTGGAACTGTTGCATCACTACTTGGGTATCCAGTTTAAGCAGTGTGATGGTGATATTGCCTTGTGTCAGAAAAGTTACATAGAGACATTGCTATGTAAGTTTTGACTTGAGGATTGCAAACCTATTGCCACTCCCATGGAAACAGGTTTGAAATTGAGTGTTCATGATGCTGGTGATCTTGCAGATGTCACTCTTTACCAAACTGCTATTGGATGCCTCATTTATGTATGCAACACAAGGCCGGATATTCAGTTTGTAGTCTCACAGGTCAACAGATTTATGCATAGCCCAAGGTCTAAGCATTGGTAGGCTATCAAGAGGATTTTCCACTACTTGAGTGGCACTTTACATCTTGGCTTGATTTATCCCAAGGGGGGATCATTGCCGCCAGACTTACATGCTTTTTCAGACTCAAATTGGGTTGGTTGTTTTGACACGCGAGCGTCCACAAGTGGTTCTTGTTTCATGCTTGGCAGTTCATGTATATCATGGTTGACCAAGAAGCAACCTACTGTGGCCACTTCTAGTTGTGAGGCTAAGCACAAGGCAGTCTTCATAGCTATGGTTGAGTGTGTATGGCTCATACGCCTTATGACTAATTTGGATGTTGGACAAGACACTGCCAAGATTATCTACACTGACAGTCAGAGCGCATTAGCAATTGTGAGGAACCCAATTTTTCATGCTCGCACAAAGCACATTGAGGTGCATTACCACTATGTGAGGTAGAGGCTCTCAACAGGAGAGATCATCTTGGCTTATGTGCCAAGACAGGACAACCTTGCATATCTTTTCACAAAGGCATTGTCTCACGAGAATTTCGAAGCTTTCCGCAAAGCTTTGGGCTTACTCCCCTTTGTTGTCCTCTCAGGGCATGGCACTTCCCTCTACTCATGTGCCAACTCTCATTCACCGCATCACTCCAGGGGGGATTTGTTACCATATACATGTGGTAGTGATGTGTGTGAACATACTTAGGAACGTCTTGCATTTTTTTCGTCACTAGAGGTTTTTTCCCCCGTGCATTGTATGTATGCCCATTCATTCTGGGGCTATCTAATTTTCCATTGCACACCAAGTAATACGCTCTCTGTTATGTGCCTTGAGCTTCCTTCGTCTTCTCCAAGCTGTGTGTGTTTTCCTGCAACCCTAATTCCAACAACTGGGAACCTCTAGGGCTCTAGTACCATAGGCAATACATGTGAGTGAAGTACCAAATCAAGCTGGGATTTTTCTTCTAGGTTAAGATTCTACATTTTTGGCACTTTTGTTTTTTTGTTTGTTTGTTTTTCACTGCATTTCAATTTTGTAACTTTGGGGGGTCATATTGACATTGTTTCCCTCCCCAGGCTCATCACAATAGTAAACTCTCTTTATAATACTTAAGCTAAAGGTCAAGAGGGCTTAAGCCCAATAGGAAGCACTAGTATATTGCACACAATGCTTCATAATATTGGATTAAGAACCTAAACTAACCATTGATGCATTTCTCATGGTATTAAGAGAAGATCTTTAATGTCTATATTGGTCAAAGTAGCTTAGCCAGACTTCTTGATTCATAAACCTAGACAAGGGACTATGACATAAAATTATATTGAATCTAATGTTTAATACGAAGCAAATGTGTTGAATATTGTGCTACCAATTACAGTTAAAGCACACAAACATGGATGCTAAAAAAGACAAGAGGCAATGATAATGAACAAGAAACACCTGTTCTTGTTGATGATTACACTCGATTCAAAGAGTGAACTAGACAAAGATCGCATGAAGTTCAAAATCCCAACTACTGCAATGTGTTCCCGTACACACTAGAAAACACAAAGAATACCTCTAGGAGGAGCATCAGTGGGAAGAGGTACCAACCTTTATTGAACACAACCAAAACAATATAAAGAACCATAACCTAAGTATTTGCACCCCCTTAGAGGGTCAAGGGAACATGATATTGTATAGATGGGCGGATAGCCCTAAGTCTAAACCCTATCCTTGTCATCTTTAAGGAAAATAAAGTCATCATTAGTGAGACCATACATGCCATCCGTGTAATCATGTAAATCTTCCTCATCATTAGATACACATATGTTCACTAAGAATGTCACTAGGAGTGTACAGTCATTTTGCTTAAAAGGGTAAGCTTGTGCAATCAGAGAGACGTTGTCTACTAAGTAGGGATCTCAATCGTGGTCAAGAGAAGTATCAACCATTCTAATTCCTCAAAAATCTTCTCACCCGCTACTGTATCTACCAAATCCCATTCACAGGCAAGCATCGGGTAGGCTATGTGAAACACTTACCTCTCACGCAAGGTAGGAGTGGATGACTCTAGCATACTAGCCATATCTATACACACAAATAGATTTTGGTTAGTGTGCAAATATTATAAGGGTCATGTCAAAAGGTCGTGTCCTTGTTCATAATGTGTTATTATGATTTTTGGATCATGTACTAGAATTTGTAGGTTTCAAGTTTTTTGTTTGGTGGCACTTGCTCTTTTACTTTTTCATTTTTCTTTTCTTGAGCATAGGGCTATATATATACATTCCCTAAGATTGGGAGATTGAGAGTTCAGGGAGGAAGGTTAAGAGGGGAGAAAGTGAATGATCGATGTCAGCACACTCCCCCCTTCCTTGGGTAGATCATATCTTTTGAAACGATGTCGTCACCTTTTGAAACCAATTGTTACAAGTTGTAATGGGTGAAGAATTTAACCAATAATTTTTCACCACCCTATGTGTTCATCTGGTTGCAAGGGTGGTAAGGTACTCTCCCATTAGTTTACTTGAAATGTTGTTTAAGGTGATGGATTTACAATGGGAGGTGCTATTCTTTCCTTGTTTTTTTGTACATTTTTTGTGGTAGGTGGAAGTTATGAAGAAGTTTGTGTTTCTGTAGAAGAACTACATGAAGATCAAGAAGCTTCATTTGTTTTTTCTATGTTTGAGCCGAGCAATACAAGTCATTCTCGCTTGGGTACCCAAACTAGCTCCGGATCAAGTGTATAGTATTTTGTGATCTTTCCCTTCCCACAGTCTCCAATCGGCTTTATCGTTACAGGATTTGACTCACATGGATCTATATGTGACAGGTAAGAACACAATTTACGTTTAGGCACCCAAATTTGATCATTCCCTTCATAGTAGCCTTGGGCTTCCAATAGTCATTTAGGAATCCAATGCTACGTTTTCTTACATTTCTTGGAGCGAGTGGGGCGTCTCTTACAAGGCTTCTGTTTTTTAGCGTAAAAAATGGTCGCTAAAGAAGCTTTAGGGACCCATTTGAATGTTTTCTTTGTTATATTACGATGAGTCTTGTGTGTCTCATGCTTTGTTTCAGCTACAGAAGTTGAAGCTCTAGAGGGTTGGGCTATAGGTACTTATGGTTTAACCTCTTGGACATGCAATCTTTTGGGTTGTATTTCCTCAGAAGGAGATATCTCAAGGACTATCGCTTGAGTGGCAGGGCTAAGAGTTGGTTCTTGTGTTGTGACACTCCCAGTCCCTCAATCAATAGTGCATTTGGTCGCTAACATCCACTTGCATCCTAGGTTTATATTGCCTTCCATAGTTCCAGCAGGCATGACCAAAAAGTCTTGAGCTACGGCCCCGTTGTCATAACTGACAGAAGTGTGCCAAGTTCCAAAACATTAGTTTTTTTCTTGTTGATACCCTTGACTTGGATGGTACTCTCAGATAGAGATGGCTTTCCTAACTCACACCACACTCCATATGATAACATATTATATTTAGCACATGTGTCCAATAAGGCGTTATATAGCACTTTCCCATAGGTGTTATTTAACTCAATAGGGTATCATAGGGGTGTGTCAGAGTCCAACCAATCATCCTCTGTTTCAACTTGAAATGCATGTGCAACTCCAAGGTTGGCCTCTCGTTGGCGTCTAATACATTGCTATCGCTCCTTAGCCTCAGCTTGAGCTTGTATCTTTTTCAATTTTGCTTGTGCCTTGGCTGCCTTTAACTCCTCTTGGCTTAAAGGATCCCCCAAGTTATGCTCTCTCAAAAAGCGACATAGCAAGTGAAGTCTACTAATTATGCCTAACAAGCAAACCCTCTTGTATTTGCACTAATCAAGCTTGCATTAGAGAATATTCTGATTGTAGTCCTTAACAACTAATCTTGTGTACTATTCAAATGCATGCACAATAATCCCATGAATGGTCAAGTATATTGTGTGTACTTGGCATCCAAATGTTGAGTGCACACACATTTGGTGTGCATACATGATTGGTCAGGTATAGAGTATGAACATTGCACTAATACAAACCTTGAGTGCACATGCATGAAATGGTACATTACATTTATAACTCAAACACACATGCACACACCACACATTTTAAAGTGTGTACGTAGTCACGTACAACAATTGATTGAACATGCACACAATCATGAGAGTGAAGGAGTACGAACGGAAGTGCGACGCGAGAGAGAGAGTGCGAGAAGAAGAGCACGATGATATGGTGAACTCGCTCTTCTGTAATGTGTAGAGCATAGTGAGTTCTTATTAGGTTTTTACAAAAGAATATGTGTACATACCTGACGGCCTGCCCACTTACCTGGGCGACCACATTGGGCTTTATACCCCAACAACCTCCCACTTAAAGTCCAATGTGGTACTTTAAGTGTGAGAGAAGCTACTATACAAGCTAATATACAAGAGATGTAGAGAAGTGATGTACTATCCTACACCTAACTGCTTGCGAAAATGCGCAAAGCTCTCTGAGGGAAGTCCTTTTGTAAGTAGATCAGCAGGATTTTCTGTGGTGTGAACTTTGACAAGCTGAAGTTGCTTATCCTCGAGCATTTCCCTGATGAAATGATACTTCACATCCACATGCTTTGTCTTTGAGTGATAAACTGGATTGCGAGCCAATTGTATAGCACTTTGACTATCACAATATAACACAGGCATCTCTTCTTTGATTCCCAAATCTGTTACTAGTCGATTAAGCCAAATTGATTCTTTGCATGCCTCTGATGCTGCAATATATTCAGCCTCTGTAGTAGACTGAGTAACACAATCTTGTAATCTATAACGCCATGATACTGCTCCACCAGCCAATGTAAAGACATACCCTGACGTAGACCTTCGGTTGTCTAAGTCACCTGCATAATCTGAGTCTGTAAAACCCTTTACACTTAGCTCCTGACTCCCATAGCATATACACATACTCTTTGTAGCTTTCAGGTATCTCAATATTCCTTTCACTGCCTCCCAATGTTTCTTGCCTGGGTTTGACATGTATCGACTTACTACTCCCACTGCAAATGCAATGTCTGGGCGAGTAGCAATCATTGCATACATCAAACTACCCACTGCAGACGCATATGGAATCTTATCCATTTCAGCCTGTTCTTCCTTAGACACAGGACAATCTTGTTTACTAAGTTTCACATATGGTGGCAATGGAACACTCAATGCCTTTCCCTTCTCCATATTGAAACGTTGCAAAACCTTGTCAATATACTCTGTTTGAGATAACCAAATCAACTTCTTTGATCTGTCTCTCTCAATGCGCATACCAAGTATATGACTTGCCTCACCCATGGCTTTCATGTCAAACGATTTTGCCATCTTTGACTTCAAAGCTGAAATTTCTTCCAAGTGCTTGCCAGCAATCAACATGTCATCCACATACAAAATAAGGATCAGCCAACTGCCATCCTTAGCCTTCTTTGTATATAGACAGTGATCGAACTCACTACGTTTGTAGCCTTGAGAAAGCATAAACTTGTGGAATTTATGGTACCATGCCCTCGGTGATTGTTTTAAGCCATAAAGACTCTTTAACAACTGGCATACCCAATCTTCCTTGCCTTTCTCAACAAACCCTTCTGGCTGCTGCATGTAAATTTCCACATCTAAATCACCATGCAAGAACGCTGTCTTGACATCCATTTGGTGCAACACCAAATCTAATATGGCAACCAATGCAAGAAAGCATCTCAATGTAGTCATCTTGACCACCGGAGAGAAGACTTCATCAAAGTCAATGCCTTGTTCTTGCTTAAAGCCCTTGGCAGCAAGCCTTGCTTTGTACTTTGGCTGACTATCATGAGCGGTGATCTTATACCTGTAAACCCATTTACAGGGTAGAGCCTTTTTGCCCCATGGTAATTTAACTAGCTTCCATGTCTGGTTTTTATACAGAGCTGTCATCTCTGACTGCATGGCCAATTGCCAATTCCCGGAGTCCTTCATTTGCACTGCTTCCTTGTAACATGAAGGCTCATTGCAATCAGTCAACATGACATAATTTATAGATGGAACAAACCTATCAGGAGGTCGCGTGACATGTCCAGATCTACGCACAATAGGTGGCTCAGGCTCAGCCACAACCTGTGGTTCCACTCTATCCTGTCCTTGCTCCTCTTGAGCCCTGACATTTTGTCTTGCACGTGCAGGTCCATCTTCTTGGAAGACAACTCTTCTAATCTCCTCAACCCTCTTTGGTTTAGAATGATATTTGGATTCATTAAAGTGAACATCATTGCTGCGGACAACCTTTCTGGATTCGGGATCCCAAAGTCTGTACCCCATCTCACCGGAATTACCATAACCTAGAAAGATGCACTTTCTACTCTTTGGCTCAAGTTTGTTCCTAAATTCCTTTGGAATGTGGGTATATGCCTCACAGCCAAAGACTCTGAGATGCTTGTATGAGGGCATTTTGCCTGACCATACCATCTTTGGCACTGAATCCTTCTGCAAAACCTTGCTAGGAGATCTATTTACAAGATGAACAGCTGTTGATACAGCTTCAGCCCAAAACCCATTTGGCAGCTGTGCATTAGACAACATACTTCTGACCTTCTCTTGTATGGTCCTATTCATCCTCTCAGCAACACCATTTTGAGGAGGATTGTAAGGAGCAGTAAGTTCACGTTTTATACCTTTTGACTCACAATAGTCCTGAAAGGCCTTTGAAACATACTCTCCACCATTGTCAGTGCGTAAGCATTTAAGCTTCTTGCCACTCTGATTCTCCACAAGTGTCACAAACGTTTTGAAAACACTAAACGCTTCATCCTTGTGCTTGAGAAAGTAAACCCATACTTTCCTCGAGTAATCATCTATAAATGTCATAAAGTAAGAAGCTCCCCCTAGAGATAGGTTAGGCATAGGTCCACACAAATCACTATGAACAAGTGCCAATCGTGTATCTCTTCTAATGCTTCTATGCTTATGTGGCTGCTGTGTTTGCTTACCATACAGACAATGTTTACAGAATTCAAAATCATTAAATGAAAAGCCAGGCAAATAACCAGAACGAGACAAGATTTCCATTCCCTTCCTCGACATATGTCCTAACCGGCTATGCCACAAAGAAACGTTCGGCTGCTCGGTTACATTGATTACATTTTTAGAGACATTTGATACATAAATCATGTAAAGTCCTCCAGACTTTACTCCATGTGCTACTGTCATAGAACCCTTGGATATCTTCCACATGTTCTGTCCAAAAATGGTGACGTAGCCAGCATCATCAAGTAAACCTGTGTTGATCAAGCTCTTTGTAATTGCGGGAACATGTCTCACATTCTTCAGCGTGAAAGAAGAGCCATTCTGAAACTTCAATTGAACATCTCCAACACCTAAGATCTCACATGTCTGCCCATTGCCTAGCCGAACATGATCTTTAGTGGTCACATAAGAAGTAAACCACTCCTTGTTTGGAGACACATGAAGTGATGCCCCTGAGTCTATAATCCACTCACTCAGTGCATTTCCATCATATGCTGTAAGAAGAGCTGAGTCCATTGTATTCTTCAAGAAGTAGATGTCTCCTAACACTAGACTGTCATCCTCTGCAACAGTGTTT